>NW_027077746.1:962500-1306250 GCF_963924675.1 Phocoena phocoena | reverse complement strand
ATTTATCGGATTTTCACTGCTGCGTGTCGGCCGCTGTACACACGCTTGATTCTCTTACGGAGACATATATATCCATGGGTTTTAAGATTCTTCCTAGTCAGGTATATTCCTAGGCGTTGAATATGTGGTGTTGAGTCCATTTCATTGAGCAAGGAGTAGGTCTTGTCTATTACATATTTGGCTTATGGAAAGTTATCTGTGCTAATTTCAGTCTCTGGTTTTATGCAGCACCCCAACGCACCTTTTCCCATAAGCAAGCACTAGTTGGTTTTCTAAATTTGAGACCCTGTTCTGTTATGTAATTCAGTTCATGTGTAGTCAAGTTTACATTCCGTGTATTAGTGATATCTTATGATGTTTCTTTTTCTGTGTGACGTAGTTCACGTAGAATCACCGTACCTGCATCCACTCACTATGCCGCTACGGGCCTGATGACACAGATTTCATTGCTGAGTGATATTGCATTGTACGTACGTGCCACAATTTCTTTATCCATTTTTTGCTTTCTGGGATATTTACCTGGTACTGTAGACGAGCTTCTTGGGAACACAGCCGTCCCAAATATTGGGGTGGCTGTCTGTTTTTGATTTTAATTTCCGTAAGCTATAGGACCATAAGTGGAAGTGCCATACGCTGTGTTGCTTTGTTTCTTACGTGTTTCAGGAAACACCATACACTTCTCCAGGGTGTCTGCTGGCAATTTACATCCTGCCAATCAGCATAACAAGGCTCCCTCTTCTCCATATCCTGTCCTCCCTTTCTGGATTTTACACTTTTTTCAGATGGCCCTTTTGCCCGGGGGGCAGTGAGACTTCATTTTAGTGCAGATTTCCTTTACAGGCTTGCTTGGTTGGCCAAAAAGTGTGTATGCGTTTTTTCCTGAATATATTCAGGAAAAACGCATACACCCATTTTGGCCAAGTGCATAATTGTCGACGTTCTGTCTCTTTTCCTATGCTTTCAGGGCAATTCCAGTCTACCCCATGCAATCGTTTTCCTGAAATTCTGCCCCGCTTTCAAGTCCCCTTCGCAGGCTTACTTCAATATATTTTTGGAGGATAGCTGTCATTTATAACTCTGCAGGTTTGTGAATTACAGTGCCCCTGAGCTCCTTTCTTCAACTCGCTTTCTTGTGAGCTGGGCACAAAACCGCAGGATTGCTTCAGGCCCTAATCTGTTTCCAGAAGGGCACACTGAGCCTTTGTTTAATTCCTCTTCCTGGTGGGCAATGAGCGTTACATTTGCCCGTGCAGACACCTACAGCTAGTCTCTCATTGGTTCTCCCTATTCCTGTTCATCTTGCACAGAAATTGCAAGCTGTGCCAAACAGGAGGTTAAAGGCACTGACTCTCCAAGCGGGTAGAGTGTTAGTAAAGCATCTGGAATGGTGAACCCGAGGACCAGGATATGAAAACTGAGATGCATTTTAAATCATTTCCCAATCACACGGTGGAAGATACTCTGGGTTTCCCATGCATGTTTTAGCTAGAGGAAGAATCCCTTGAACCTGGAGAGTTGGGACCCATGGAATGGGTACCATGCAGTATGACTTCAAAGGGTCTGCATTTGCTCACCGAAACTCACCAATGCTATCAGCCTGAAGTGTCCAGCCTTATGTCTCAACCAGCTCTGGGTGTAGATGTGGTCAATCCCGGTTGCATCACATGCCCTGAGTGAATTATTTAAGAATTGCTCTCTATTTCACTGTCTTTGTGTTTTGTTTTCGAAATTTATTTTGATAATGGGATTTATCGGATTTTCACTGCTGCGTTTCGGCCGCTGTACACACGCTTGATTCTCTTACGGAGACATATGTATCCATGGGTTTTAAGATTCTTCCTAGTCAGGTATATTCCTAGGCGTTGAATATGTGGTGTTGGGTCCATTTCGTTGAGCAAGGAGTAGGTCTTGTCTATTACATATTTGGCTTATGGAATGTTATCTGTGCTAATTTCAGTCTCTGGTTTTATGCAGCACCCCAATCAAGCACTAGTTGGTTTTCTAAATTTGAGACCCTGTTCTGTTTTGTAATTCAGTTCATGTGTAGTCAAGTTTACATTCCGTGTATTAGTGATATTTTACGATGTTTCTTTTTCTGTGTGACCTAGTTCACGTAGAATCACCGTACCTGCATCCACTCACTATGCCGCTACGGGCCTGATGACACAGATTTCATTGCTGAGTGATATTGCATTGTACGTACGTGCCACAACTTCTTTATCCATTTTTTGCTTTCTGGGATATTTACCTGATACTGTAGACGAGCTTCTTGGGAACACAGCCGTCCCAAATATTGGGGTGGCTGTCTGTTTTTGATTTTAATTTCCGTAAGCCATAGGACCATAAGTGGAAGTGCCATAGGCTGTGTTGCTTTGTTTCTTACGTGTTTCAGGAAACACCATACACTTCTCCAGGGTGTCTGCTGGCAATTTACATCCTGCCAATCAGCATAACAAGGCTCCCTGTTCTCCATATCCTGTCCTACCTTTCTGGATTTTACACTTTTTTCAGATGGCCCTTTTGCCCGGGGGGTAGTGAGACTTCATTGTAGTGCAGATTTCCTTTACAGGCTTGCTTGGTTGGCCAAAAAGGGCGTATGCGTTTTTTCCTGAATATATTCAGGAAAAAACGTAGTTGACGTAGAATATATTCAGGAAAAAACTCATACGCCCTTTTTGGCCAAGTGCATCATTGTCGACGTTGTGCCTCTTTTCCTGTTCTTTCAAGGAAATTCCTGTCTACCCCCTGCAATGGTTTACCTGAAACTCTGCCCCGCTTTCAAGTCCCCTTCGCAGGCTTACTTCAATATATTTTTGGAGGATAGCTGTCATTTATAACTCTGAAGGTTTGTGAATTACTGTGCCCCTGAGCTCCTTTCTTCAACTCGCTTTCTTGTGAGCTGGGCACAAAACCACAGGATTGCTTCAGGCCCTAATCTGTTTCCAGCAGGGCACGCTGAGCCTTTGGTTAATTCCTCTTCCTGGTGGGAAATGAGCATTACATTTGCCTGTGCAGACACCTATAGCTAGTCTCTCATTGGTTCTCCCTAATCCTGTTCATCTTGCACAGAAATTGCAAGCTGTGCCAAAGAGGAGGTTAAAGGCACTGACTCTCCAAGCGGGGAGAGTGTTAGTAAAGCATCTGGAATGGTGAACACGAGGACCAGGATACGAAAACTGAGATGCATATTAAATCGTTTCCCAATCACACGGTGGACCATACTCTGGGTTTCCCATGCATGTTTTTGTTGGAGGAAGAATCCCTTGAACCTGGAGAGTTGTGACCCATGGAATGGGTACCATGCAGTATGACTTCAAAGGGTCTGCATTTGCTCACCGAAACTCACCAATGCTCTCAGCCTGAAGTGTCCAGCCTTATGTCTCAACCAGCTCTGGGTGTAGATGTGGTCAATCCCGGTTGCATCACATGCCCTGAGTGAATTATTTAAGAATTGCTCTCTATTTCACTGTCTTTGTGTTTTGTTTTCGAAATTTATTTTGATAATGGGATTTATCGGATTTTCACTGCTGCGTTTCGGCCGCTGTACACACGCTTGATTCTCTTACGGAGACATATATATCCATGGGTTTAAAGATTCTTCCTAGTCAGGTATATACCTAGGCGTTGAATATGTGGTATTGGGTCCATTTCGTTGAGCAAGGAGTAGGTCTTGTCTATTACATATTTGGCTTATGGAATGTTATCTGTGCTAATTTCAGCCTCCGGATTTATGCAGCACCCCAAGGCACCTTTCCCCATAAGCAAGCACTAGTTGGTTTTCTAAATTTGAGACCCTGTTCTGTTTTGTAATTCAGTTCATGTGTAGTCAAGTTTACATTCCGTGTATTAGTGATATCTTATGATGTTTCTTTTTCTGTGTGACGTAGTTCACGTAGAATCACCGTACCTGCATCCACTCACTATGCCGCTACGGGCCTGATGACACAGATTTCATTGCTGAGTGATCCTGCGTTTCACGTACGTGCCACAACTTTATCCATTTTTTGCTTTCTGGGATATTTACCTGGTACTGTAGACGAGCTTCTTGGGAACACAGCCATCCCAAACTTTGGGGTGGCTCTCTGTTTTTGATTTTAATTTCCCTAAGGAATAGGACCATAAGTGCAATTGCCATAGGCTGTGTTGCTTTATTTCTTATGTGTTTCAGGAAACACGATACACTTCTCCAGGGTGGCTGTTCACAATTTATATCCTGCCAATCAGCATAACAAGGCACCCTGTTCTCCATATCCTGTCCTACCTTTCTGGATTTTACACTTTTTCCAGATGGCCCTTTTGCCCGGGGGGCAGTGAGATTTCATTGTAGTGCAGATTTCCTTTACAGGCTTGCTTGGTAGACCAAAAAGTGCGTATGCGTTTTTTCCTGAATATATTCAGGAAAAAACGCATACGCCCTTTTTGGCCAAGTGCATCATTGTCGACGTTGTGCCTCTTTTCCTATGCTTTCAGGGCAATTCCAGTCTATCCCCTGCAATGGTTTTCCTGAAACTCTGCCCCGCATTCAAGTCCCCTTCGCAGGCTTACTTCAATATATTTCTGGAGGATAGCTGTCATTTATAACTCTGCAGGTTTGTGAATTACAGTGCCCCTGAGCTCGTTTCTTCAACTAGCTTTATTGTGAGCTGGGCACAAAACCGCAGGATTTCTTCAGGCCCTAATCTGTTTCCAGCAGGGCACACTGAGCCTTTGTTTAATTCCTCTTCCTGGTGGGCAATGAGCATTACATTTGGCCGTGCAGACACCTAGAGCTAGTCTCTCATTGGTTCTCCCTATTCGTGTTCATCTTGCACAGAAATTGCAAGCTGTGCCAAAGAGGAGGTTAAAGGCACTGACTCTCCAAGCGGGGAGAGTGTTAGTAAAGCATCTGGAATGGTGAACCCGAGGACCAGGATACGAAAACTGAGATGCATTTTAAATCGTTTCCCAATCACACGGTGGACGATACTCTGGGTTTCCCATGCATGTTTTAGCTGGAGGAAGAATCCCTTGAACCTGGAGAGTTGGGACCCATGGAATGGGTACCATGCAGTATGACTTCAAAGGGTCTGCATTTGCTCACTGAAACTCACCAATGCTATCAGCCTGAAGTGTCCAGCCTTATGTCTCAACCAGCTCTGGGTGTAGATGTGGTCAATCCCGGTTGCATCACATGCCCTGAGAGAATTATTTAAGAATTGCTCTCTATTTCACTGTCTTTGTGTTTTGTTTTCGAAATTTATTTTGATAATGAGATTTATCGGATTTTCACTGCTGCGTTTCGGCCGCTGTACACAAGCTTGATTCTCTTACGGAGACATATATATCCATGGGTTTTAAGATTCTTCCTAGTCAGGTATATTCCTAGGCGTTGAATATGTGGTGTTGGGTCCATTTCGTTGAGCAAGGAGTAGGTCTTGTCTATTACATATTTGGCTTATGGAAAGTTATCTGGGCTAATTTCAGTCTCTGGTTTTATGCAGTACCCCAACGCACCTTTCCCCATAAGCAAGCACTAGTTGGTTTTCTAAATTTGAGACCCTGTTCTGTTTTGTAATTCAGTTCATGTGTAGTCAAGTTTACATTCCGTGTATTAGTGATATCTTATGATGTTTCTTTTTCTGTGTGACGTAGTTCACGTAGAATCACCGTATCTGCATCCACTCACTATGCCGCTACGGGCCTGATGACACAGATTTCATTGCTGAGTGATATTGCATTGTACGTACGTGCCACAACTTCTTTATCCATTTTTTGCTTTCTGGGATATTTACCTGATACTGTAGACGAGCTTCTTGGGAACACAGCCGTCCCAAACTTTGGGGTGGCTCTCTGTTTTTGATTTTAATTTCCCTAAGCAATAGGACCATAAGTGCAATTGCCATAGGCTGTGTTGCTTTATTTCTTACGTGTTTCAGGAAACAGCATACACTTCTCCAGGGTGGCAGTTCACAATTTACATCCTGCCAATCAGCATAACAAGGCTCCCTGTTCTCCATATCCTGTCCTACCTCTCTGGATTTTACACTTTTCTCAGATGGCCCTTTTGCCCGGGGGGGGGGCTCAGTGAGATTTCACTGTAGTGCAGATTTAATTTACAGCCTTGCTTGGTTGGCCAAAAAGGGCGTATGCGTTTTTTCCTGAATATATTCAGGAAAAAACGCATACGCCCTTTTTGGCCAAGTGCATCATTGTCGACGTTCTGCCTCTTTTCCTATGCTTTCAAGGCAATTCCAGTCTACCCCCTGCAATCGTTTTCCTGAAATTCTGCCCCGCTTTCAAGTCCCCTTCGCAGGCTTACTTCAATATATTTTTGGAGGATAGCTGTCATTTATAACTCTGCAGGTTTGTGAATTACAGTGCCCCTGAGCTCCTTTCTTCAACTCGCTTTCTTGTGAGCTGGGCACAAAACCGCAGGATTGCTTCAGGCCCTAATCTGTTTTCAGCAGGGCACGCTGAGCCTTTGTTTAATTCCTCTTCCTGGTGGGCGATGAGCGTTACATTTTCCCGTGAAGACACCTAGAGCTAGTCTCTCATTGCTTCTCCTATTCCTGTTCATCTTGCACAGAATTTGCAAGCTGTGCTAAATACGAGGTTACAGGCACTGACTCTCCAAGCGGGGAGACTGTAAGTAAAGCATCTGGAATGGTGAACCCGAGGACAAGGATACAAAAACTGAGATGCATTTTAAATTGTTTCCCAATCACACTGTGGACGATACTCTGGGTTTCTCATGCATGTTTTAGCCAGAGGAAGAATCCCTTGAACCTGGAGAGTTGGGACCCATGGAATGGGTACCATGCAGTATGACTTCAAAGGGTCTGCATTTGCTCACCGAAACTCACCAATGCTATCAGCCTGAAGTGTCCAGCCTTATGTCTCAACCAGCTCTGGGTGTAGATGTGGTAAATCCTGGTTGCATCACATGCCCTGAGTGAATTATTTAAGAATTGTTCTCTATTTCACTGTCTTTGTGTTTTGTTTTTGAAATTTATTTTGATAATGGGATTTATCGGATTTTCACTGCTGCGTTTATGCCGCTGTACACACGCTTGATTCTCTTACGGAGACATATAAATCCATGGGTTTTAAGATTCTTCCTAGTCAGGTATATTCCTAGGCGTTGAATATGTGGTGTTGAGTCCATTTCGTTGAGCAAGGAGTAGGTCTTGTCTATTACATATTTGGCTTATGGAATGTTATCTGTGCTAATTTCAGTCTCTGGTTTTATGCAGCACCCCAAGGCACCTTTCCCCATAAGCAAGCACTAGTTTGTTTTCTAAATTTGAGACCCTGTTCTGTTTTGTAATTCAGTTCATGTGTAGTCAAGTTTACATTCCGTGTATTAGTGATATCTTATGATGTTTCTTTTTCTGTGTGACGTAGTTCACGTACAATCACCGTACCTGCATCCACTCACTATGCCGCTACGGGCCTGATGACACAGATTTCATTGCTGAGTGATACTGCATTGCACGTACGTGCCACAACTTCTTTATCCATTTTTTGCTTTCTGGGATATTTACCTGATACTGTAGACGAGCTTCTTGTGAACACAGCCGTCCCAAACATTGGGGTGGCTGTCTGTTTTTGATTTTAATTTCCGTAATCTTTGGGACCATAAGTGGAAGTGCCATAGGCTGTGTTGCTTTATTTCTTATGGGTTTCAGGAAACACCATACACTTCTCCAGGGTGGCTGTTGGCAATTTACATCCTGCCAATCAGCATAACAAGGCTCCCTGTTCTCCATATCCTGTCCTACCTTTCTGGATTTTACACTTTTTTCAGATGGCTCTTTTGCCCAGGGGGCAGTTAGACTCCATTGTAGTGCAGATTTCCTTTATGGGCTTGCTTGGTTTGCGAAAAAGGGTGTATGCGTTTTTTCCTGAATATATTCAGTAAAAAATGCATATGCACTTTTTGGCCATGTGCACCATTGTCGACGTTCTGCCTCTTTTCCTATGCTTTCAGGGCAATTCCAGTCTATCCCCTGCAATCGTTTTCCTGAAATTTTGCCCCGCTTTCAAGTCCCCTTCGCAGGCTTACTTCAATATATTATTGGAGGATAGCTGTCATTTATAACTCTGCAGGTTTGTGAATTACAGTGCCCCTGAGCTCCTTTCTTCAACTCGCTTTCTTGTGAGCTGGGCACAAAACCGCAGGATTGCTTCAGGCCCTAATCTGTTTCCGGCAGGGCACGCTGAGCCTTTGGTTAATTCCTCTTCCTGGTGGGAAATGAGCCTTACATTTGCCCGTGCAGACACCTATAGCTAGTCTCTCATTGGTTCTCCCTATTCCTGTTCATCTTGCGCAGAAATTGCAAGCTGTGCCAAACAGGAGGTTAAAGGCACTGACTCTCCAAGCGGGGAGAGTGTTAGTAAACCGTCTGGAATGCTGAATCCGAGGACCAGGATACGAAAACTGAGATGCATTTTAAATCGTTTCCTAATCACACGGTGGACCATACTCGGCGTTTCCCACGCATGTTTTAGCTGAAGAAAGAATCCCTTGATCCTGGAGAGTTGGGACCCTTGGAATGGGTACCATGCAGTATGACTTCAAAGATCTGCATTTGTTCACCGAAACTCACCAATGCTATCAGCCTGAAGTGTCCAGCCTTATGTCTCAACCAGCTCTGGGTGTAGATGTGGTCAATCCCTGTTGCATCACATGCCCTGAGTGAATTATTTAAGAATTGCTACCTATTTCACTGTCATTGTGTTTTGTTTTTGAAATTTATTTTAATAATGGGATTTATCGGATTTTCACTGCTTCGTTTATGCCACTGTACACGTGCTTGATTCTCTTACGGAGACATATAAGTCCATGGGTTTTAAGATTCTTACTAATCCGGTATATTCTTAGGCATTGAATATGGCGTGTTGAGTCCATTTCGTTGATCAAAGAGTAGGTCTTGACTATTACATATTTGGCTTATGGAATGGTATCTGTGCTAATTTCAATCTCTGGTTTTATGCAGCACCCCAACTCACCTTTCCCCTTAAGGAAGCATAAGTTGGTTTTCTTAATTTGAAACCCTCTTCTCTTTTGTAATTCAGTTCATGTGTAGCCATGTTAACATTCCATGTATTAGTGATATCTTATGTCTTTTTCTTTTTGAATTATGTGACTTCGAATCATCACACGTAACTACTCTGGAGTTGTTATAACTGGCCGTATTTCATTGATTTCCAGGCTGAGTAATATTCCACTCTACATAAGCACCATATCTCTGTCCGTTTTTTCTCTGCAGATACATTTAAGTTATATCCTATTCGAGGATCTTTTAAACAGAGAGGTGGTAAACATTGGGGTGCCTGTGTCCTCTCGATTTTTGTTTTTCCCAAGATATACGTCCATGATTGCAAGTGCCCTGTGCTCGGTAGCTCATTTTTTAGATGCTTTAGTAAACACAATAGACTTATCCAGAGTGACCGTTGGCAATATACATTTCCACTATAAGACTCACAGGGCTCCCTTTTCTCCTTGCCCTGTCCTGCATTTCTGGTGTTTACACTTTATGAGGATGGTCTTCTGACTGATGCAAAGTGATATGTTTTGTAGTATTGATTTCCAGTGCCCACCTGTTTGGTTGGCTAAAAAAGTGTATGCCCTTTTCTTGAATATATACAGAAAAAGACGCATACACCCTTTTTGGCCAACTGCAATGTTGGCAATGTTCAGCCCCTTTTCTTGTGCTTAATGGCGAGTCCTTTCTACCTCTTCCAATCCCTTTCCTGCCATTCTCCGTTGCTTACAAGTCCTTTTCTCTGACTTTCCTCAAGACATTTTTCAGTGATAGATATTTTCAATTCTGCAGTTTCGTGAATTTTAGTGCCCCTGAGTTCCATTTTCCAACTTGTGTTTATGGGAACTGGCCACAAAGCATCAGGATTCCTCAAGCCCTATTCTGTTTCCATGGGCAACCCTAGCCTTTGGTCAATTCGTCTTCCTGATTGGAAATTAGAGTGGCATGTGCCTGTCCGAACACCTAGGACTTGTCTCTCATTGTTCCTCCTCCTTCTGCTTCATCCTCTGGACAAATTCCAAACTGTATGCAACAGGATGTTGACAGTGCTGACATCTCCAAGTGGGGAGACTGTTAGTAAAGACGCTGGAGTGGTGAACCCTAGCACCAAGAGATGAGGAGATGAGATGCCTTTTCCAAACTTTTCCCGATCAGATGGTATACCATCCTCTGGGTGTGACAGGCATGTTTTAGGTGTAGGAAGGGTCCCATTCATGTGAGGAGAACACCAGGGGATTTTAAATATCAGTGTCTCTCCGCAACCCAAACTGGGGAATTTTTTAAGCTACGGCTACACATATGTTCATTAAGGGCCTTGGGAAGTAGGCAGAGTCCAAACTTTAGATGATTGAAGTCTTCAGGGTCAGAAGCACTCACCACTGTCTTCCCTTAGATTCCATTTTTACTGTCATTGATGGATGATGTCAATAAAAATATCTATTCTTTTTCAGATCATTTCCCCTTATAGGTTATTGCAAAATATTGAGTGTAGTTCCCTACTGTATAACTACTGCTTTACAGTAGTTCCTTGCTGATGATTTCATACATAGCAGTGTGTATGTGTTAATCCCAAACTGTTAATTTATCCCTCTTCCTACCATTTCCCTTTGGTAATAATAAATTATAAGATTTTATGCTTCTCAGAAATGGGGGAGCTGAAAGAGAGGTATCATTTTCAATGCAAAAGCATTTAAAACAAGATTGAAGCTTTAACCAAGATTATTAGATGTACATCCTTGGAAAGAAATCACTTTGTTTCTCTAATATTGACCTGACAAAGAAGACAAACCTTTTCACTGAACTTGCTTATAAGAAAGTGATGGAAATATCAAATGGAAGTGTTAGAAACATCTTATTTTACCCGAGCCTTATACACTGTTCTATGTTAATTACAGTTTGGCTCACACATCTGTTCATTGAAGTTACAATGTTCTCAATTTCTGTTACTGATCCTCCAGAGTGGACGCCAACAAGTGTCCCCCTGCCCAGTGTCATTGGAGCCAATAGATCGAGACTGAGTTTGGTTCAAAAGCAAAGGAAACTTTATATTTTGATCAGAGAATGGAGAGGTGCTACCCTGTGGGCTGTGGGCTGGGCTGCTGTGTAGAGATCCTGTCAGAGTCACTGGGAGGGAGGGGGCTGAGCTCTCGAGGACCTGGTTGGCTGCAGCTCAGGCTCTATGTCACGGAGTCTGAACTGGGCCCCAGGAGCTGAAGTGTCATCGAGCCATTCTGCTCTAGGAAATCTGGTCTGAAGTGCCGGGTGTGGAACCTCTGTATGCGGGACACTAGGAGCACCTGAAATTAGACAAAGCACAAAGGATAAAAATGGTTAGACTTTATTTTATTGCCCAGATTCTATTTTTATCTCCCAGGCATTTTTAAGGGGCTTTGCCTGGGACAAACTTCTCTTCTGCCTTTTGTCCCTTTCCTCATTCTTGGAGTGCTGCGGGTGCAGACCCTTCTTCTGTAACTGCTGAGTGCTGAGTTAGGAGGCTTCATACCCGTGGGCGAGGGTCAGAACTTCTCCCCAGCAGCCTCCAGGTGACGTTGATTGTCCCCAGGCCTCCTGCCTCCCTGCTCGTCCACCTGAGCACCAGTATTGGAAGTGTTATAGATTCTAATGACCTTTAAGGGTCCAGAAAGGAGATGTGCAGTGGCGCTGTGAGGTCCAGTTTCACTCTGCCCCACATTTGTTCGGCCACCTTAGGCTGACCGTTTCTGCCAGCCTAGATGCTCTGACTGACCGTTTCTGCCAGCCTAGATGCTCTGACCAACAGTCTGCGCTTTCTTCCATTAGGCCCCTGAATTAACGTAAAAACAGCACCAGGTGTCAGGATCCTGCCCGCTCAGCTCCCAGACAGTCCAGGGTCAGTGGTGATGAAGGATCATGATGGTCACTGAGTCAAGAGCCTTTGGAAGTAAACAGGAGTCCAGCCGGTCTTATTGGCCACCATCATCAGGGTGTCTGTAGGCTTTTCTATGGTGACAGCATGATATACGGTTCCCCCGCCAAGATTATTAGCTCCCCTCTGGGTACAGTAAGTACTGCAAGCAGTAGTCTACTCTTTTGGGACACACTCTTGTTGTTTTATGAGAGAAACTCCAGGTCAAGTGATGGTCACACGGGTCGTCATGGTGCCCCGTTGCCCCCGGTTATCTCTCTGGAGGTTGGAGTTGGAGGGCCTCCTCAATCGAGGTCAGTGTGCCCACGGAGCAAACCCTGCAACTTCAGGGCATGGTTGGGGGTTAGGATCACCACGTGGGGTCCGTTTCCCTTAGAAGGGAGGTGGCCTTTTGGGCTGCTGATTTCCAGGTTTTCAGATACCACCAGTATCTTGGCCAGATGTGGCGGTGGGCCAAGCCCCTTGGTGACCATAGTTTATCCTACCTGGATGGCATTCTTGCATTGTTCCATTTCAAGTGGTCCCAGTTTTTGCACTAATACTCCAATGGCGATTCACCTTTCACCAGGAATGTAAAGGTCAAAGGGTTTAGCTAAATTAGGGAGTTCCAGGGCAAGGGTCTGAATTGACTGCTCTTTCCATTCTTGAAAGGCCACTTCTGGATTCTATTCAAAAGGATCATCATCTTTTCCTTTCAGTGTTTCATATAGAGGCCCAGCTAGTAGACTGTAGTTAGGGATCCAGAGGCAGGAAACCCTGGCTTCCCCAGGAACCCCTAAGCTGTCTTCTAGTTTCAGAAAGGGGTAAGGCTGTAAATTGTTTCTTCCCTTTCCTGGGATGGGCTTCTCCGACCTTCTGTGAGAATGAAGCCCAGGCAGGTCACCGTAGTCTGTGATACTTGAGCTTTTTCGTGGACAACTTCTATCCTTTATTGGCTTGGTAGTTCTGAGGCCTCCTTAGTAGGGCTGGCGATCAGAATGTCGTCTGAATATTGAAGGAGTGTTTCCTTTTCCAGAGGTAGAACTTTTAGGTCTTTAGCTGAGCTTTCCCCAAAGATGGTGTGGGAATTTTTGAACCCTTGGGGCAAGACAGCCTGGAAGTATTGTTTTAGTTGTATGTTGAGTCCTGTCACTCACAAGCCAAAATTTCTTGTGACTCTGGGACTAATGGAATACAAAAGAAGGCATCAGTGAAGACTAATACAGAATACCAAGTCCTGGTGGTTGGTAGAATGACCAGCAGGGTGTAGGATTTAGGAACTACTGGAGGTATATCCTCAGTGGCTTCACTGACTGTCCTGACATCATTTACCAGGACTCCAACAGCCCATGGGGCTCTCGAGGTCAGGCCAATCCCAGGATATGGAGCTCACCTGGGCAGGTACCCTACCCCCACCCCAGCCCATGGGGCTCTCGTGTTCAGGCCCCTCCCAGGATATGGGATTCCCTGGGCAGGTCCTCTGCAGTCCATGGGGCTCCCGTGGTCAGACCCCTCCCAGGATACAGAGCTACCCTTGCAGGTACCTTGGCAGGGCTGGGCACACAGGAACTGTGCACATAGCCCTCATTGCAGAGCACTCCCAGCTCACCTGTCGCTCAGATCTGACACAGAGCACCTCAGAGCAGGACTTGAACTAACAAACAGCAGCTCTGACAGGTCTGTGACCCTGGGCATCACTCTGTGCGGCCTCCTCCACCTGGTCTTCCAGAGACTTCCACTGCACCCGGGGCACCAGGCCTCTGTCTCCCTGACTCCTGGGTTCCTCTCATTAGGAGAGGGTTTTCGTGAAGTTGTCTCTCACTCATGGGCCAGATAATATAATTAGAAAACAAGCCAGAGCTGCAGCCCCTTGTCTATCCTGACTCTCAGGAGCCCACACCTGTTCCTTGGACCTGGCCAATTCAGCAAGTTCCATTTTCAGCAACTGTGAGCCCCTGAGGGGTGATTATTGGCTGGCTTGGGAAGCCTGACCGTGCCGGCCAGCCCTCCCCAGGTGTGCCTGTGTTGAGATCAATATAAACACCGCTCCAGGCAGCAAGAGCCCCTGCAGCTGTGCCTGACGCCATTTTCTCTGCCCTGTCAGCAGTCTCGGGGCTGGGCTGGTGGGAGGGAGTGAGAGGCCACGGCTTTGTGGGTGTCCCAGTGTGAGTGGGGCTCTGCTGGACTTTCTGCAGCAGTTGCCAAGATGCTACCTGCTAAAGAAGAGGATGTGTCACCCACACCTGCCACTGGAATTTCTCCCTGGGCACAGGTGAGGAAGGGAGAAAGCAGTGGGGGCCGGGACAGCAGGGGTATCTCAGGCAGGGAAATGGAGAGCTTCCAGAAGAGCACCCAGGGCCAGGACCATCCTGGCTGGCCTGCAGGCACCAAGTCGGCTGGCATGCTGTCCCTCATGTGGCTCCATGGCCCTTCCTCTAGGTTTTCAAGTCCTTGTACATATTCAGGTGTTTAGCCTTGGAAGGGTGGGAACATTTCAGCAGCAGCTGGCCTGGGGCTCGGCCCACGTTTACTCACAGATACCTCGGCACGGTCCCCCAGCTTTGCAGTGAGGACGCTTGTTGCGAGGAGCATGCTGGCTGAATGGGAGATGATTCCCCACCACTGACCAACTTCAGAATTGTTTGCAATTGGAGCAAGTGCCCTGAAACGGTTTTCCTCTGTGTAACTGGTGGGTTCTGTTCTTTTTTATCTTTTTTTCGTTTTTGGTTCAAGGTAGATTTTATTCCTCTTTTGTGTATTTACAGATATAAGCATGGAAATAATTTATTCATATAAATACATGTATGTGAAGGGAAGAATATTTTTTCAGTTTTACTTTTTTTAATTTTATTTTTTTATTTTGAATTTAATTTTATATTTTTATACAGCAGGTTGTTTTTGGTTATCTACTTTATACATATAAATGTATACATACCAATCCCAATATCTCAACTCCTCCCACCACCATCCCCAACAGCTTTCCCCCCTTGTTGTCCATACGTTTGTTGTATACATGTATTGCTCTATTTCTGCCTTGCAAAACGGTTCATCTGTACAATTTTTCTAGGTTCCACATATATGCATTAATATACAAGATTTGTTTTTCTCTTTCTGACTTACTTCACTCTGTATGACAGTCTCTAGATCCATCAACGTCTCTACAAATGTCCCAATTTCATTCCTTTTTATGGCTTAGTAATATTCCATTTTATATATGTACCACATCTTTATGCATTCGTCTGTCTGTGGGCATTTAGGTTGCTTCCATTTCCTGGATAGTGTAAATAGTGATGCAATGAACATTGTGGTGAATGTCTCTTTTTGATTTATGGTTTTGTCTGGGTATATGCCCACTAGAGGGATTGCTGTATCATATGGTAATTCTATTCTTAGTTTTATAAGAAACTCCATAATGTTCTCCACAGTGACTGTATCAATTTACGTTCCCAACAATAGTGGAAGAGGATTCCTTATCTCCACACCGTTTCCAGCATTTGTTGTTTGTAGATTTTCTGATGATGCCCATTCTAATAGGTGTGAGGTGATACACCATGGATGAGTCTATTTCGTTGAGCAAAGAGTAGGTCTTGTTTATTACGTATTTGGCTTATGGAATGGTATGTGTGCTAATTTCAATCTGTTTTTATACAGCAGCCCAACTCAACTTTCCCCTTAAGCAAGCATAAGGTTTTTATCTAAATGTGAGACTCTGTTCGGTTTTGTAATTCAGTTTATGTGTAGCCAAGTTTACACTCCCTCTATTAGTGGTATCTTATGATAATTATCTTTCTTTGTGTGACATATTTCTCTTAGAATCATCATAATTAAATCCACTCAATTTGCTGCTACAGGCCTGATGACATTGATTTCACTGCTGAGTGATATTCCGTTGTACGTAAGTAGCACAACTTCTTTATCCATTTTTTTCTTTCTGGGATATTTAATTTGTACTGGACTCGAGGTTCTTGTAAACACAGCAGCCCTAAATTTTGTGTTGGCTGTGTCTTGTTGATTTTAATTTTCCTAAGCTATAGGGCCAAAAGTGGAAGTGCCCTAGGCTCTGTAGCTTTGTTTTTTAGATGTTTCAGGATACACCATGAACATCTCCAGAGTGTCTGTTGGCAATTTACATCCCGCCCATCAGCATAACACGGCTCCCTGTTCTCCATGGCCTGTCCTGTGTTTCTGGTTTTTACACTTTATTCAGATGGCCTTTTTGACGAATGGGAAATGTGACTTCATTGTAGTGTGGATTTCCATTGCTGGAGTGCTTGGTTGGCCAAAATGTTCATATGCGTTTTTTCCTGAATATATTCAGGAAAAATGTATACGCACTTTTTGTCCATGTGCATCACTGTCAAAGATCTGCCGCTTTTCATATGCTTTAAATGCAATTCCAATCTACCTCTTGAAATATGATTCCTGCAATTCTGCCTCGTTTTCAAGTCCTCTTTGCAGACTTACTTCGATATATTTTTGCCAATAGCTGTCATTTATCTCTGCAGGTTTGTGAATTACAGTGCCCCTGAGCTCCTTTCTTAACTCGCTTCCTTGTAAGCTGGCCACAAAACTGCAGGTTTGCTTCAGGCCATAATCAGGGTCCGGCACGGCACTCTGAGCCTTTGGTTAATTCCTCTTCCTGGTGGGAAATTAGAGTTAAATGTGCCCCTCCAGATACCTGCCTCACTCCCAGCCACATGGTGATGTATGTCCTCAGGTTTGAGGCCATATGTGATGGGTTCCTCATCTTTTGATGATGTGGCCCCACTGGTGTGTGGACACTCCTGCCTGGTTCCCATCCCCTTGGTGATGTGGGCCCTCTGGTGAGACTCTGATCCTGGTTGGGTTCCTCACACATCCGTGAGGTGAGCCCTCTTCTCTGAGGTCACTCCTGCCTGGCTGGCACAACCCGCCTTGTTGACTTCGGCACCCTGGTGGCAGTTGGAGCCTGCTGGGAGCCTCCTTCCCGCGGTGATGAGGCCCTCTGGCGTCAGACCCTAATGGCGGGGTTCCCACATTTTCTGATACGTGCTAAGTGGTACGAGGGCACTGCTGCCAGGTTCCCATCCTCATGAGCGTGTGGGCCTTCTGTTCTGAGGTCCTAACGGCTGGGTTGCTCACACTTTCATGATGTGGGCCCTCTGCTGTGAGGTCAATCCTGCCTGGCTGGCGCACGTCGCCTTGGCGACGTGGACCCTCTGGTGGCAGTTGGAGCGTGCTGGGGCCTCCTCCCCTCAGTGATGAGGGCCTTCTGGTGTCAGGCCCTAAGTGCTGGGCTCCACACATTTTCTGATGTGTGCCCAGTGGTGCGAGTCACTCCTGCCAGGTTCCCATCCCCATGGGCATGTGGGACTTCTGTTCTGTGGTCCCAAATGCTGGGTTGCTCACAGTTTCATGATGTGGGCCCTTTGCTGTGTGTTCACTCTGGCCTGTATCCCATAGTGTCAGTGCTCTGGGCCTCCAGCTTGGAGTTTCCAACTTCTCGATTCCTCACATTTTTTATTCTATGGGCCCTCGGTTGTGCGTCTCCTCCTGCATGCCTCACTCCCTGCCCCTTCGTGATGTGTGTCCCCTTGTTTGAGGCCACATGTGCTGTGTTCCTCACCTTTCTATAATGTGGCCACACTGGTGTGAGGACACTCTTGCCTGGTTCCCATTCCCTTGGTGATGTTGGCCCCACTGCTGTTAGGACAGTCTTGCCTGGTTCCCATCACCTTGGTGATGTTGGCCCTCTGGTGAGAGTCTGATCCTGGTTAGGTTCCTCACCCTTCTGTGAGGTAGGCCCTCTGCTCTGAGGTCACTCCTGCCTGGCTGGCACACCCCGCCTTGGCAACGTCGGCCATATGGTGGCAGTTGGAGCCTGCTGGGAGCCTCCTCCCCTCGGTGATGAGGGCCCTCTGGCCTCAGGCCCTAACTGCTGGGTTCCCACATTTTCTGATTCGTGCTAAGTGGTGCAAGGACACTCCTGCCAGGTTCCCATCCTCATGGGGATGTGAGCCTTCTGCTCTGAGGTCCCAACGGCTGTGTTGCTCACAGTTTCATGATGAGGGCCCTCTGGTGTGAGTTCACTCCTGCCTAGATCCCATAGCCTCGCTGCTCCTGGCTGCCTGCCGGAGGTTCCAACTGTGGGATTCTTCACCTTTTTTATTCTATGGTCCCTCTGTTTTGAGGATCCTCTGGCCTGCCTCACTCCCAGCCCCTTGGTGATGTGTGTCCTCAGGTTTGAGGCCACGTGTGCTGGGTCCCTCAAATTATGGTGATGTAGCCCCACTGGTGTGAGGACACTCCTGCCTGGTTCCCATTCCCTTGGTGGTGTTGGCCCTCTGGTGACAGTCTGATCCTTGTTGGGTTCCTCACACTTCTGTGAGGTGGGCTTTCTGCTCTGAGGTCACTCCTGCCTGGTTGGCACACCCCGCCTTGGTGACATCGGCCTTATGGTGGCAGTTGGAGCCTGCTGGGAGCCTCCTCCCCTCGGTGATGAGGGTCCTCTGGCCTCAGGTCCTAACTGCTGGGTTCCCACATTTTCTGATTCGTGGAAGTGGGCCGAGGACGCTCCTGTCAGGTTCCCATCCCCATAGGGATGTGGGCCTTCTGCTCTGAGGTCCCATCCGCTGGGTTGCTCACAGTTTCATGATGTGGGACCTCTGCTGTGAGTTTGCTGTGGCCTGGATCCCATAGACTCTGTGCTCTGGGCGGCCTACTGGCCGGTTCCAACTGCTGGATTCCTCACAACTTTTATTCTGTGGGCTCTGTTTTGTGAGGATACTCCTGCTTGCCTCACTCCTAGCCCCTTGGAGATGTGGGTCCCCTGTTTTAGGCCACATGTTCTGGGTTCCTCACCTTTCTATAATGTGGCCACACTGGTGTGAGGACCCTCCTGCCTGGTTCCGATCCCCTTGGTGATGTGGGCCCTCTGGTGAGAGTCTTATCCTGGCTGGTTTCCTCACCCTTCTGTGAGGTAGGCCCTCTGCGGTGAGGTCACTCCTGCCTGGCTGGCACACATCACCTTGGTGACGTGGGCCCTCAGTTGGGAGTTGGTGTCTGCTGCGAGTCTCCGTCCCTCGGTAATGAGGGCCCTCTTGCGTCAGACCCTAACTCCTGGGCTCCCAAAATTTGCAGATGTGCGACCTGTGGTGCAAGTACACTCCTGTCAGGTTCCCAACCCCATGGGAATTTGGGCCTTCTGCTCTGAGGTCCCAACGGCTGGGGTGCTCACAGTTTCATGATGAGGGCCCTCTGATGTGCGTTCATTCCGGCCTAGATCCCATAGGCTTGCTGCTCCTGGGCGCCTGCTGGGAGGTTCCAACTGCGGGATTCCTCACCCTTTTTATTCTATGGGCCCTCTGTTTTGAGGCTCCTCCTGCCTGCCTCAATCCCAGCCCCGTTGTGATGTGTGTCCTCTGGTGTGAGGCCACGTGTGCTGGGTCCCTCACCTTTCGATGATGTGGCCCCAATGGTGTGAGGACACTCGTGCCTGTTTCCCAGCCCCTTGGTGATGTGGCCCCTCTGGTGAGAGTCTGATCCTGGCTGGGTTCCTTACCGTTCTGTGAGGTGGGCCCTGTGCTCTGAGGTAACTCCTGCCTGGCTTGCTCCCATTGCCTTGGTGACGTCGGCCCTCTGGTGGCAGTTGGATCCTTTTGGAGACTCCTGTCCTCGGTGATGAGGTCCCTCTGGCGTCAGGCTCTAACTGCTGGGCTCCCCAGGTTTTCTGATGTGAGCCCAGTGATGCCAGGACACTCGTGAAATGTTCCCATCCCCATGGCGATATGGGCCTTCTGCTCTGAGGTTCCAATGACTGGGTTGCTCACAGTTTCCTGATGGTAGCTCTCTGGTGTTAGTTCACTCATTCCTAGATCCCATAGCCTCTGTACTCTGGGCCGCCTGCTGGGAAGTTCCAACTGCTGGGTTCCTCACCTTTTTTATTCTTTGGGCCCTGTGTTGGGAGGCTCCTCCTGCCTGTGTCACTCCCAGCCCCTTGGTGATGTAGGTCCTCTGGTTTGTGGCCACATGTGCCAGTTTCCTCATCTTTTAGTGATATGGCCCCACTGGTGTGAGGACACTCGTGCCTGGTTCCCGTCCCCTTGGTGATATGGGCCCTCTGGTGAGAGTCTGATCCTGGTTGGGTTCCTCACACTTCTTTGAGGTGGGCCGTCTGCTGTGAGGTCACTCCTGCCTGGCTGGCACACCCCGCCATGGCGACGTGGGCCCTCTTGTGGTAGTTGGAACATGCCTAGAGCCTCCTCCCCTCAGTGATGAGGGCCCTCTGGCGTCAGGCCCTAACTGCTGGGTACCCACATTTTCTGATATGTGCTAAGTGGTGCGAGGACACTCCTGCCATGCTCCCAACACCTTGGGGATGTGGACCTTCTGCTCTGAGGTCCAAATGGCTGGGTTGCTCGCAGTTTCATGATGTGGACCCTCTGCTGTGAGTTTACTGCGGCCTGAATCGCATAGACTTGGTGCTCTTGGCCGCCTGCTGGGAGGTTCCCATTGCTGGATTCCTCAGCTTTTTTATTCTATGGGCCCTGTGTTGTGAGGCTACTCCTGCCTGCCTCATTCCGAGCCCCTTGGAGATGTGGGTCTTCTGGTTTAGGCCACATGTGCTGGGTTCCTCACCTTTCTATGATGTGGCCACACTGGTGTGAAGACTCTCCTGCCTAGTTCTGATCACCTTGGTGATGTGGGCCCTCTGGTGAGAGTCTTATCCTGGCTGTGTTCCTCACCCTTCTGTGAGGTAGGCCCTCTGCGGTGAGGTCACTCCTACCTGGCTGTCACACGTCACCTTGGCGACGTGGGACCTCAGTTGGGTGTTGGTGCCTGATTGGAGTCTCCTCCCCTTGGTAATGAGGGCCCTCTGGCGTCAGGCCCTAACTCCTGGGTTCCCTAAATTCTCTGCTGTGTGCCCTGTGGTGCGAGTACACTTCTGACAGGTTCCCAACCCCATGGGAATGTGGGCCTTCTGCTCTGAGATCCCAACGCCTAGGTTGCTCACAGTTTCATGATGACGGCCCTCTGGTGTGAGATCACTCCGGCCTGGATCCCATAGTCTCGCTGCTCCTGGCCGCCTGCTGGGAGGTTCCAACTGCGGGATTCTTCACCTCTTTAATTCTATGGTCCCTCTGTTTTGAGGCTCCTCCTGCCTGCCTCAATCCCAGCTCCCTTGTGATGTGTGTCCTCTGGTTTGAGGCCACGTGTGCTGGGTCCCTCACTTTTCAGTGATGTGGCCCCACTAGTGTGAGGACACTCCTGCCTGGTTCCCATTCCCTTGGTGATGTGGGCCCTCTGGTGAGAATCTGATCCTCTTTGGTTCTTCACACTTCTGTGAGGTTGACCCTCTGCTCTGAGGTCACTCCTGCCTGGTTGTCGCACTCCGCATTGGCGACGTCGCCCCTCTGGTAGCAGTCGGAGCTGGCTGGGAGCCACCGCCCCTCGGTGATGAGGGCCCTCTGGCATCAGGCACTAATTGCTGGGCTCCCCACATTTTTTCATGTGTGCCCACTCTTGCGATGACACTCCTGCTTGTTTCCCTTCCCCATGGGGATGTGGGCCTTCTGCTCTGAGGTCACAACGGCTGGGTTGCTTACAGAATCACAATGAGGGCCCTCTGTTGTGAGTTCATGCCGGCCTGGATCTCATAGCCTCAGTGCTCTGGGCCGCCTGCTAGGAAGATCCAACTGCTGGTTTCCACACCTTTTGTATACAATGGGACATGTGTTGTGAGGTTAATCCTGCCTGCCTCACTCCGAAACCCATGGTGATGTGGGTCCTCTGGTTTGAGGCCACATGTGCTGGGTACCTCAACTTTTGATGATGTGGCCCCACGGGTGTGAGGACACTCCTGCCTGGTTCCCATCACCTTGGTGATGTGGGCCCTCTGGGGAGAGTCTGATCCTGGCTGGGTTCCCTACCATTCTGTGAGGTGGGCCCTCTGATGTCAGGTCACTCCTGCCTGGCTAGCTCACATCACCTTGGCGACGTGGGCCCTCTGTTGGCCACTGGAGCATGCTGGGAGCCTCCTACTCCCGTGAATGATGGCCCTGGAAAAAATGCATATGCCCTTTTTGGCCAAGTGCTTCATTGACGAGGTTCTGCCACTTCTCTTATGCTTTCAGAGCAATTCACGTCTACCTCCTGAAATCGGATTCCAGCAGTTCTGCCCCACTTTCAAGTCCTCTTCGCAGCCTTAATTCAATATATTTTTGTACGATTTCTGTCATTTATAAGTCTGCAGGTATGTGAATGACAGTGCCCCTGAGCTCCTTTCCTCAACTCGCTTTCTTGTGATCTGGCCACAAAACCGCAGGATTGCTTCAGGCCCTAATCTTGTTCCAGCACAGCATGCTGAGCCTTTGGTTAATTCCTTTTCCTGTTGGGAAATGAGTGTTAAAATTGCCCGTACATACTGGGCATATACCCTGAGAAAACCAAAATTCAAAAAGAGTCATGTACCAAAATGTTCATTGCAGCTCTATTTACAATAGCCCGGAGATGGAAAGAACCTAAGCGCCCATCATCGGACGAATGGATAAAGAAGATGTGGCACATATACACAATGGAATATTACTCAGCCTTAAAAAGAAATGAAACTGAGTTATTTGTAATGAGATGGATAGACCTAGAGTCTGTCATACAGAGTGAAGTAAGTCAGAAAGAAAAAGACAAATAGCGTATGCTAACACATATATATGGAATTTAAAGGAAAAAAATGTCATGAAGAACCTAGGGATAAGACAGGAATAGAGGCGCAGACCTACTGGAGAACGGAATTGAGGATATGGGGAGGGGGAATGGTGAGTTTTGACAGGGCGAGACAGAGTCATGGACATATACACACTAACAAATGTAGTAAGGTAGATAGCAAGGGGGAAGCAGCCGCAAGGCACAGGGATATTAGCTCGGGGCGTTGGGACAGCCTGGAGGGGTGGAAGGGGGAGAGAGGGAGGGAGGGAGACACAAGAGGGAAGACACAGGGAGCATATGTATATGTATAGCTGATTCACTTTTTTATAAAGCAAAAACTTACACACCATTGTAAAGCAATTATACCCCAATAAAGATGTTAAAAAAAATATTTGCCCGTGCACACACCTACAGATAGTCTCCCATTGGTTCTCCGTATTCCTGTTCATCTTGCGCAGAAATTGCAAACAGTGCCAAACAGGAGGTTAAAGGCACTGACTCTCCAAATGGGGAGAGTGTAAGAAAAGGGTCTGGAATGGTGAACCTGAGTACCAGGGGACGAAAACAGACATGCATGTAAAAAGGTTTCCCAGTCACACGGTGGAGCATACTCTGGGTTTCCCATGCAAATTTTAGCAGAAGGAAGAATCCCTTGAACCTGGAGAGTTGGGAACCATGGAATGGGTACCAGGCAGTATGACATCAAAGGGTCTGCATTTGCTCACTGAACCTCACCAATGCTATCAGCCCAAAGGGTCCAGCCTTATCTCTCACCCAGCTCTGGGTGTAGATGTGGTAAACCAGGTTGCATCACATGCCCTGTGTGAGTTATTTAAGAATTGCTCTCTATTTCACTGTCATTGTGTTTTGTTTTTGAAATTTTTTTTTGACACTGGGATTTATCGGATTTTCACTGCTGCGTTAATGCTGCTGTACACACTCTTGATTCTCTTACGGAGACATAAATATCCACGGGTTTTAAGATTCTTCCTAGTCAGGTATATTCCTAGGCGTTGAATATGTGGTGTTGAGTCCATTTCGTTGAGCAAGGAGTAGGTCTTGTCTATTACATATTTAGCTTATGGAAAGTTATCTGTGCTAATTTCAGTCTCTGGTTTTATGCAGCACTCCAACGCACCTTTCTCCATAAGAAACCACAAGTTGGTTTTCTAAATTTGAGACTGTTCTGTTTTGTAATTCAGTTCATGTGTAGTCAAGTTTACATTCCGTGTATTAGTGATATTTTATGATGTTTCTTTTTATGTGTGACTTATTTCACGTAGAACCACCATACCTGAATCCACTCACTATGCCGCTACGGGCCTGATGACACAGATTTCATTGCTGAGTGATATTCCATTGTATGTACGTACCACAACTTCTTTATCCATTGTTTGCTCTCTGAGATATTTACCTGGTACTGTAAACGAGGTTCTTGTGAACAGAGAGGTCCCAAACTTTTAGGTGGCTGGGTGTTTTTGATTTTAATTTCCCTAAGCTGTAGGACCATAAGTGGAAGTGCCATAGGCTGTGTTGCTTTGTTTCTTACGTGTTTCAGGAAACACATAACACTTCTCCAGAATGGCTGTCGGCAATTTACATCATATGCATCAGCATAATAAGGATCCCTGTTTTCCATTGCCTGTCCTCCGTTTCTGGATTTTACAATTTTTTTAAATGGCCCTTTTGCCCTGGGGGGCACTGAGACATCATTGTAGTGCAGGTTTATTTACAAGCTTCCTTGATTGGCCAAAAAGTGCGTATGCGTTTTTTCCTGAATATATTTAGGGAAAAAAGCATCCGCACTTTTTGGACAAGTGCATCATTATCGACGTTCTGCCTCTTTTCCTATTCTTTAAGTGCAATTCCAGTTTAACCCTTCAATCGTTTTCCTGAATTTCTGCCCCGCTTTCAAGTCCCCTTTGCAGGCTTACTTCAATATATTTTTGGAGGATAGCTGTCATTTATAACTCTGCAGGTTTGTGAATTACAGTGCCCCTGAGCTCCTTTCTTCAACTCACTTTCTTGTGAGCTGGGCACAAAACCGCAGGATTGCTTCAGGCACTAATCTCTTTCAAGCAGGGAACGCTGAGCCTTTGGTTAATTCCTCTTCCTGGTGGGAAATGAGCATTACATTTGCCCGTGCAGACAACTACAGCTAGTCTCTCATTGGTTCTCCCTATTCCTGTTCATCTTGCACAGAAATTGCAAGCTGTGCCAAAGAGGAGGTTAAAGGCACTGACTCTCCAAGCGGGGAGAGTGTTAGTAAAGCATCTGGAATGGTGAACCCGAGGACCAGGATACGAAAACTGAGAGGCATTTTAAATCGTTTCCCAATCACATGGTGGACGATACTCTGGGTTACGCATGCATGTTTTAGCTGGAGGAAGAATCCCTTGAACCTGGAGAGTTGCGACCTATGGAAGGGGTACCATGCAGTATGACTTCAAAGGGTCTGCATTTGCTCACCGAAACTCACCAATGCTATCAGTCTGAAGTGTCCAGCCTTATGTCTCAACCAGCCTTAGGTGTAGATGTGTTAAATCCCGGTTGCATCACATGCCCTGAGTGAATTATTTAAGAATTGCTCTCTATTTCACTGTCTTTGTGTTTTGTTTTCGAAATTTATTTTGATAATGGGATTTATCGGATTTTCACTGCTGCGTTTATGCCGCTGTACACACGCTTGATTCTCTTATGGAGACATATAAATCCATGGGTTTTAAGATTCTTCCTAGTCAGGTATATTCCTAAGCGTTGAATATGTGGTGTTGAGTCTATTTCGTTGAGCAAGGAGTAGGCATTGTCTATTACATATTTGGCTTATGGAATGTTATCTGTGCTAATTTCAGTCTCTGGTTTTATGCAGCACCCCAAGGCACCTTGCCCCATAAGCAAGCACTAGTTGGTTTTCTAAATTTGAGACCCTGTTCTGTTTTGTAATTCTGTTCATGTGTAGTCAAGTTTACATTCCGTGTATTAGTGATATCTTATGATGTTTCTTTTTCTGTGTGACGTAGTTCACGTAGAATCACCATACCTGCATCCACTCACTATGCCGCTACGGGCCTGATGACACAGATTTCATTGCTGAGTGATACTGCATTGCATATACGTGCCACAACTTCTTTATCCATTTTTTGCTTTCTGGGATATTTACCTTGTACTGTAGACGAGCTTCTTGGGAACACAGCCGTCCCAAACTTTGGGTGGCTCTCTGTTTTTGATTTTAATTTCCCTAAGGAATAGGACCATAAGTGCAATTGCCATAGGCTGTGTTGCTTTGTTTCTTACGTGTTTCAGGAAACACCATACACTTCTCCAGGGTGGCTGCTGGCAATTTACATCCTGCCAATCAGCATAACAAGGCTCCCTGTTCTCCATATCCTGTCCTACCTTTCTGGATTTTACACTTTTTTCAGATGGCCCTTTTGCCCGGGGGGCAGTGAGACTTCATTGTAGTGCAGATTTCTTTTACAGGCTTGCTTGGTTGGCCAAAAAGAGCGTATGCGTTTTTTCCTGAATATATTCAGGAAAAAACGCATACGCCCTTTTTGGCTAAGTGCATCATTGTCGACATTGTGCTTCTTTTCCTATGCTTTCAGGGCAATTCCAGTCTACCCCCTGCAATCGTTTTCCTGAAATTCTGCCCCGCTTTCAAGTCCCCTTCGCAGGCTTACTTCAATATATTTTTGGAGGATAGCTGTCATTTATAACTCTGCAGGTTTGTGAATTACAGTGCCCCTGAGCTCCTTTCTTCAACTCACTTTCTTGTGAGCTGGGCACAAAACCGCAGGATTGCTTCAGGCACTAATCTCTTTCAAGCAGGGAACGCTGAGCCTTTGGTTAATTCCTCTTCCTGGTGGGAAATGAGCATTACATTTGCCCGTGCAGACACCTACAGCTAGTCTCTCATTGGTTCTCCCTATTCCTGTTCATCTTGCACAGAAATTGCAAGCTGTGCCAAACAGGAGGTTAAAGGCACTGACTCTCCAAGCGGGGAGAGTGTTAGTAAAGCATCTGGAATGGTGAACCCGAGGACCAGGATACGAAAACTGAGAGGCATTTTAAATCGTTTCCCAATCACATGGTGGACGATACTCTGGGTTACGCATGCATGTTTTAGCTGGAGGAAGAATCCCTTGAACCTGGAGAGTTGGGACCTATGGAATGGGTACCATGCAGTATGACTTCAAAGGGTCTGCATTTGCTCACCGAAACTCACCAATGCTATCAGCCTGAAGTGTCCAGCCTTATGTCTCAACCAGCTGTGGGTGTAGATGTGGTCAATCCCGGTTGCATCACATGCCCTGAGTGAATTGTTTAAGAATTGCTCTCTATTTCACTGTCTTTGTGTTTTGTTTTGAAATTTATTTTGGTAATGGGATTTATCGGATTTTCACAGCTGCGTTTATGCTGCTGTACACACGCTTGATTCTCTTATGGAGACATATAAATCCATGGGTTTTAAGATTCTTCCTAGTCAGGTATATTCCTAAGCGTTGAATATGTGGTGTTGAGTCTATTTCGTTGAGCAAGGAGTAGGTCTTGTCTGTTACATATTTGGCTTATGGAATGTTATCTGTGCTAATTTCAGTCTCTGGTTTTATGCAGCACCCCAAGGCATCTTGCCCCATAAGCATGCACTAGTTGGTTTTCTAAATTTGAGACCCTGTTCTGTTTTGTAATTCTGTTCATGTGTAGTCAAGTTTACATTCCGTGTATTAGTGATATCTTATGATGTTTCTTTTTCTGTGTGACATAGTTCACGTAGAATCACCGTACCTGCATCCACTCACTATGCCGTTACGGGCCTGATGACACAGATTTCATTGCTGAGTGATATTGCATTGCACGTACGTGCCACAACTTCTTTATCCATTTTTTGCTTTCTGGGATATTTACCTTGTACTGTAGACGAGCTTCTTGGGAACACAGCCGTCCCAAACTTTGGGTGGCTCTCTGTTTTTGATTTTAATTTCCCTAAGGAATAGGACCATAAGTGCAATTGCCATAGGCTGAGTTTCTTTATTTCTTACGTGTTTCAGGAAACACCATACACTTCTCCAGTGTGGCTGCTGGCAATTTACATCCTGCCAATCAGCATAACAAGGCTCCCTGTTCTCCATATCCTGTCCTACCTTTCTGGATTTTACACTTTTTTCAGATGGCCCTTTTGCCCGGGGGGCAGTGAGACTTCATTGTAGTGCAGATTTCCTTTACAGGCTTGCTTGGTTGGCCAAAAAGGGCGTATGCGTTTTTTCCTGAATATATTCAGGAAAAAACGCATATGCCCTTTTTGGCCAAGTGCATCATTGTCGACGTTGTGCCTCTTTTCCTATGCTTTCAGGGCAATTCCAGTCTACCCCCTGCAATCGTTTTCCTGAAATTCTGCCCCGCTTTCAAGTCCCCTTCGCAGGCTTACTTCAATATATTTTTGGAGGATAGCTGTCATTTATAACTCTGCAGGTTTGTGAATTACACTGCCCCTGAGCTCCTTTCTTCAACTCACTTTCTTGTGAGCTGGGCACAAAACCACAGGATTGCTTCTGGCCCTAATCTGTTTTCAGCAGGGCACGCTGAGCGTTTGTTTAATTCCTCTTCCTGTTCGGCAATGAGCGTTACATTTGCCTGTGCAGACACCTACAGCTAGTCTCTCATTGGTTCTCCTTATTCCTGTTCATCTTGCACAGAATTTGCAAGCTGTGCCAAACAGGAGGTTAAAGGCACTGACTCTCCAAGCGGGGAGAGTGTTAGTAAAGCATCTGGAATGGTGAACCCGAGGACCAGGATACGAAAACTGAGATGCATTTTAAATCGTTTCCCAATCACACGGTGGACGATACTCTGGGTTTCCCATGCATGTTTTAGCTGGAGGAAGAATCCCTTGAACCTGGAGAGTTGGGACCCATGGAATGAATACCATGTAGTATGACTTCAAAGGGTCTGCATTTGCTCACCGAAACTCACCAATGCTATCAGCCTGAAGTGTCCAGCCTTATGTCTCAACCAGCTCTGGGTGTAGATGTGGTCAATCCCGGTTGCATCACATGCCCTGAGTGAATTATTTAAGAATTGCTCTCTACTTCACTGTCTTTGTGTTTTGTTTTCGAAATTTATGTTGATAATGGGATTTATCGGATTTGCACTGCTGCGTTTATGCCGCTGTACACACGCTTGATTCTCTTACGGAGACATATAAATCCATGGGTTTTAAGATTCTTCCTAGTCAGGTATATTCCTAAGCGTTGAATATGTGGTGTTGAGTCCATTTCGTTGAGCAAGGGGTAGGTCTTGTCTATTACATATTTGGCTTATGGAATGTTATCTGTGCTAATTTCAGTCTCTGGTTTTATGCAGCACCCCAAGGCACCTTTCCCCATAAGCAAGCACTAGTTGGTTTTCTAAATTTGAGACCCTGTTCTGTTTTGTAATTCAGTTCATGTGTAGTCAAGTTTACATTCCGTGTATTAGTGATATCTTATGATGTTTCTTTTTCTGTGTGACGTAGTTCACGTAGAATCACCGTACATGCATCCACTCACTATGCCGCTACGGGCCTGATGACACAGATTTCATTGCTCAGTGAATTTGCATTGCACGTACGTGCCACAACTTCTTTATCCATTTTTTGATTTCTGGGATATTTACCTTGTACTGTAGACGAGCTTCTTGGGAACACAGCCGTCCCAAACTTTGCGTGGCTCTCTGTTTTTGATTTTAATTTCCCTAAAGAATAGGACCATAAGTGCAATTTGCCATAGGCTGTGTTGCTTTATTTCTTACGTGTTTCAGGAAACACCATACACATCTCCAGGGTGGCTGCTGGCAATTTACATCCAGCCAATCAGCATAAAAAGGCTCCCTGTTCTCCATATCCTGTCCTACCTTTCTGGATTTTACACTTTTTTCAGATGGCCCTTTTGCCCTGGGGGCAGTGAGACTTCATTGTAGTGCAGATTTCCTTTACAGGCTTGCTTGGTTTGCCAAAAAGGGCGTATGCGTTTTTTCCTGAATATATTCAGGAAAAAACGCATACGCCCTTTTTGGCCAAGTGCATCATTGTCGACGTTGTGCCTCTTTTCCTATGCTTTCAGGGCAATTCCAGTCTACCCCTGCAATCGTTTTCCTGAAATTCTGCCCCGCTTTCAAGTCCCCTTCGCAGGCTTACTTCAATATACTTTTGGAAGATAGCTGTCATTTATAACTCTGCAGGTTTGTGAATTACAGTGCCCCTGAGCTGCTTTCTTCAACTCGCTTTCTTGTGAGCTGGGCACAAAGCCGCAGGATTGCTTCAGGCCCTAATCTGTTTCTGGCAGGACACGCTGGGCCTTTGTTTAATTCCTCTTCCTGGTGGCTAATGAGCGTTACATTCGCCCGTGCAGACACCTACAGCTAGTCTCTCATTGGTTCTCCCTATTCCTGTTCATCTTGCACAGAAATTGCAAGCTGTGCAAAAGAGGAGGTTAAAGGCACTGACTCTCCAAGCGGGGAGAGTGTTAGTAAAGCATCTGGAATGGTGAACCCGAGGACCAGGATACGAAAACTGAGATGCATTTTAAATCGTTTCCCAATCACATGGTGGACGATACTCTGGGTTTCCCATGCATGTTTTAGCTGGAGGAAGAATCCCTTGAACCTGGAGAGTTGGGACCCATGAAATGGGTACCATGCAGTATGACTTCAAAGGGTCTGCATTTGCTCACCGAAACTCACCAATGCTATCAGCCTGAAGTGTCCAGCCTTATGTCTCAACCAGCTCTGGGTGTAGATGTGGTCAATCCGGGTTGCATCACATGCCCTGAGTGAATTATTTAAGAATTGCTCTCTATTTCACTGTCTTTGTGTTTTGTTTTCGAAATTAATTTGATAATGGGATTTATCGGATTTTCACTGCTGCGTTTCGGCCGCTGTACACACGCTTGATTCTCTTACGGAGACATATATATCCATGGGTTTTAAGATTCTTCCTAGTCAGGTATATTCCTAGGCGTTGAATATGTGGTGTTGGGTCCATTTCGTTGAGCAAGGAGTAGGTCTTGTCTATTACATATTTGGCTTATGGAAAGTTATCTGTGCTAATTTCAGTCTCTGGTTTTATGCAGCACCCCAAGGCACCTTTCCCCATAAGCAAGCACTAGTTGGTTTTCTAAATTTTAGACCCTGTTCTGTTTTGTAATTCAGTTCATGTGTAGTCAAGTTTACATTCCGTGTATTAGTGATATCTTATGATGTTTCTTTTTCTGTGTGACGTAGTTCACGTAGAATCACCGTACCTTCATCCACTCACTATGCCGCTACGGGCCTGATGACACAGATTTCATTGCTGAGTGATATTGCATTGTACGTACGTGCCACGACTTCTTTATCCATTTTTTGCTTTCTGGGATATTTACCTGATACTGTGGACGAGCTTCTTGTGAACACAGCCGTCCCAAATATTGGGGTGGCTGTCTGTTTTTGATTTTAATTTCTGTAAGTTATAGGACCATAAGTGGAAGTGCCATAGGCTGTGTTGCTTTGTTTCTTACGTGTTTCAGGAAACACCATACACTTCTCCAGGGTGGCTGCTGGCAATTTACATCCTGCCAATCAGCATAACAAGGCTCCCTGTTCTCCATATCCTGTCCTACCTTTCTGGATTTTACACTTTTTTCAGAGGGCCCTTTTGCCCGGGGGGCAGTGAGACTTCATTGTAGTGCAGATTTCCTTTACAGGCTTGCTTGGTTGGCCAAAAAGGGCGTATGCGTTTTTTCCTGAATATATTCAGGAAAAAACGCATACGCCCTTTTTGGCCAAGTGCATCATTGTCGACGTTCTGCCTCTTTTCCTATGCTTTCAGGGCAATTCCAGTTTACCCTTGCAGTCGTTTTCCTGAAATTCTGCCCCGCTTTCAAGTCCCCTTCGCAGGCTTACTTCAATATATTTTTGGAAGATAGCTGTCATTTATAACTCTGCAGGTTTGTGAATTACAGTGCCCCTGAGCTCCTTTCTTCAACTCGCTTTCTTGTGAGCTGGGCACAAAACCGCAGGATTGCTTCAGGCCCTAATCTGTTTCCGGCAGGGCATGCTGAGCCTTTGGTTAATTCCTCTTCCTGGTGGGAAATGAGCGTTACATTTGCCCGTGCAGACACCTACAGCTAGTCTCTCATTGGTTCTCCCTATTCCTGTTCATCTTGCACAGAAATTGCAAGCTGTGCCAAACAGGAGGTTAAAGGCACTGACTCTCCAAGCGGGGAGAGTGTTAGTAAAGCATCTGGAATGTTGAACCCGAGGACCAGGATACGAAAACTGAGATGCATTTTAAATCGTTTCCCAATCACACGGTGGACCATACTGTGGGTTTCCCATGCATGTTTTAGCTGGAGGAAGAATGCCTTGAACCTGGAGAGTTGGGACCCATGGAATGGGTACCATGCAGTATGACTTCAAAGGGTCTGCATTTGCTCACCGAAACTCACCAATGCTATCAGCCTGAAGTGTCCAGCCTTATGTCTCAACCAGCTCTGGGTGTAGATGTGGTCAATCCCGGTTGCATCACATGCCCTGAGTGAATTATTTAAGAATTGCTCTCTATTTCACTGTCTTTGTGTTTTGTTTTCGAAATTTATTTTGATAATGGGATTTATCGGATTTTCACTGCTGCGTTTATGCCGCTGTACACACGCTTGATTCTCTTACGGAGACATATAAATCCATGGGTTTTAAGATTCTTCCTAGTCAGGTATATTCCTAAGCGTTGAATATGTGGTGTTGAGTCCATTTCGTTGAGCAAGTGGTAGGTCTTGTCTATTACATATTTGGCTTATGGAATGTTATCTGTGCTAATTTCAGTCTCTGGTTTTATGCAGCACCCCAACGCACCTTTCCCCATAAGCAAGCACTAGTTGGTTTTCTAAATTTGAGACCCTGTTCTGTTTTGTAATTCAGTTCATGTGTAGTCAAGTTTACATTCCGTGTATTAGTGATATCTTATGATGTTTCTTTTTCTGTGTGACGTAGTTCACGTAGAATCACCGTACCTGCATCCACTCACTATGCCGCTACGGGCCTGATGACACAGATTTCATTGCTGAGTGATATTTCATTGTACGTACGTGCCACAACTTCTTTATCCATTTTTTGCTTTCTGGGATATTTACCTGATACTGTAGATGTGCTTCCTGTGAACACAGCCGTCCCAAATATTGGGGTGGCTGTCTGTTTTTGATTTTAATTTCCGTAAGCTATAGGACCGTAAGTGGAAGTGCCATAGGCTGTGTAGCTTTGTTTCTTACATGTTTCAGGAAACACCATACACTTCTCCAGGGTGGCTGCTGGCAATTTACATCCTGCCAATCAGCATAACAAGGCTCCCTGTTCTCCATATCCTGTCCTACCTTTCTGGATTTTACACTTTTTTCAGATGGCCCTTTTGCCCGGGGGGCAGTGAGACTTCATTGTAGTGCAGATTTCCTTTACAGGCTTGCTTGGTTGGCCAAAAAGTGCGTATGCGTTTTTTCCTGAATATATTCAGGAAAAAACGCATACGCCCTTTTTGGCCAAGTGCATCATTGTCGAGGTTGTGCCTCTTTTCCTATGCTTTCAGGGCAATTCCAGTCTACCCCCTGCAATCGTTTTCCTGAAATTCTGCCTCGCTTTCAAGTCCCCTTCGCAGGCTTACTTCAATATATTTTTGGAGGATAGCTGTCATTTATAACTCTGCAGGTTTGTGAATTACAGTGCCCCTGAGCTCCTTTCTTCAACTCGCTTTCTTGTGAGCTGGGCACAAAAGCGCAGGATTGCTTCAGGCAATAATCTGTTTACGGCAGGGCACGCTGAACCTTTGGTTAATTCCTCTTCCTGGTGGGAAATGAGCGTTACATTTGCCCGTGCAGACACCTATAGCTAGTCTCTCATTGGTTCTCCCCTATTCCTGTTCATTTTGCACAGAAATTGCAAGCTGTGCCAAAGAGGAGGTTAAAGGCACTGACTCTCCAAGCGGGGAGAGTTTTAGTAAAGCATCTTGAATGGTGAACCCGAGGACCAGGATACGAAAACTGAGATGCATTTTAAATCGTTTCCAATCACAGGGTTGACCATACTATGGGTTTCCCATGCATGTTTTAGCTGGAGGAAGAATCCCTTGAACCTGGAGAGTTGGGACCCATGGAATAGGTACCATGCAGTATGACTTCAAAGGGTCTGCATTTGCTCACCGAAACTCACCAATGCTATCAGCCTGAAGTGTCCGTCCTTATGTCTCAACCACCTCTGGGTGTAGATGTGTTAAATCCCGGATGCATCACATGCCCTGAGTGAATTATTTAAGAATTGCTCTCTATTTCACTGTCTTTGTGTTTTGTTTTTGAAATTTATTTTGATAATGAGATTTATCGGAGTTTCACTGCTGCGTTTATGCCGCTGTACACACGCTTGATTCTCTTACGGAGACATATAAATCCATGGGTTTTAAGATTCTTCCTAGTCAGGTATTTTCCTAGGCCTTGAATATGTGGTGTTGAGTCCATTTCGTTGAGCAAGGAGTAGGTCTTGTCTATTACATATTTGGCTTATGGAATGTTATCTCTGCTAATTTCAGTCTCTGATTTTATGCAGCACCCCAAGGCACCTTTCCCCATAAGCAAGCACTAGTTGGTTTTCTAAATTTGAGACCCTGTTCTGTTTTGTAATTCAGTTCATGTGTAGTCAAGTTTACATTCCGTGTATTAGTGATATCTTATGATGTTTCTTTTTCTGTGTGACGTATTTCACGTAGAGTCACCGTACCTGCATCCACTCACTATGCCGCTACGGGCCTGATGACACAGATTTCATTGCTGAGTGATATTGTATTGCACGTATGTGCCACAACTTCTTTATCCATTTTTTGCTTTCTGGGATATGTACCTGGTACTGTAGACGAGCTTCTTGGGAACACAGCCGACCCACACTTTTGGGTGGCTCTCAGTTTTTGATTTTAATTTCCCTAAGCAATAGGACCATAAGTGCAATTGCCATAGGCTGTGTTGATTTATTTCTTACGTGTTTCAGGAAACACCATACACTTCTCCAGGGTGGCTGTTCACAATATACATCCTGCCAATCAGCATAACAAGTCTCCCTGTTCTCCATATCATGTCCTACCTTTCTGGATTTTACACTTTTTTCAGATGGCCCTTTTGCCCGGGGCGCAGTGACACTTCATTGTAGTGCAGATTTCCTTTACAGGCTTGCTTGGTTGGCCAAAAAGGGCGTATGCGTTTTTTCCTGAATATTTTCAGGAAAAAACGCATACGCCCTTTTTGGCCAAGTGCATCATTGTCGACGTTCTGCCTCTTTTCCTATGCTTTCAGGGCAATTCCAGTCTACCCCTGCAATCGTTTTCCTGAAATTCTGCACCACTTTCAAGTCCCCTTCGCAGGCTTACTTCAATACATTTTTGGAGGAGAGCTGTCATTTATAACTCTGCAGGTTTGTGAATTACAGTGCCCCTGAGTTCCTTTCTTCAACTCGCTTTCTTTTGAGCTGGGCACAAAAGCGCAGGATTGCTTCAGGCCCTAATCTGTTTCCGGCAGGGCACGCTGAGCCTTTGGTTAATTCCTCTTCCTGGTGGGAAATGAGCGTTACGTATGCCCGTGCAGACACCTACAGCTAGTCTCTCATTGGTTCTCCCTATTCCTGTTCATCTTGCACAGAAATTGCAAGCTGTGCCAAAGAGGAGGTTAAAGGCACTGACTCTCCAAGCGGGGAGAGTGTTAGTAAAGCATCTGGAATGGTGAACCCGAGGACCAGGATAAGAAAACTGAGATGCATTTTAAATCGTTTCCCAATCACACGGTGGACGATACTCTGGGTTTCCCATGCATGTTTTAGCTGGAGGAAGAATCCCTTGAACCTGGAGAGTTGGGACCCATGGAATGGGTACCATGCAGTATGACTTCAAAGGGTCTGCATTTGTTCACCGAAACTCACCAATGCTATCAGCTAAAGTGTCCAGCCTTATGTCTCAACCAGCTCTGGGTGTAGATGTGGTCAATCCTGGTTGCATCACATGCCCTGAGTGAATTATTTAAGAATTGCTCTCTATTTCACTGTCGTTGTGTTTTGTTTTTGAAATTTATTTTGATAATGGGATTTATCGGATTTTCACTGCTGCGTTTATGCCGCTGTACACACGCTTGATTCTCTTATGGAGACATATATATCCATGGGTTTTAAGATTCTTCCTAGTCAGGTATATTCCTAGGCGTTGAATATGTGGTGTTGGGTCCATTTCGCTGAGCAAGGAGTAGGTCTTGTCTATTACATATTTGGCTTATGGAAAGCTTTCTGTGCTAATTTCAGTCTCTGGTTTTATGCAGCACCCCAACGCACCTTTCCCCATAAGCAAGCACTAGTTGGTTTTCTAAATTTGAGACCCTGTTCTGTTTTGTAATTCAGTTCATGTGTAGTCAAGTTTACATTCCGTGTATTAGTGATACCTTATGATGTTTCTTTTTCTGTGTGACGTAGTTCACGTAGAATCACCGTACCTGCATCCACTCACTATGCCGCTACGGGCCTGATGATACAGGTTTCATTGCTGAGTGATATTGCATTGCACGTACGTGCCAAAACTTCTTTATCCATTTTCTGCTTTCTGGGATATTTACCTGGTACTGTAGACGAGCTTCTTGGGAACACAGCCGTCCCAAACTTTGGGGTGGCTCTCTGTTTTTGATTTTAATTTCCCTAAGCAATAGGACCATAAGTGCAATTGCCATAGGCTGTGTTGCTTTATTTCTTACGTGTTTCAGGAAACACCATACACTTCTCCAGGGTGCCTGTTGACAATTTACATCCTGCCAATTAGCATAACAAGGCTCCCTGTTCTCCATATCCTGTCCTAACTTTCTGGATTTTACACTTTTTTCAGATGGCCCTTTTGCCCGTGGGGGCAGTGAGATTTCATTGTAGTGTAGATTTCTTTTACAGGCTTGCTTGGTTGGCCAAAAAGGGCGTATGCGTTTTTTCCTGAATATATTCAGGAAAAAACGCATACGCCCTTTTTGGCCAAGTGCATCATTGTCGACGTTGTGCCTCTTTTCCTATGCTTTCAGGGCAATTCCAGTTTACCCCCTGCAATCGTTTTCCTGAAATTCTGCCCCGCTTTCAAGTCCCCTTCGCAGACTTACTTCAATATATTTTTGGAGGATAGCTGTCATTTATAACTCTGCAGGTTTGTGAATTACAGTGCCCCTGAGCTCCTTTCCTCAACTCGCTTCTTGTGAGCTGGGCACAAAACCGCAGGATTGCTTCAGGCCCTAATCTGTTTCCAGCAGGGCACACTGAGCCTTTGTTTAATTCCTCTTCCTGGTGAGCAATGAGCGTTACATTTGCCCGTGCAGACACCTACAGCTAGTCTCTCATTGGTTCTCCTTATTCCTGTTCATCTTGCCCAGAAATTGCAAGCTGTGCCAAACAGGAGGTTAAAGGCACTGACTCTCCAAGCGGGGAGAGTGTTATTAAAGCATCTGGAATGGTGAACCCGAGGACCAGGATACGAAAACTGAGATGCATTTTAAATCGTTTCCCAATCACACGGTGGACGATACTCTGGGTTTCCCATGCATGTTTTAGCTGGAGGAAGAATCCCTTGAACCTGGAGTGTTGGGACCCATGGAATGGGCACCATGCAGTGTGACTTCAAAGGGTCTGCATTTACTCACCGAACCTCACCAATGCTTTCAGCCTGAAGTGTCCAGCCTTATGTCTCAACCAGCTGTGGGTGTATATGTGGTCAATCCCGGTTTCATCACATGCACTGAGTGAATTATTTAAGAATTGCTCTCTATTTCACTGTCTTTGTGTTTTGTTTTTGAAATTTATTTTGATAATGGGATTTATCGGAATTTCACTGCTGCGTTTCGGCCGCTGTACACACGCTTGATTCTCTTACGGAGACATATATATCCATGGGTTTTAAGATTCTTCCTAGTCAGGTATATTCCTAGGCGTTGAATATGTGGTATTGGGTCCATTTCGTTGAGCAAGGAGTAGGTCTTGTGTATTACATATTTGGATAATGGAAAGCTATCTGTGCTAATTTCAGTCTCTGGTTTTATGCAGCACCCCAAGGCACCTTTCCCCATAAGCAAGCACTAGTTGGTTTTCTAAATTTGAGACCCTGTTCTGTTTTGTAATTCAGTTCATGTGTAGTCAAGTTTACATTCCGTGTATTAGTGATATCTTATGATGTTTCTTTTTCTGTGTGACGTAGTTCACGTAGAATCACCGTACCTGCATCCACTCACTATACCGCTACGGGCCTGATGACACAGATTTCATTGCTGTGTGATATTGCATTGTACGTACATGCCACAACTTCTTTATCCATTTTCTGCTTTTCGGGATATTTACCTGATACTGTAGACGAGCTTCTTGTGAACACAGCCGTCCCAAATATTGGGGTGGCTGTCTGTTTTTGATTTTAATTTCCCTAAGCTATAGGACCATAAGTGCAAGTGCCATAGGCTGTGTTGCTTTATTTCTTACGTGTTTCAGGAAACACCATACATTTCCCCAGGGTGGCTGCTGGCAATTTACATCCTACCAATCGGCATAACAAGGCTCCCTGTTCTCCATATCCTGCCATACCTTTCTGGATTTTCCACTATTTTCAGATGGCCCTTTTGCCAGGGGGGCAATGAGACTTCATTGTAGTGCAGATTTCTTTACAGGCTTGCTTGGTTGGCCAAAATGTGCGTATGCATTTTTTCCTGAATATATTCAGGAAAAAACGCATACGAACTTTTTGGCCAAGTGCATCATTGTCGACGTTCTGCCTCTTTTCCTATGCTTTCAGGGCAATTCCAGTCTACCCCCTGCAATCGTTTTCCTGAAATTCTGCCCCGCTTTCAAGTCCCCTTCGCAGGCTTACTTCAATATACTTTTGGAAGATAGCTGTCATTTATAACACTGCAGGTTTGTGAATTACAGTGCCCCTGAGCTCCTTTCTTCAACTCGCTTTCTTGTGAGCTGGGCACAAAACCGCAGGATTGCTTCAGGCCCTAATCTGTTTCCAGCAGGGCACACTGAGCCTTTGTTTAATTCCTCTTCCTGGTGGGCAATGAGCATTACATTTGCCCGTGCAGACACCTACAGCTAGTCTCTCATTGGTTCTCCCTATTCCTGTTCATCTTGCACAGAAATTGCAAGCTGTGCCAAAGAGGAGGTTAAAGGCACTGACTCTCCAAGCGGGGAGAGTGTTAGTAAAGCATCTGGAATGGTGAACCCGAGGACCAGGATACGAAAACTGAGATGCATTTTAAATCGTTTCCCAATCACACGGTGGACGATACTCTGGGTTTCCCATGCATGTTTTAGCTGGAGGAAGAATCCATTGAAACTGGAGAGTTGGGACCCATGGAATGGGTACCATGCAGTATGACTTCAAAGGGTCTGCATTTGCTCACCGAAACTCAACAATGCTATCAGCCTGAAGTGTCCAGCCTTATGTCTCAACCAGCTCTGGGTGTAGATGTGGTCAATCCCGGTTGCATCACATGCCCTGAGTGAATTATTTAAGAATTGCTCTCTATTTCACTGTCTTTGTGTTTTGTTTTCGAAATTTATTTTGATAATGGGATTTATCGGATTTTCACTGCTGCGTTTCGTCCGCTGTACACACGCTTGATTCTCTTACGGAGACATATATATCCATGGGTTTTAAGATTTTCCTAGTCAGGTATATTCCTAGGTGTTGAATATGTGGTGTTGGGTCCATTTCGTTGAGCAAGTAGTAGGTCTTGTCTATTACATATTTGGCTTATGGAAAGTTTTCTGTGCTAATTTCAGTCGCTGGTTTTATGCAACACCCCAAGGCACCTTTCCCCATAAGCAAGCACTAGTTGGTTTTCTAAATTTGAGACCCTGTTCCGTTTTGTAATTCAGTTCATGAGTAGTCAAGTTTACATTCCGTGTATTTGTGATATATTATGATATTTCTTTTTCTGTGTGACGTAGTTCACGTAGAATCACCGTACCTGCATCCACTCACTATGCCGCTACGGGCCTGATGACACAGATTTCATTGCTGAGTGATATTGCATTGCACGTACGTGCCACAACTTCTTTATCCATTTTTTGCTTTCTGGGATATTTACCTGATAGTGTAGACGAGCTTTTGTGAACACAGCCGTCCCAAATATTGGGGTGGCTGTCTGTTTTTGATTTTAATTTCCGTAAGCTATAGGACCATAAGTGGAAGTGCCATAGGCTGTGTTGCTTTGTTTTTACGGGTTTCAGGAAACAGCATACACTTCTCCAGGGTGGCTGCTGGCAATTTACATCCTCCCAATCAGCATAACAAGGCTCCCTGTTCTCCATATCCTGTCCTACCTTTCTGGATTTTACACTTTTTTCAGATGGCCCTTTTGCCCGGGGGGCAGTGAGACTTCATTGTAGTGCAGATTTCATTTACAGGCTTGCTTGGTTGGCCAAAAAGGGCGTATGCGTTTTTTCCTGAATATATTCAGGAAAAAACGCATACGCCCTTTTTGGCCAAGTGCATCATTGTCGATGTTCTGCCTCTTTTCCTATGCTTTCAGGGCAATTCCAGTCTACCCCCTGCAATGGTTTTCCTGACACTCTGCCCCGCTTTCAAGTCCCCTTCGCAGGCTTACTTCAATATATTTTTGGAGGATAGCTGTCATTTATAACTCTGCAGGTTTGTGAATTACAGTGCCCCTGAGCTCCTTTCTTCAACTCGCTTTCTTGTGAGCTGGGCACAAAACCGCAGGATTGCTTCAGGCCCTAATCTGTTTACGGCAGGGCACGCTGAGCCTTTGGTTAATTCCTCTTCCTGGTGGGAAATGACCGTTACATTTGCCCGTGCAGACACCTACAGCTAGTCTCTCATTGGTTCTCCCTATTCCTGTTCATCTTGCACAGAAATTGCAAGCTGTGCCAAACAGGAGGTTAAAGGCACTGACTCTCCAAGTGGGGAGAGTGTTAGTAAAGCATCTGGAATGGTGAACCCGAGGACCAGGATACGAAAACTGAGATGCATTTTAAATTGTTTCCCAATCACACGGTGGACGATACTCTGGGTTTCCCATGCATGTTTTAGCTGGAGGAAGAATCCCTTGAACCTGGAGAGTTGGGACCCATGGAATGGGTACCATGCAGTATGACTTCAAAGGGTCTGCATTTGCTCACCGAAACTCACCAATGCTATCAGCCTGAAGTGTCCAGCCTTATGTCTCAACCAGCTCTGGGTGTAGATGTGGTCAATCCCGGTTGCATCACATGCCCTGAGTCAATTATTTAAGAATTGCTCTCTATTTCACTGTCTTTGTGTTTTGTTTTCGAAATTTATTTTGATAATGGGATTTATCGGATTTTCACTGCTGCGTTTCGTCCACTGTACACACGCTTGATTCTCTTACGGAGACATATATATCCATGGGTTTTAAGATTCTTCCTAGTCAGGTATATTCCTAGGCGTTGAATATGTGGTGTTGGGTCCATTTCATTGAGCAAGGAGTAGGTCTTGTCTATTACATATTTGGCTTATGGAAAGTTATCTGTGCTAATTTCAGTCTCTGGTTTTATGCAACACCCCAAGGCACCTTTCCCCATAAGCAAGCACTAGTTGGTTTTCTAAATTTGAGACCCTGTTCTGTTTTGTAATTCAGTTCATGTGTAGTCAAGTTTACATTCCGTGTATTTGTGATATCTTATGATATTTCTTTTTCTGTGTGACGTAGTTCACGTAGAATCACCGTACCTGCATCCACTCACTATACCGCTACGGGCCTGATGACACAGATTTCATTGCTGAGTGATATTGCATGGCACGTACGTGCCACAACTTCGTTATCCATTTTTTGCTTTCTGGGATATTTACCTGATCCTGTAGACGAGCTTCTTGTGAACACAGCCGTCCCAAATATTGGGGTGGCTGTCTGTTTTTGATTTTAATTTCCGTAAGCTATAGGACCATAAGTGGAAGTGCCATAGGCTGTGTTGCTTTGTTTCTTACGTGTTTCAGGAAACACCATACACTTCTCCAGGGTGGCTGCTGGCAATTTACATCCTGCCAATCAGCATAACAAGGCTCCCTGTTCTCCATATCCTGTCCTAACTTTCTGGATTTTACACTTTTTTCAGATGGCCCTTTTGCCCGGGGGGCAGTGAGACTTCATTGTAGTGCAGATTTCCTTTACAGGCTTGCTTGGTTGGCCAAAAAGGGCGTATGCGTTTTTTCCTGAATATATTCAGGAAAAAACCCATACGCCCTTTTTGGCCAAGTGCATCACTGTCGACGTTCTGCCTCTTTTCCTATGCTTTCAGGGCAATTCCAGTCTACCCCCTGCAATGGTTTTCCTGAAACTCTGCCCCGCTTTCAAGTCCCCTTCGCAGGCTTACTTCAATATATTTTTGGAGGATAGCTGTCATTTATAACTCTGCAGGTTTGTGAATTACAGTGCCCCTGAGCTCCTTTCTTCAACTCGCTTTCTTGTGAGCTGGGCACAAAACCGCAGGATTGCTTCAGGCCCTAATCTGTTTCTGGCAGGGCACGCTGAACCTTTGGTTAATTCCTCTTCCTGGTTGGAAATGAGCGTTAGATTTGCCCGTGCAGACACCTATAGCTAGTCTCTCATTGGTTCTCCCTATTCCTGTTCATCTTGCACAGAAATTGCAAGCTGTGCCAAAGAGGAGGTTAAAGGCACTGACTCTCCAAGCGGGGGAGTGTTAATAAAGCATCTGGAATGGTGAACCCGAGGACCAGGATACGAAAACTGAGATGCATTTTAAATCGTTTCCCAATCACACGGTGGACGATACTCTGGGTTTCCCATGCATGTTTTAGCTGGAGGAAGAATCCCTTGAACCTGGAGAGTTGGGACCCATGGAATGGGTACCATGCAGTATGACTTCAAAGGGTCTGCATTTGCTCACCGAAACTCACCAATGCTATCAGCCTGAAGTGTCCAGCCTTATGTCTCAACCAGCTCTGGGTGTAGATGTGGTCAATCCCGGTTGCATCACATGCCCTGAGTGAATTATTTAAGAATTGCTCTCTATTTCACTGTCTTTGTGTTTTGTTTTCGAAATTTATTTTGATAATGGGATTTATCGGATTTTCACTGCTGCGTTTCGGCCGCTGTGCACACGCTTGATTCTCTTACGGAGACATATATATCCATGGGTTTTAAGATTCTTCCTAGTCAGGAATATTCCTAGGCGTTGAATATGTGGTGTTGAGTCCATTTCGTTGAGCAAGGAGTAGGTCTTGTCTATTACATATTTGGCTTATTGAATGTTATCTGTGCTAATTTCAGTCTCTGGTTTTATGCAGCACCCCAAGGCACCTTTCCCCATAAGCAAGCACTAGTTGGTTTTCTAAATTTGAGACCCTGTTCTGTTTTGTAATTCAGTTCATGTGTAGTCAAGTTTACATTCCGTGTATTAGTGATATCTTATGATGTTTCTTTTTCTGTGTAACGTAGTTCACGTAGAATCACCGTACCTGCATCCACTCACTATGCCGCTACGGGCCTGATGACACAGATTTCATTGCTGAGTGATATTGCACTGCACGTACTTGCCACAATTTCTTTATCCATTTTTTGCTTTTGGGATATTTACCTGATACTGTAGACAATCTTCTTGTGAACACAGCCGTCCCAAATATTGGGGTGGCTGTCTGTTTTTGATTTTAATTTCTGTAAGCTATAGTACCATACATGGAAGTACCATAGGCTGTGTTGCCTTGTTTATTACGTGTTTCAGGAAACACCATACACTTATCCAGGGTGGCTACTGGCAATTTACATCCTGACAATCAGCATAACAAGGCTCCCTGTTCTCCATATCCTGTCCTACCTTTCTGGATTTTACACTTTTTTCACATGGCCCTTTTGCCCGGGGGGGGCAGTGAGAATTCATTGTAGTGCAGATTTCCTTTACAGGCTTGCTTGGTTGGCCAAAAAGGGCGTATGCATTTTTTCCTGAATATATTCAGGGAAAAACGCATACGCCCTTTTTGGCCAAGTGCATCATTGTCGACGTTCTGCCTATTTTCCTATGCTTTCAGGGCAATTCCAGTCTACCCCCTGCAATGGTTTTCCTGACACTCTGCCCCGCTTTCAAGTCCCCTTCGCAGGCTTACTTCAATATATTTTTGGAGGATAGCTGTCATTTATAACTCTGCAGGTTTGTGAATTACAGTGCCCCTGAGCTCCTTTCTTCAACTCGCTTTCTTGTGAGCTGGGCACAAAACCGCAGGATTGCTTCAGGCCCTAATCTGTTTCCGGCAGGGCATGCTGAGCCTTTGGTTAATTCCTCTTCCTGGTGGGAAATGACCGTTACATTTGCCCGTGCAGACACCTACAGCTAGTCTCTCATTGGTTCTCCCTATTCCTGTTCATCTTGCACAGAAATTGCAAGCTGTGCCAAACAGGAGGTTAAAGGCACTGACTCTCCAAGTGGGGAGAGTGTTAGTAAAGCATCTGGAATGGTGAACCCGAGGAACAGGATACGAAAACTGAGATGCATTTTAAATCGTTTCCCAATCACGCGGTGGACCATACTGTGGGTTTCCCATGCATGTTTTAGCTGGAGGAAGAATCCCTTGAACCTGAAGAGTTGGGACACATAGAATAGGTACCATGCCGTAAGACTTCAAAGGGTCTGCATTTGCTCACCGAAACTCACCAATGCTATCAGCCTGAAGTGTGCAGCCTTATGTCTCAACCAGCTCTGGGTGTAGATGTGGTCAATCCCGGTTGCATCACATGCCCTGAGTGAATTATTTAAGAATTGCTCTCTATTTCACTGTCTTTGTGCTTTGTTTTTGAAATTTATTTTGATAATGGGATTTATCGGATTTTCACTGCTGCGTTTATGCCGCTGTACACACGCTTGATTCTCTTACGGAGACATATAAATCCATGGGTTTTAAGATTCTTCCTAGTCAGGTATATTCCTAGGCGTTGATTTTGTTGTGTTGGGTCCATTTCGTTGAGCAAGGTGTAGGTCTTGTCTATTACATATTTGGCTTATGGAATGTTATCTGTGCTAATTTCAGTCTCTGGTTTTATGCAGCACCCCAAGGCACCTTTCCCCATAAGCAAGCACTAGTTGGTTTCCTAAATTTGAGACCCTGTTCTGTTTTGTAATTCAGTTCATGTGTAGTTAAGTTTACATTCCGTGTATTAGTGATATCGTATGATGTTTCTTTTTCTGTGTGACGTAGTTCACGTAGAATCACCGTACCTGCATCCACTCACTATGCCACTACGGGCCTTATGACACAGATTTCATTGCTGAGTGATATTGCATTGCACGTACGTGCCACAACTTCTTTATCCATTCTTTGCTTTCTGGGATATTTACCTGGTACTGTAGACGAGCTTCCTGGGAACACAGCCGTCCCAAACTTTGGGGTGGCTCTCTGTTTTTGATTTTAATTTCCCTAAGGAATAGGACCATAAGTGCAATTGCCATAGGCTGTGTTTCTTTATTTCTTACGTGTTTCAGGAAACACCATACACTTCCCCCAGGGTGGCTGTTGGCAATTTACATCCTGCCAATCAGCATAACAAGGCTCCCTGTTCTCCATATCCTGTCCTACCTTTCTGGATTTTACACTTTTTTCAGATGGCCCTTTTGGCCTGGGGGCAGTGAGACTTCATTGTAGTGCAGATTTCATTTACAGGCTTGCTTGGTTGGCCAAAAAGTGCGTATGCGTTTTTTCCTGAATATATTCAGGAAAAAACGCATACGCCCTTTTTGGCCAAGTGCATCATTGTCGACGTTGTGCCTCTTTTCCTATGCTTTCAGGGAAATTCCAGTCTACCCCCTACAATCGTTTTCCTGAAATTCTGCCCCGCTTTCAAGTCCCCTTCGCAGGCTTACTTCAATATATTTTTGGAGGATAGCTGTCATTTATAACTCTGCAGGTTTGTGAATTACAGTGCCCCTGAGCTCCTTTCTTCAACTCGCTTTCTTGTGAGCTAGGCACAAAACCGCAGGATTGATTCAGGCCCTAATCTGTTTCCAGCAGGGCACACTGAGCCTTTGTTTAATTCCTCTTCCTGGTGGGCAATGAGCGTTACATTTGCCCCTGCAGACACCTATACCTAGTCTCTCATTGGTTCTCCCTATTCCTGTTCATCTTGCACAGAAATTGCAAGCTGTGCCAAAGAGGAGGTTAAAGGCACTGACTCTTCAAGCGGGGAGAGTGTTAGTAAAGCATCTGGAATGGTGAACCCGAGGACCAGGATACGAAAAGTGAGATGCATTTTAAATCATTTCCCAATCACACGGTGGACGATACTCTGGATTTCCCATGCATGTTTTAGCTGGAGGAAGAATCCCTTGAACCTGGAGAGTTGGGACGCATGGAATGGGTACCATGCAGTATGACTTCAAAGGGTCTGCATTTGCTCACCGAAACTCACCAATGCTATCAGCCTGAAGTGTCCAGCCTTATGTCTCAACCAGCTCTGGGTGTAGATGTGGTCAATCCCGGTTGCATCACATGCCCTGAGTGAATTATTTAAGAATTGCTCTCTATTTCACTGTCTTTGTATTTTGTTTTCGAAATATATTTTGAAAATGGGATTTATCAGATTTTCACTGCTGCGTTCTGGCCGCTGTACACACGCTTGATTCTCTTACGGAAACATATATAACCATGGGTTTTAAGATTCTTCTTAGTCTTGTATATTCCTAGGCGTTGAACATGTGGTGTTGGGTCTATTTCTTTGAGCAAGGGGTAGGTTTTGTCTATTATATATTTGGCTTATGGAAAGTTATCTGTGCTAATTTCAGTCTCTGGTTTTATGCAGCACCCCAAGGCACCTTTCCCCATAAGCAAGCACTAGTTGGTTTTCTAAATTTGAGACCCTGTTCTGTTTTGTAATTCAGTTCATGTGTAGTCAAGTTTACATTCCGTGTATTAGTGATATCTTATGATGTTTCTTTTTCTGTGTGACGTAGTTCACGTAGAATCACCGTACCTGCATCCACTCACTATGCCGCTACGGGCCTGATGACACAGATTTCATTGCTGAGTGATATTGCATTGTACGTACGTGCCACAACTTCTTTATCCATTTTTTGCTTTCTGGGATATTTACCTGATACTGTAGACGAGCTTCTTGTGAACACAGCCGTCCCAAATATTGGGGTGGCTGTCTGTTTTTTATTTTAATTTCCGTAAGCTATAAGACCATAAGTGGAAGTGCCATAGGCTGTGTTGCTTTGTTTCTTACGTGTTTCAGGAAACACCATACACTTCTCCAGGGTGGCTGCTGGCAATTTACATCCTGCCAATCAGCATAACAAGGCTCCCTGTTCTCCAAATCCTGTCCTACCTTTCTGGATTTTACACTTTTTTCAGATGGCCCTTTTGCCCGGGGGCAGTGAGACTTCATTGTAGTGCAGATTTCCTTTACAGGCTTGCTTGGTTGGCCAAAAAGGGCGTATGCTTTTTTTCCTGAATATATTCAGGAAAAAAAGCATACGCCCTTTTTGGCCAAGTGCATCATTGTCCACGTTCTGCCTCTTTTCCTATGCTTTCAGGGCAATTCCAGTCTACACCCTGCAATCGTTTTCCTGAAATTCTGCCCCGCTTTCAAGTCCCCTTCGCAGGCTTACTTCAATATATTTTTGGAGGATAGCTGTCATTTATAACTCTGCAGGTTTGTGAATTACAGTGCCCCTGAGCTCCTTTCTTCAACTCGCTTTCTTGTGAGCTGGGCACAAAACCGCAGGATTGCTTCAGGCCCTAATCTGTTTCCAGAGGGCACACTGAGCCTTTGTTTAATTCCTCTTCCTGCTGGGCAATGAGCGTTACATTTGCCCGTGCAGACACCTACAGCTAGTCTCTCATTGGTTCTCCCTATTCCTGTTCATCTTGCAGAGAATTTGCAAGCTGTGCCAAACAGGAGGTTAAAGGCACTGACTCTCCAAGCGGGGAGAGGGTTAGTAAAGCATCTGGAATGGTGAACCCGAGGACCAGGATACGAAAACTGAGATGCATTTTACATCATTTCCAAATCACACGGTGGACGATACTCTGGGTTTCCCATGCATGTTTTAGCTGGAGGAAGAATCCCTTGAACCTGGAGAGTTGGGACCCATGGAATGGGTACCATGCAGTATGACTTCAAAGGGTCTGCATTTGCTCACCGAAACTCACCAATGCTATCAGCCTGAAGTGTCCAGCCTTATGACTCAACCAGCTCTGGGTGTAGATGTGGTCAATCCCGGTTGCATCACATGCCCTGAGTGAATTATTTAAGAATTGCTCTCTATTTCACTGTCTTTGTGTTTTGTTTTCGAAATTTATTTTGATAATGGGATTTATCGGATTTTCACTGCTGCGTTTCGGCCGCTATACACACGCTTGATTCTCTTACGGAGACATATATATCCATGGGTTTTAAGATTTTCCTAGTCAGGTATATTCCTAGGCGTTGAATATATGGTGTTGGGTAAATTTCGTTGAGCAAGGAGTAGGTCTTGTCTATTACATATTTGGCTTATGGAAAGTGATCTGTGCTAATTTCAGTCTCTGGTTTTATGCAGCACCCCTACGCACCTTCCGCATAAGCAAGCCCTAGTTGGTTTTCTAAATTTGAGACCCTGTTCTGTTTTGTAATTCAGTTCATGTGTAGTCAAGTTTACATTCCGTGTATTAGTGATATCTTATGATGTTTCTTTTTCTGTGTGACGTAGTTCACGTAGAATCACCGTACCTGCATCCACTCACTATGCTGCTACGGGCCTGATGACACAGATTTCATTGCTGAGTGATATTGCATTGCACGTACGTGCCACAATTTCTTTATCCATTTTTTGCTTTCTGGGATATTTACCTGGTACTGTAGACGAGCTTCTTGTGAACACAGCCGTCCCAAACATTGGGGTGGCTGTCTGTTTTTGATTTTAAATTCCATAAGCTATAGGACCATAAGTGGAAGTGCCATAGGCTGTGTTGCTTTGTTTCTTACGTGTTTCAGGAAACACCATACACTTCTCCAGGGTGGCTGCTGGCAATTTACATCCTGCCAATCAGCATAACAAGGCTCCCTGTTCTCCATATCCTGTCCTACCTTTCTGGATTTTACACTTTTTTCAGATGGCCCTTTTGTCCATGGGGCAGTGATACTTCATTGTAGTGCAGATTTCCTTTACAGGCTTGCTTGGTTGGCCAAAAAGCGCGTATGCGTTTTTTCCTGAATATATTCAGGAAAAAACGCATACGCCCTTTTTGGCCAAGTGCATCATTGTCGACGTTGTGCCTCTTTTCCTATACTTTCAGGGAAATTCCAATCTACCCCCTGCAATCGTTTTCCTGAAATTCTGCCCCGCTTTCAAGTCCCCTTCGCAGGCTTACTTCAATATATTTTTGGAGGATAGCTGTCATTTATAACTCTGCAGGTTTGTGAATTACAGTGCCCCTGAGCTCCTTTCTTCAACTCGCTTTCTTGTGAGCTGGGCACAAAACCGCAGGATTGCTTCAGGCCCTAATCTGTTTCCGACAGGGCACACTGAGCCTTTGGTTAATTCCTCTTCGTGGTGGGAAATGAGCATTACATTTGCCCGTGCACACACCTACAGGTAATCTCTCATTGGTTCTCCCTATTCCTGTTCATCTTGCACAGAAATTGCAAGCTGTGCCAAAGAGGAGGTTAAAGGCACTGACTCTCCAAGCGGGGAGAGTGTTAGTAAAGCATCTGGAATGGTGAACCCCAGGACCAGGATACGAAAACTGAGATGCATTTTAAATCGTTTCCCAATCACACGGTGGAGGATACTCTGGGTTTCCCATGCATGTTTTAGCTGGAGGAAGAATCCCTTGAACCTGGAGAGTTGGGACCCATGGAATGAGTACCATGCAGTATGACTTCAAAGGGTCTGCATTTGCTCACTGAAACTCACCAATGCTATCTGCCTGAAGTGTCCAGCCTTATGTCTCAACCAGCTCTGGGTGTAGATGTGTTAAATCCCGGTTGCATCACATGCCTTGAGTGAATTATTTAAGAATTTCTCTCTATTTCACTGTCTTTGTGTTTTGTTTTTGAAATTTATTCTGATAATGGGATTTATCGGATTTTCACTGCTGCGTTTATGACGCTGTACACACGCTTGGTTCTCTTACGGAGACATATAAATACATGGGTTTTAAGATTCTTCCTAGTCAGGTATATTCCTAGGCGTTGAATATGTGGTGTTGAGTCCATTTCGTTGAGCAAGGAGTAAGTCTTGTCTATTACATATTTGGCTTATGGAATGTTATCTGTGCTAATTTCAGTCTCTGATTTTATGCAGCACCCCAAGGCACCTTTCCCCATAAGCAAGCACTAGTTGGTTTTCTAAATTTGAGACCCTGTTCTGTTTTGTAATTCAGTTCATGTGTAGTCAAGTTTACATTCCGTGTATTAGTGATATCTTATGATGTTTCTGTTTCTGTGTGACGTAGTTCACGTAGAATCACCGTACCTGCATCCACTCCCTATTCCGCTATGGGCGTGATGACACAGATTTCATTGCTGAGTGATATTGCATTGCACGTACGTGCCACAACTTCTTTATCCGTTTTTTGCTTTCTGGGATATTTACCTGGTACTGTAGACGACCTTCTTGGGAACACAGCCCTCCCAAACTTTGGGGTGGCTGTCTGTTTTTGATTTTAATTTCCCTAAGCAATAGGACCATAAGTGCAATTGCCATAGGCTGTGTTGCTTTATTTCTTACGTTTTTCAGGAAACACCATACACTTCTCCAGGGTGGATGTTCACAATTTACATCCTGCCAATCAGCCTAACAAGGCTCCCTGTTCTCCATATCCTGTCCTACCTTTCTGGATTTTACACTTTTTTCAGATGGCCCTTTTGCCCGGGGGGGCAGTGAGATTTCATTTTAGTGCAGATTTCCTTTACAGGCTTGCTTGGTTGGCCAAAAAGGGCGTATGCGTTTTTTCCTGAATATATTCAGGAAAAAAAGCATACGCCCTTTTTGGCCAAGTGCATCATTGTCGACGTTCTGCCTCTTTTCCTATGCTTTCAGGGCAATTCCAGTCTACCTCCTGCAATCGTTTTCCTGAAATTCTGCCCCGCTTGCAAGTCCCCTTCGCAGACTTACTTCAATATATTTTTGGAGGATAGCTGTCATTTATAACTCTGCAGGTTTGTGAATTACAGTGCCCCTGAGCTCCTTTCTTCAACTCGCTTTCTTGGAGCTGGGCACAAAACCGCAGGATTGCTTCAGGCCCTAATTTGTTTCCAGCAGGGCACATTGAGCCTTTGTTTAATTCCTCTACCTGGTGGGCAATGAGCGTTACATTTGCCCGTGCAGACACCTACAGCTAGTCTCTCATTGGTTCTCCATATTCCTGTTCATCTTGCACAGAAATTGCAAGCTGTGCCAAAGAGGAAGTTAAAGGCACTGACTCTGCAAGCGGGGAGAGGGTTAGTAAATCATCTGGAATGGTGAACCCGAGGACCAGGATACGAAAACTGAGATGCATTTTAAATCGTTTCCCAATCACACGGTGGACGATACTCAGGGTTTCCCATGCATGTTTTAGCTGGAGGAAGAATCCCTTGAACCTGGAGAGTTGGGACCCATGGAATGGGTACCATGCAGTATGACTTCAAAGGGTCTGCATTTGCTCACCGAAACTCACCAATGCTATCAGCCTGAAGTGTCCAGCCTTATGGCTCAACCAGCTCTGGGTGTAGATGTGGTCAATCCCGGTTGCATCACATGCCCTGAGTAAATTATTTAAGAATTGCTCTCTATTTCACTGTCTTTTTGTTTTGTTTTTGAAATTTATTTTGATAATGGGATTTATCGGATTTTCACTGCTGCGTTTCGGCCGCTGTACACACGCTTGATTCTCTTACGGAGACATATAAATCCATGGGTTTTAAGATTCTTCCTAGTCAGGTATATTCCTAGGCGTTGAATATGTGGTGTTGAGTCCATTTCGTTGAGCAAGGAGTAGGTGTTTTCTATTACATATTTGGCTTATGGAATGTTATCTGTGCTAATTTCAGTCTCTGGTTTTATGCAGCACCCTAAGGCACCTTTCCCCATAAGCAAGCACTAGTTGGTTTTCTGAATTTGAGACCCTGTTCTGTTTTGTAATTCAGTTCATGTGTAGTCAAGTTTACATTCCGTGTATTAGTGATATCTTATGATGTTTGTTTTTCTGTGTGACGTAGTTCACGTAGAATCACCGTACCTGCATCCACTCACTATGCCGCTACGGGCCTGATGACACAGATTTCATTGCTGAGTGATATTGCATTGCACGTACGTGCCACAACTTCTTTATCCATTTTTTGCTTTCTGGGATATTTACCTGGTACTGTAGACGAGCTTCTTGGGAACACAGCCGTCCCAAACTTTGGGGTGGCTCTCTGTTTTTGATTTTAATTTCCCTAAACAATAGGACCGTAAGTGCAATTGCCATAGGCTGTGTTGCTTTATTTCTTAAGTGTTTCAGGAAACACCATACACTTCTCCAGGGTGGCTGTTCACAATTTACATCCTGCCAATCAGCATAACAAGGCTCCCTGTTCTCCATATCCTGTCCTACCTTTCTGGATTTTACACTTTTTTCAGATGGCCCTTTTGCCCGGGAGGCAGTGAGACTTCATTGTAGTGCAGATTTCCTTTACAGGCTTGCTTGGTTGGCCAAAAAGTGCGTATGCATTTTTTCCTGAATATATTCAGGAAAAAACGCATACGCACTTTTTGGCCAAGTGCATCATTGTCGACGTTCTGCCTCTTTTCCTATGCTTTCAAGGCAATTCCAGTCTACCCCCTGCAATCGTTTTCCTGAAATTCTGCCCCGCTTTCCAGTCCCCTTCGCAGGCTTACTTCAATATATTTTTAGAGGATAGCTGTCATTTATAACTCTGCAAGTTTGTGAATTACAGTGCCTCTGAGCTCCTTTCTTCAACTCGCTTTCTTGTGAGCTGGGCCCAAAACCGCAGGATTGCTTCAGGCCCTAATCTGTTTCCGGCAGGGCACGCTGAGCCTTTGGTTAATTCCTCTTCCTGGTGGGAAATGAGCGTTACATTTGCCCGTGCAGACACCTACATCTAGTCTCACATTGCTTCTCCTATTCCTGTTCATCTTGCACAGAAATTGCAAGCTGTGCCAAATACGAGGTTAAAGGCACTGACTTTCCAAGCAGGGAGATAGTTAGTAAAGCATCTGGAATGGTGAACCCGAGGACCAGGATACGAAAATTGAGATGCATTTTAAATCGTTTCCCAATAACACAGTGGACGATCCTCTGGGTTTCTCATGCATGTTTTAGCCGGAGGAAGAATCCTTTGAACCTGGAGATTTGGGACCCATGGAATGGGTACCATGCAGTATGACTTCAAAGGGTCTGCATTTGCTCACCGAAACTCACCAATGCTATCAGCCTGAAGTGTCCAGCCTTATGTCTCAAACAGCTCTGGGTGTAGTTGTTGTCAATCCCGGTTGCATCACATGCCCTGAGTGAATTATTTAAGAATTGCTCTCTATTTCACTGTCTTTGAGTTTTGTTTTTGAAATTTATTTTGATAATGGGATTTATCGGATTTTCACTGCTGCGTTTCGGCCGCAGTACACACGCTTGATTCTGTTACGGAGACATATATATCCATGGGTTTTAAGATTCTTCCTAGTCAGGTATATTCCTAGGCGTTGAATATGTGGTGTTGAGTCCATTTCGTTGAGCAAGGAGTATGTCTTGTCTATTACATATTTGGCTTATGGAATGTTATCTGTGCTAATTTCAGTCTCTGGTTTTATGCAGCACCCCAACGCACCTTTCCCCATAAACAAGCACTAGTTGGTTTTCTAAATTTGAGACCCTGTTCTGTTTTGTAATTCAGTTCATGTGTAGTCAAGTTTACATTCCGTGTATTAGTGATATCTTATGATGTTTCTTTTTCTGTGTGACGTAGTTCACGTAGAATCACCGTACCTGCATCCACTCACTATGCCGCTATGGGCCTGATGACACAGATTTCATTGCTGAGTGATATTGCATTGTACGTACCTGCCACAACTTCTTTATCCATTTTTTGCTTTCTGGGATATTTACCTGATACTGTAGACGAGCTTCTTGTGAACACAGCCGTCCCAAATATTGGGGTGGCTGTCTGTTTCTGATTTTAATTTCCGTAAGCTATAGGACCATAAGTGGAAGTGCCATAGGCTGTGTTGCTTTGTTTCTATGGTGTTTCAGGAAACACCATACACTTCTCCAGTGTGGCTGCTGGCAATTTACATCCTGCCAATCAGCATAACAAGGCTCCCTGTTCTCCATATCCTGTCCTACCTTTCTGGATTTTACACTTTTTTCAGATGGCCCTTTTGCCCGGGGGGCAGTGAGACTTCATTGTAGTGCAGATTTCCTTTACAGGCTTGCTTGGTTGGCCAAAAAGGGCGTATGCGTTTTTTCCTGAATATATTCAGGAAAAAACGCATACGCACTTTTTGGCCAAGTGCATCATTGTCGACGTTGTGCCTCTTTGCCTATGCTTTCAGGGCAATTCCAGTCTACCCCCTGCAATCGTTTTCCTGAAATTCTGCCCTGCTTTCAAGTCCCCTTCGCAGGCTTACTTCAATATATTTTTGGAGGATAGCTGTCATTTATAACTCTGCAGGTTTGTGAATTACAGTGCCCCTGAGCTCCTTTCTTCAACTCGCTTTCTTGTGAGCTGGGCATAAAACCGCAGGATTGCTTCAGGCCCTAATCTGTTTCCGGCAGGGCACACTTAGCCTTTGGTTAATTCGTCTTCCTGGTGGGAAATGAGTGTTACATTTGCCCGTGCAGACACCTACAGCTAGTCTCTCATTGGTTCTCCCTATTCCTGTTCATCTTGCACAGAAATTGCAAGCTGTGCCAAACAGGAGGTTAAAGGCACTGACTCTCCAAGCGGGGAGAGTGTTAGTAAAGCATCTGGAATGGTGAACCCGAGGACCAGGATACGAAAACTGAGATGCATTTTAAATCGTTTCCCAATCACACGGTGGACGATACTCTGGGTTTCCCATGCATGTTTTAGCTGGAGGAAGAATCCCTTGAACCTGGAGAGTTGGGACCCATGGAATGGGTACCATGCAGTATGACTTCAAAGGGTCTGCATTTGCTCACCGAAACTCACCAATGCTATCAGCCTGAAGTGTCCAGCCTTATGTCTCAACCAGCTCTGGGTGTAGTTGTGGTCAATCCCGGTTGCATCACATGCCCTGAGTGAATTATTTAAGAATTGTTCTGTATTTCACTGTCTTTGTGTTTTGTTTTCGAAATTTATTTTGATAATGGGATTTATCGGATGTTCAATGCTGCGTTTCGGCCGCTGTACACACGCTTGATTCTCTTATGGACACATATATATCCATGGGTTTTAAGATTCTTCCTAGTCAGGTATATTCCTAGGCGTTGAATATGTGGTGTTGGGTCCATTTCGTTGAGCAAGGAGTAGGGCATGTCTATTACATATTTGGCTTATGGAAAGTTATCTGTGCTAATTTCAGTCTCTGGTTTTATGCAGCACCCCAAGGCACCTTTCCCCATAAGCAAGCACTAGTTGGTTTTCTAAATTTGAGACCCTCTTCTGTTTTGTAATTCAGTTCATGTGTAGTCACGTTTAAATTCCGTGTATTAGTGATATCTTATGATGTTTCTTTTTCTGTGTGACGTAGTTCACGTAGAATCACCGTACCTGCATCCACTCACTATGCCGCTACGGGCCTGATGACACAGATTTCATTGCTGAGTGATATTGCATTGTACGTACGTGCCACAACTTCTTTATCCATTTTTTGCTTTCTGGGATATTTACCTGATACTGTAGACGAGCTTCTTGTGAACACAGCCGTTCCAAATATTGGGGTGGCTGTCTGTTTTTGATTTTAATTTCCGTAAGCTATAAGACCATAAGTGGAAGTGCCATAGGCTGTGTTGCTTTGTTTCTTACGTGTTTCAGGAAACACCATACACTTCTCCAGGGTGGCTGCTGGCAATTTACATCCTGCCAATCAGCATAACAAGGCTCCCTGTTCTCCATATCCTGTCCTACCTTTCTGGATTTTACACTTTTTTCAGATGGCCCTTTTGCCCGGGGGGCAGTGAGACTTCATTGTAGTGCAGATTTCCTTTACAGTCTTGCTTGGTTGGCCAAAAAGGGCGTATGCGTTTTTTCCTGAATATATTCAGGAAAAAACGCATACGCCCTTTTTGGTCAAGTGCATCATTGTCGACGTTCTGCCTCTTTTCCTATGCTTTCAGGGCAATTCCAGTCTACACCCTGCAATCGTTTTCCTGAAATTCTGCTCCGCTTTCAAGTTCCCTTCTCAGGTTTACTTCAATATACTTTTGGAAGATAGCTGTCATTTATAACTCTGCAGGTTTGTGAATTACAGTGCCCCTGAGCTCCTTTCTTCAACTCGCTTTCTTGTGAGCTGGGCCCAAAACCGCAGGATTGCTTCAGGCCCTAATCTGTTTCCAGCAGGGCACACTGAGCCTTTGTTTAATTCCTCTTCCTGGTGGGCAATGAGCGTTACATTTGCCCGTGCAGACACCTACAGCTAGTCTCTCATTGGTTCTCCCTATTCCTGTTCATCTTGCACAGAAATTGCAAGCTGTGCCAAAGAGGAGGTTAAAGGCACTGACTCTCCAAGCGGGGAGAGTGTTAGTAAAGCATCTGGAATGGTGAACACGAGGACCAGGATACGAAAAGTGAGATGCATTTTAAATCGTTTCCCAATCACACGGTGGACGATACCCTGGGTTTCCCATGCATGTTTTAGCTGAAGGAAGAATCCCTTGAACCAGGAGAGTAGGGACCCATGGAATGGGTACCATGCAGTATGACTTCAAAGGGTCTGCATTTGCTCACCGAAACTCACCAATGCTATCAGCCTGAAGTGTCCAGCCTTATGTCTCAACCAGCTCTGGGTGTAGATGTGGTCAGTCCCGGTTGCATCACATGCCCTGAGTGAATTATTTAAGAATTGCTCTCTATTTCACTGTCTTTGTGTTTTGTTTTCGAAATTTATTTTGATAATGGGATTTATCGGATTTTCACTGCTGCGTTTCGGCCGCTGTACACACGCTTGATTCTCTTACGGAGACATATATATCCATGGGTTTTAAGATTCTTCCTAGTTAGGTATATTCCTAGGCGCTGAATATGTGGTGTTGGGTCCATTTCGTTGAGCAAGTTGTAGGTCTTGTCTATTACATATTTGGCTTATGGAATGTTATCTGTGCTAATTTCAGTCTGTGGTTTTATGCCGCACCCCAAGGCACCTTTCCCCATAAGCAAGCACTAGTTGGTTTTCTAAATTTGAGACCCTGTTCTGTTTTGTAATTCAGTTCATGTCTAGTCATGTTTACATTCCGTGTATTTGTGGTATCTTATGATATTTCTTTTTCTGTGTGACGTAGTTCACGTAGAATCACCGTACCTGCATCCACTCACTATGCCGCTACGGGCCTGATGACACAGATTTCATTGCTGAGTGATATTGCATTGCACGTATGTGCCACAACTTCTTTATCCATTTTTTGCTTTCTGGGATATTTACGTGGTACTGTAGACGAGCTTCTTGAGAACACAGCCATCCCAAACTTTGGGGTGGCTCTCTGTTTTTGATTTTAATTTCCCTAAGCAATAGGACCATAAGTGCAATTGCCATAGGCTGTGCTGCTTTATTTCTTATGTGTTTTAGGAAACACCATAGACTTCTCCAGGGTGGCTGTTCACAATTTACATCCTGCCAATCAGCATAACAAGGCTCCCTGTTCTCCACATCCTGTCCTATCTTTCTGGATTTTACACTTTTCTCAGATGGCCCTTTTGCCCGGGGGGCAGTGAGACTTCATTGTAGTGCAGATTTCCTTTACAGGCTTGCTTGGTTGGCCAAAAAGTGCGTATGCGTTTTTTCCTGAATATATTCAGGAAAAAACGCATACGCCCTTTTTGGCCAAGTGCATCATTGTCGACGTTGTGCCTCTTTCCTATGCTTTCAGGGCAATTCCAGTCTACCCCCTGCAATCGTTTTCCTGAAATTCTGCCCCGCTTTCAAGTCCCCTTCGCAGGCTTACTTCAATATATTTTTGGAGGATAGTTGTCATTTATAACTCTGCAGGTGTGTGAATTACAGTGCCCCTGAGCTCCTTTCTTCAACTCACTTTCTTGTGAGCTGGGCACAAAACCGCAGGATTACTTCAGGCCCTAATCTGTTTTCAGCAGGGCACGCTGAGCCTTTGTTTAATTCCTCTTCCTGGTCGGCAGTGAGCGTTACATTTGCCCGTGCAGACACCTACAGCTAGTCTCTCATTGGTTCTCCCTATTCCTGTTCATCTTGCACAGAAATTGCAAGCTGTGCTAAAGAGGAGGTTAAAGGCACTGACTCTCCAAGCAGGGAGAGTGTTAGTAAAGCATCTGGAATGGTGAACCCGAGGACCAGGATACGAAAACTGAGATGCATTTTAAATCGTTTCCCAATCACACGGTGGACGATACTCTGGGTTTCCCATGCATGTTTTAGCTGGAGGAAGAATCCCTTGAACCTGGAGAGTTGGGACCCATGGAATGGGTACCATGCAGTATGACTTCAAAGGGTCTGCATTTGTTCACCGAAACTCACCAATGCTATCAGCTAAAGTGTCCAGCCTTATGTCTCAACCAGCTCTGGGTGTAGATGTGGTCAGTCCCGGTTGCATCACATGCCCTGAGTGAATTATTTAAGAATTGCTCTCTATTTCACTGTCTTTGTGTTTTGTTTTCGAAATTTATTTTGATAATGGGATTTATCGGATTTTCACTGCTGCGTTCGGCCGCTGTACACACGCTTGATTCTCTTACGGAGACATATATATCCATGGGTTTTAAGATTCTTCCTAGTCAGGTATATTCCTAGGCGTTGAATATGTGGTGTTGAGTCCAATTCGTTGAGCAAGGAGTAGGTCTTGTCTATTACATATTTGGCTTATGGAATGTTATCTGTGCTAATTTCAGTCTCTGGTTTTATGCAGCACCCCAACGCACCTTTCCCCATAAGCAAGCACTAGTTGGTTTTCTAAATTTGAGACCCTGTTATGTTTTGTAATTCAGTTCATGTGTAGTCAAGTGTACATTCCGTTTATTAGTGATATCTTATGATGTTTCTTTTTCTGTGTGACGTAGTTCACGTAGAATCACCGTACCTGCATCCACTCACTATGCCGCTACGTGCCTGATGACACAGATTTCATTGCTGAGTGATATTGCATTGCACGTACGTGCCACAACTTCTTTATCCATTTTTGGCTTTCTGGGATATTTACCTGGTACTGTAGACGAGCTTCTTGAGAACACAGCCGTCCCAAACTTTGGGGTGGCTCTCTGTTTTTGATTTTAATTTCCCTAAGCAATAGGAGCATAAGTGCAATTGAAATAGGCTGTGTTGCTTTATTACTTACGTGTTTCAGGAAACACCATACACTTCTCCAGGGTGGCTGCTGGCAATTAAATCCTGCCAATCAGCATAACAAGGCTCCCTGTTCTCCATATCCTGTCCTACCTTTCTGGATTTTACACTTTTTTCAGATGGCCCTTTTGCCCGGGGGGCAGTGAGACTTCATTGTAGTGCAGATTTCCTTTACAGGCTTGCTTGGTTGGCCAAAAAGCGCGTATGCGTTTTTTCCTGAATATATTCAGGAAAAAACGCATACGCCCTTTATGGCCAAGTACATCATTGTCGACGTTCTGCCTCTTTTCCTATGCTTTCAGGGCAATTCCAGTCTACCCCCTGCAATGGTTTTCCTGAAAGTCTGCCCCGCTTTCAAGTCCCCTTCGCAGGCTTACTTCAATATATTTTTGGAGGATAGCTGTCATTTATAACTCTGCAGGTTTGTGAATTACAGTGCCCCTGAGCTCCTTTCTTTAACTCGCTTTCTTGTGAGCTTGGCACAAAACCGCAGGATTGCTTCAGGCCCTAATCTGTTTCCGGCAGGGCACGCTGAGTCTTTGGTTAATTCCTCTTCCTGGTGGGAAATGAGCCTTACATTTGCCCGTGCAGACACCTATAGCTAGTCTCTCATTTGTTCTCCCTATTCCTGTTCATCTTGCGCAGAAATTGCAAGCTGTGCCAAACAGGAGGTTAAAGGCACTGACTCTCCCAGCGGGGAGAGTGTTAGTAAACCGTCTGTAATGGTGAACCCGAGGACCAGGATACGAAAACTGAGATGCATTTTAAATCGTTTCCTAATCACACGGTGGACCATACTCGGCGTTTCCCACGCATGTTTTAGTTGAAGAAAGAATCCCTTGAACCTGGAGAGTTGGGACCCTTGGAATGGGTACCATGCAGTATGACTTCAAAGGATCTGCATTTGTTCACCGAAACTCAGCAATGCTATCAGCCTGAAGTGTGCAGCCTTATGTCTCAACCAGCTCTGGTTGTAGATGTGGTAAATCCAGGTTGCATCACATGCCCTGAGTGAATTATTTAAGAATTGCTACCTATTTCACTGTCCTTGTGTTTTGTTTTTGAAATTTATTTTAATAATGGGATTTATCGGATTTTCACTGCTTCGTTTATGCCGCTGTACACGCGCTTGATTCTCTTACGGAGACATATAAGTCCATGGGTTTTAAGATTCTTACTAATCCGGTATATTCTTAGGCATTGAATATGGCGTGTTGAGTCCATTTCTTTGAGAAAGAGTAGGTCTTGACTATTACATATTTGGCTTATGGAATGGTATCTGTGCTAATTTCAATCTCTGTTTTATGCAGCACCCCATCTCACCTTTCCCCTTAAGGAAGCATAAGTTGGTTTTCTTAATTTGAAACCCTCTTCTCTTTTGTAATTCAATTCATGTGTAGCCATGTTAACATTCCATATATTAGTGATATCTTATGTCTTTTTCTTTTTGAATTATGTGACTTCGAATGATCACACGTAACTCCTCTGGAGTTGTTATAACTGGCCGTATTTCATTGATTTCCAGGCTGAGTAATATTCCACTCTACATAAGCACCACATCTCTGTCCGTTTTTTCTCTGCAGATACATTTAAGTTATATCCTAGTCGAGGATCTTTTAAACAGAGAGGTGGTAAACATTGGGGTGCCTGTGTCCTCTCGATTTTTGTTTTTCCCAAGATATACGTCCATGAGTGCAAGTGCCCTGTGCTCGGTAGCTCATTTTTTAGATGCTTTAGTAAACACAATAGACTTATCCAGAGTGACCGTTGGCAATATACATTTCCACTATAAGACTCACAGGGCTCCCTTTTCTCCTTGCCCTGTCCTGCATTTCTGGTGTTTACACTTTATGAGGACGGCTCTTCTGACTGATGCAAAGTGATATGTTTTGTAGTATTGATTTCCAGTGCCCACCTGTTTGGTTGGCTAAAAAAGTGTATGCCCTTTTCTTGAATATATACAGAAAAAGACGCATACACCCTTTTTGGCCAACTGCAATGTTGGCAATGTTCAGCCCCTTTTCTTGTGCTTAATGGCGAGTCCTTTCTACCTCTTCCAATCCCTTTCCTGCCATTCTCCGTTGCTTACAAGTCCTTTTCTCTGACTTTCCTCAAGACATTTTTCAGTGATAGATATTTTCAATTCTGCAGTTTCGTGAATTTTAGTGCCCCTGAGTTCCATTTTCCAACTTGTGTTTATGGGAACTGGCCACAAAGCATCAGGATTCCTCAAGCCCTATTCTGTTTCCATGGGCAACCCTAGCCTTTGGTCAATTCGTCTTCCTGATTGGAAATTAGAGTGGCATGTGCCTGTCCGAACACCTAGGACTTGTCTCTCATTGTTCCTCCTCCTTCTGCTTCATCCTCTGGACAAATTCCAAACTGTATGCAACAGGATGTTGACAGTGCTGACATCTCCAAGTGGGGAGACTGTTAGTAAAGACGCTGGAGTGGTGAACCCTAGCACCAAGAGATGAGGAGATGAGATGCCTTTTCCAAACTTTTCCCGATCAGACGGTATACCATCCTCTGGGTGTGACAGGCATGTTTTAGGTGTAGGAAGGGTCCCATTCATGTGAGGAGAACACCAGGGGATTTTAAATATCAGTGTCTCTCCGCAACCCAAACTGGGGAATTTTTTAAGCTACGGCTACACATATGTTCATTAAGGGCCTTGGGAAGTAGGCAGAGTCCAAACTTTAGATGATTGAAGTCTTCAGGGTCAGAAGCACTCACCACTGTCTTCCCTTAGATTCCATTTTTACTGTCATTGATGGATGATGTCAATAAAAATATCTATTCTTTTTCAGATCATTTCCCCTTATAGGTTATTGCAAAATATTGAGTGTAGTTCCCTACTGTATAACTACTGCTATACAGTAGTTCCTTGCTGATGATTTCATACATAGCAGTGTGTATGTGTTAATCCCAAACTGTTAATTTATCCCTCTTCCTACCATTTCCCTTTGGTAATAATAAATTATAAGATTTTATGCTTCTCAGAAATGGGGGAGCTGAAAGAGAGGTATCATTTTCAATGCAAAAGCATTTAAAACAAGATTGAAGCTTTAACCAAGATTATTAGATGTACATCCTTGGAAAGAAATCACTTTGTTTCTCTAATATTGACCTGACAAAGAAGACAAACCTTTTCACTGAACTTGCTTATAAGAAAGTGATGGAAATATCAAATGGAAGTGTTAGAAACATCTTATTTTACCCGAGCCTTATACACTGTTCTATGTTAATTACAGTTTGGCTCACACATCTGTTCATTGAAGTTACAATGTTCTCAATTTCTGTTACTGATCCTCCAGAGTGGACGCCAACAAGTGTCCCCCTGCCCAGTGTCATTGGAGCCAATAGATCGAGACTGAGTTTGGTTCAAAAGCAAAGGAAACTTTATATTTTGATCAGAGAATGGAGAGGTGCTACCCTGTGGGCTGTGGGCTGGGCTGCTGTGTAGAGATCCTGTCAGAGTCACTGGGAGGGAGGGGGCTGAGCTCTCGAGGACCTGGTTGGCTGCAGCTCAGGCTCTATGTCACGGAATCTGAACTGGGCCCCAGGAGCTGAAGTGTCATCGAGCCATTCTGCTCTAGGAAATCTGGTCTGAAGTGCCGGGTGTGGAACCTCTGTATGCGGGACACTAGGAGCACCTGAAATTAGACAAAGCACAAAGGATAAAAATGGTTAGACTTTATTTTATTGTCCAGATTCTATTTTTATCTCCCAGGCATTTTTAAGGGGCTTTGCCTGGGACAAACTTCTCTTCTGCCTTTTGTCCCTTTCCTCATTCTTGGAGTGCTGCGGGTGCAGACCCTTCTTCTGTAACTGCTGAGTGCTGAGTTAGGAGGCTTCATACCCGTGGGCGAGGGTCAGAACTTCTCCCCAGCAGCCTCCAGGTGACGTTGATTGTCCCCAGGCCTCCTGCCTCCCTGCTCGTCCACCTGAGCACCAGTATTGGAAGTGTTATAGATTCTAATGACCTTTAAGGGTCCAGAAAGGAGATGTGCAGTGGCGCTGTGAGGTCCAGTTTCACTCTGCCCCACATTTGTTCGGCCACCTTAGGCTGACCGTTTCTGCCAGCCTAGATGCTCTGACTGACCGTTTCTGCCAGCCTAGATGCTCTGACCAACAGTCTGCGCTTTCTTCCATTAGGCCCCTGAATTAACGTAAAAACAGCACCAGGTGTCAGGATCCTGCCCGCTCAGCTCCCAGACAGTCCAGGGTCAGTGGTGATGAAGGATCATGATGGTCACTGAGTCAAGAGCCTTTGGAAGTAAACAGGAGTCCAGCCGGTCTTATTGGCCACCATCATCAGGGTGTCTGTAGGCTTTTCTATGGTGACAGCATGATATACGGTTCCCCCGCCAAGATTATTAGCTCCCCTCTGGGTACAGTAAGTACTGCAAGCAGTAGTCTACTCTTTTGGGACACACTCTTGTTGTTTTATGAGAGAAACTCCAGGTCAAGTGATGGTCACACGGGTCGTCATGGTGCCCCGTTGCCCCCGGTTATCTCTCTGGAGGTTGGAGTTGGAGGGCCTCCTCAATCGAGGTCAGTGTGCCCACGGAGCAAACCCTGCAACTTCAGGGCATGGTTGGGGGTTAGGATCACCACGTGGGGTCCGTTTCCCTTAGAAGGGAGGTGGCCTTTTGGGCTGCTGATTTCCAGGTTTTCAGATACCACCAGTATCTTGGCCAGATGTGGCGGTGGGCCAAGCCCCTTGGTGACCATAGTTTATCCTACCTGGATGGCATTCTTGCATTGTTCCATTTCAAGTGGTCCCAGTTTTTGCACTAATACTCCAATGGCGATTCACCTTTCACCAGGAATGTAAAGGTCAAAGGGTTTAGCTAAATTAGGGAGTTCCAGGGCAAGGGTCTGAATTGACTGCTCTTTCCATTCTTGAAAGGCCACTTCTGGATTCTATTCAAAAGGATCATCATCTTTTCCTTTCAGTGTTTCATATAGAGGCCCAGCTAGTAGACTGTAGTTAGGGATCCAGAGGCAGGAAACCCTGGCTTCCCCAGGAACCCCTAAGCTGTCTTCTAGTTTCAGAAAGGGGTAAGGCTGTAAATTGTTTCTTCCCTTTCCTGGGATGGGCTTCTCCGACCTTCTGTGAGAATGAAGCCCAGGCAGGTCACCGTAGTCTGTGATACTTGAGCTTTTTCGTGGACAACTTCTATCCTTTATTGGCTTGGTAGTTCTGAGGCCTCCTTAGTAGGGCTGGCGATCAGAATGTCGTCTGAATATTGAAGGAGTGTTTCCTTTTCCAGAGGTAGAACTTTTAGGTCTTTAGCTGAGCTTTCCCCAAAGATGGTGTGGGAATTTTTGAACCCTTGGGGCAAGACAGCCTGGAAGTATTGTTTTAGTTGTATGTTGAGTCCTGTCACTCACAAGCCAAAATTTCTTGTGACTCTGGGACTAATGGAATACAAAAGAAGGCATCAGTGAAGACTAATACAGAATACCAAGTCCTGGTGGTTGGTAGAATGACCAGCAGGGTGTAGGATTTAGGAACTACTGGAGGTATATCCTCAGTGGCTTCACTGACTGTCCTGACATCATTTACCAGGACTCCAACAGCCCATGGGGCTCTCGAGGTCAGGCCAATCCCAGGATATGGAGCTCACCTGGGCAGGTACCCTACCCCCACCCCAGCCCATGGGGCTCTCGTGTTCAGGCCCCTCCCAGGATATGGGATTCCCTGGGCAGGTCCTCTGCAGTCCATGGGGCTCCCATGGTCAGACCCCTCCCAGGATACAGAGCTACCCTTGCAGGTACCTTGGCAGGGCTGGGCACACAGGAACTGTGCACATAGCCCTCATTGCAGAGCACTCCCAGCTCACCTGTCGCTCAGATCTGACACAGAGCACCTCAGAGCAGGACTTGAACTAACAAACAGCAGCTCTGACAGGTCTGTGACCCTGGGCATCACTCTGTGCGGCCTCCTCCACCTGGTCTTCCAGAGACTTCCACTGCACCCGGGGCACCAGGCCTCTGTCTCCCTGACTCCTGGGTTCCTCTCATTAGGAGAGGGTTTTCGTGAAGTTGTCTCTCACTCATGGGCCAGATAATATAATTAGAAAACAAGCCAGAGCTGCAGCCCCTTGTCTATCCTGACTCTCAGGAGCCCACACCTGTTCCTTGGACCTGGCCAATTCAGCAAGTTCCATTTTCAGCAACTGTGAGCCCCTGAGGGGTGATTATTGGCTGGCTTGGGAAGCCTGACCGTGCCGGCCAGCCCTCCCCAGGTGTGCCTGTGTTGAGATCAATATAAACACCGCTCCAGGCAGCAAGAGCCCCTGCAGCTGTGCCTGACGCCATTTTCTCTGCCCTGTCAGCAGTCTCGGGGCTGGGCTGGTGGGAGGGAGTGAGAGGCCACGGCTTTGTGGGTGTCCCAGTGTGAGTGGGGCTCTGCTGGACTTTCTGCAGCAGTTGCCAAGATGCTACCTGCTAAAGAAGAGGATGTGTCACCCACACCTGCCACTGGAATTTCTCCCTGGGCACAGGTGAGGAAGGGAGAAAGCAGTGGGGGCCGGGACAGCAGGGGTATCTCAGGCAGGGAAATGGAGAGCTTCCAGAAGAGCACCCAGGGCCAGGACCATCCTGGCTGGCCTGCAGGCACCAAGTCGGCTGGCATTCTGTCCCTCATGTGGCTCCATGGCCCTTCCTCTAGGTTTTCAAGTCCTTGTACATATTCAGGTGTTTAGCCTTGGAAGGGTGGGAACATTTCAGCAGCAGCTGGCCTGGGGCTCGGCCCACGTTTACTCACAGATACCTCGGCACGGTCCCCCAGCTTTGCAGTGAGGACGCTTGTTGCGAGGAGCATGCTGGCTGAATGGGAGATGATTCCCCACCACTGACCAACTTCAGAATTGTTTGCAATTGGAGCAAGTGCCCTGAAACGGTTTTCCTCTGTGTAACTGGTGGGTTCTGTTCTTTTTTATCTTTTTTTCGTTTTTGGTTCAAGGTAGATTTTATTCCTCTTTTGTGTATTTACAGATATAAGCATGGAAATAATTTATTCATATAAATACATGTATGTGAAGGGAAGAATATTTTTTCAGTTTTACTTTTTTTAATTTTATTTTTTTATTTTGAATTTAATTTTATATTTTTATACAGCAGGTTGTTTTTGGTTATCTACTTTATACATATAAATGTATACATACCAATCCCAATATCTCAACTCCTCCCACCACCATCCCCAACAGCTTTCCCCCCTTGTTGTCCATACGTTTGTTGTATACATGTATTGCTCTATTTCTGCCTTGCAAAACGGTTCATCTGTACAATTTTTCTAGGTTCCACATATATGCATTAATATACAAGATTTGTTTTTCTCTTTCTGACTTACTTCACTCTGTATGACAGTCTCTAGATCCATCAACGTCTCTACAAATGTCCCAATTTCATTCCTTTTTATGGCTTAGTAATATTCCATTTTATATATGTACCACATCTTTATGCATTCGTCTGTCTGTGGGCATTTAGGTTGCTTCCATTTCCTGGATAGTGTAAATAGTGATGCAATGAACATTGTGGTGAATGTCTCTTTTTGATTTATGGTTTTGTCTGGGTATATGCCCACTAGAGGGATTGCTGTATCATATGGTAATTCTATTCTTAGTTTTATAAGAAACTCCATAATGTTCTCCACAGTGACTGTATCAATTTACGTTCCCAACAATAGTGGAAGAGGATTCCTTATCTCCACACCGTTTCCAGCATTTGTTGTTTGTAGATTTTCTGATGATGCCCATTCTAATAGGTGTGAGGTGATACACCATGGATGAGTCTATTTCGTTGAGCAAAGAGTAGGTCTTGTTTATTACGTATTTGGCTTATGGAATGGTATGTGTGCTAATTTCAATCTGTTTTTATACAGCAGCCCAACTCAACTTTCCCCTTAAGCAAGCATAAGGTTTTTATCTAAATGTGAGACTCTGTTCGGTTTTGTAATTCAGTTTATGTGTAGCCAAGTTTACACTCCCTCTATTAGTGGTATCTTATGATAATTATCTTTCTTTGTGTGACATATTTCTCTTAGAATCATCATAATTAAATCCACTCAATTTGCTGCTACAGGCCTGATGACATTGATTTCACTGCTGAGTGATATTCCGTTGTACGTAAGTAGCACAACTTCTTTATCCATTTTTTTCTTTCTGGGATATTTAATTTGTACTGGACTCGAGGTTCTTGTAAACACAGCAGCCCTAAATTTTGTGTTGGCTGTGTCTTGTTGATTTTAATTTTCCTAAGCTATAGGGCCAAAAGTGGAAGTGCCCTAGGCTCTGTAGCTTTGTTTTTTAGATGTTTCAGGATACACCATGAACATCTCCAGAGTGTCTGTTGGCAATTTACATCCCGCCCATCAGCATAACACGGCTCCCTGTTCTCCATGGCCTGTCCTGTGTTTCTGGTTTTTACACTTTATTCAGATGGCCTTTTTGACGAATGGGAAATGTGACTTCATTGTAGTGTGGATTTCCATTGCTGGAGTGCTTGGTTGGCCAAAATGTTCATATGCGTTTTTTCCTGAATATATTCAGGAAAAATGTATACGCACTTTTTGTCCATGTGCATCACTGTCAAAGATCTGCCGCTTTTCATATGCTTTAAATGCAATTCCAATCTACCTCTTGAAATATGATTCCTGCAATTCTGCCTCGTTTTCAAGTCCTCTTTGCAGACTTACTTCGATATATTTTTGCCAATAGCTGTCATTTATCTCTGCAGGTTTGTGAATTACAGTGCCCCTGAGCTCCTTTCTTAACTCGCTTCCTTGTAAGCTGGCCACAAAACTGCAGGTTTGCTTCAGGCCATAATCAGGGTCCGGCACGGCACTCTGAGCCTTTGGTTAATTCCTCTTCCTGGTGGGAAATTAGAGTTAAATGTGCCCCTCCAGATACCTGCCTCACTCCCAGCCACATGGTGATGTATGTCCTCAGGTTTGAGGCCATATGTGATGGGTTCCTCATCTTTTGATGATGTGGCCCCACTGGTGTGTGGACACTCCTGCCTGGTTCCCATCCCCTTGGTGATGTGGGCCCTCTGGTGAGACTCTGATCCTGGTTGGGTTCCTCACACATCCGTGAGGTGAGCCCTCTTCTCTGAGGTCACTCCTGCCTGGCTGGCACAACCCGCCTTGTTGACTTCGGCACCCTGGTGGCAGTTGGAGCCTGCTGGGAGCCTCCTTCCCGCGGTGATGAGGCCCTCTGGCGTTAGACCCTAATGGCGGGGTTCCCACATTTTCTGATACGTGCTAAGTGGTACGAGGGCACTGCTGCCAGGTTCCCATCCTCATGAGCGTGTGGGCCTTCTGTTCTGAGGTCCTAACGGCTGGGTTGCTCACACTTTCATGATGTGGGCCCTCTGCTGTGAGGTCAATCCTGCCTGGCTGGCGCACGTCGCCTTGGCGACGTGGACCCTCTGGTGGCAGTTGGAGCGTGCTGGGGCCTCCTCCCCTCAGTGATGAGGGCCTTCTGGTGTCAGGCCCTAAGTGCTGGGCTCCACACATTTTCTGATGTGTGCCCAGTGGTGCGAGTCACTCCTGCCAGGTTCCCATCCCCATGGGCATGTGGGACTTCTGTTCTGTGGTCCCAAATGCTGGGTTGCTCACAGTTTCATGATGTGGGCCCTTTGCTGTGTGTTCACTCTGGCCTGTATCCCATAGTGTCAGTGCTCTGGGCCTCCAGCTTGGAGTTTCCAACTTCTCGATTCCTCACATTTTTTATTCTATGGGCCCTCGGTTGTGCGTCTCCTCCTGCATGCCTCACTCCCTGCCCCTTCGTGATGTGTGTCCCCTTGTTTGAGGCCACATGTGCTGTGTTCCTCACCTTTCTATAATGTGGCCACACTGGTGTGAGGACACTCTTGCCTGGTTCCCATTCCCTTGGTGATGTTGGCCCCACTGCTGTTAGGACAGTCTTGCCTGGTTCCCATCACCTTGGTGATGTTGGCCCTCTGGTGAGAGTCTGATCCTGGTTAGGTTCCTCACCCTTCTGTGAGGTAGGCCCTCTGCTCTGAGGTCACTCCTGCCTGGCTGGCACACCCCGCCTTGGCAACGTCGGCCATATGGTGGCAGTTGGAGCCTGCTGGGAGCCTCCTCCCCTCGGTGATGAGGGCCCTCTGGCCTCAGGCCCTAACTGCTGGGTTCCCACATTTTCTGATTCGTGCTAAGTGGTGCAAGGACACTCCTGCCAGGTTCCCATCCTCATGGGGATGTGAGCCTTCTGCTCTGAGGTCCCAACGGCTGTGTTGCTCACAGTTTCATGATGAGGGCCCTCTGGTGTGAGTTCACTCCTGCCTAGATCCCATAGCCTCGCTGCTCCTGGCTGCCTGCCGGAGGTTCCAACTGTGGGATTCTTCACCTTTTTTATTCTATGGTCCCTCTGTTTTGAGGATCCTCTGGCCTGCCTCACTCCCAGCCCCTTGGTGATGTGTGTCCTCAGGTTTGAGGCCACGTGTGCTGGGTCCCTCAAATTATGGTGATGTAGCCCCACTGGTGTGAGGACACTCCTGCCTGGTTCCCATTCCCTTGGTGGTGTTGGCCCTCTGGTGACAGTCTGATCCTTGTTGGGTTCCTCACACTTCTGTGAGGTGGGCTTTCTGCTCTGAGGTCACTCCTGCCTGGTTGGCACACCCCGCCTTGGTGACATCGGCCTTATGGTGGCAGTTGGAGCCTGCTGGGAGCCTCCTCCCCTCGGTGATGAGGGTCCTCTGGCCTCAGGTCCTAACTGCTGGGTTCCCACATTTTCTGATTCGTGGAAGTGGGCCGAGGACGCTCCTGTCAGGTTCCCATCCCCATAGGGATGTGGGCCTTCTGCTCTGAGGTCCCATCCGCTGGGTTGCTCACAGTTTCATGATGTGGGACCTCTGCTGTGAGTTTGCTGTGGCCTGGATCCCATAGACTCTGTGCTCTGGGCGGCCTACTGGCCGGTTCCAACTGCTGGATTCCTCACAACTTTTATTCTGTGGGCTCTGTTTTGTGAGGATACTCCTGCTTGCCTCACTCCTAGCCCCTTGGAGATGTGGGTCCCCTGTTTTAGGCCACATGTTCTGGGTTCCTCACCTTTCTATAATGTGGCCACACTGGTGTGAGGACCCTCCTGCCTGGTTCCGATCCCCTTGGTGATGTGGGCCCTCTGGTGAGAGTCTTATCCTGGCTGGTTTCCTCACCCTTCTGTGAGGTAGGCCCTCTGCGGTGAGGTCACTCCTGCCTGGCTGGCACACATCACCTTGGTGACGTGGGCCCTCAGTTGGGAGTTGGTGTCTGCTGCGAGTCTCCGTCCCTCGGTAATGAGGGCCCTCTTGCGTCAGACCCTAACTCCTGGGCTCCCAAAATTTGCAGATGTGCGACCTGTGGTGCAAGTACACTCCTGTCAGGTTCCCAACCCCATGGGAATTTGGGCCTTCTGCTCTGAGGTCCCAACGGCTGGGGTGCTCACAGTTTCATGATGAGGGCCCTCTGATGTGCGTTCATTCCGGCCTAGATCCCATAGGCTTGCTGCTCCTGGGCGCCTGCTGGGAGGTTCCAACTGCGGGATTCCTCACCCTTTTTATTCTATGGGCCCTCTGTTTTGAGGCTCCTCCTGCCTGCCTCAATCCCAGCCCCGTTGTGATGTGTGTCCTCTGGTGTGAGGCCACGTGTGCTGGGTCCCTCACCTTTCGATGATGTGGCCCCAATGGTGTGAGGACACTCGTGCCTGTTTCCCAGCCCCTTGGTGATGTGGCCCCTCTGGTGAGAGTCTGATCCTGGCTGGGTTCCTTACCGTTCTGTGAGGTGGGCCCTGTGCTCTGAGGTAACTCCTGCCTGGCTTGCTCCCATTGCCTTGGTGACGTCGGCCCTCTGGTGGCAGTTGGATCCTTTTGGAGACTCCTGTCCTCGGTGATGAGGTCCCTCTGGCGTCAGGCTCTAACTGCTGGGCTCCCCAGGTTTTCTGATGTGAGCCCAGTGATGCCAGGACACTCGTGAAATGTTCCCATCCCCATGGCGATATGGGCCTTCTGCTCTGAGGTTCCAATGACTGGGTTGCTCACAGTTTCCTGATGGTAGCTCTCTGGTGTTAGTTCACTCATTCCTAGATCCCATAGCCTCTGTACTCTGGGCCGCCTGCTGGGAAGTTCCAACTGCTGGGTTCCTCACCTTTTTTATTCTTTGGGCCCTGTGTTGGGAGGCTCCTCCTGCCTGTGTCACTCCCAGCCCCTTGGTGATGTAGGTCCTCTGGTTTGTGGCCACATGTGCCAGTTTCCTCATCTTTTAGTGATATGGCCCCACTGGTGTGAGGACACTCGTGCCTGGTTCCCGTCCCCTTGGTGATATGGGCCCTCTGGTGAGAGTCTGATCCTGGTTGGGTTCCTCACACTTCTTTGAGGTGGGCCGTCTGCTGTGAGGTCACTCCTGCCTGGCTGGCACACCCCGCCATGGCGACGTGGGCCCTCTTGTGGTAGTTGGAACATGCTGGGAGCCTCCTCCCCTCAGTGATGAGGGCCCTCTGGCGTCAGGCCCTAACTGCTGGGTACCCACATTTTCTGATATGTGCTAAGTGGTGCGAGGACACTCCTGCCATGCTCCCAACACCTTGGGGATGTGGACCTTCTGCTCTGAGGTCCAAATGGCTGGGTTGCTCGCAGTTTCATGATGTGGACCCTCTGCTGTGAGTTTACTGCGGCCTGAATCGCATAGACTTGGTGCTCTTGGCCGCCTGCTGGGAGGTTCCCATTGCTGGATTCCTCAGCTTTTTTATTCTATGGGCCCTGTGTTGTGAGGCTACTCCTGCCTGCCTCATTCCGAGCCCCTTGGAGATGTGGGTCTTCTGGTTTAGGCCACATGTGCTGGGTTCCTCACCTTTCTATGATGTGGCCACACTGGTGTGAAGACTCTCCTGCCTAGTTCTGATCACCTTGGTGATGTGGGCCCTCTGGTGAGAGTCTTATCCTGGCTGTGTTCCTCACCCTTCTGTGAGGTAGGCCCTCTGCGGTGAGGTCACTCCTACCTGGCTGTCACACGTCACCTTGGCGACGTGGGACCTCAGTTGGGTGTTGGTGCCTGATTGGAGTCTCCTCCCCTTGGTAATGAGGGCCCTCTGGCGTCAGGCCCTAACTCCTGGGTTCCCTAAATTCTCTGCTGTGTGCCCTGTGGTGCGAGTACACTTCTGACAGGTTCCCAACCCCATGGGAATGTGGGCCTTCTGCTCTGAGATCCCAACGCCTAGGTTGCTCACAGTTTCATGATGACGGCCCTCTGGTGTGAGATCACTCCGGCCTGGATCCCATAGTCTCGCTGCTCCTGGCCGCCTGCTGGGAGGTTCCAACTGCGGGATTCTTCACCTCTTTAATTCTATGGTCCCTCTGTTTTGAGGCTCCTCCTGCCTGCCTCAATCCCAGCTCCCTTGTGATGTGTGTCCTCTGGTTTGAGGCCACGTGTGCTGGGTCCCTCACTTTTCAGTGATGTGGCCCCACTAGTGTGAGGACACTCCTGCCTGGTTCCCATTCCCTTGGTGATGTGGGCCCTCTGGTGAGAATCTGATCCTCTTTGGTTCTTCACACTTCTGTGAGGTTGACCCTCTGCTCTGAGGTCACTCCTGCCTGGTTGTCGCACTCCGCATTGGCGACGTCGCCCCTCTGGTAGCAGTCGGAGCTGGCTGGGAGCCACCGCCCCTCGGTGATGAGGGCCCTCTGGCATCAGGCACTAATTGCTGGGCTCCCCACATTTTTTCATGTGTGCCCACTCTTGCGATGACACTCCTGCTTGTTTCCCTTCCCCATGGGGATGTGGGCCTTCTGCTCTGAGGTCACAACGGCTGGGTTGCTTACAGAATCACAATGAGGGCCCTCTGTTGTGAGTTCATGCCGGCCTGGATCTCATAGCCTCAGTGCTCTGGGCCGCCTGCTAGGAAGATCCAACTGCTGGTTTCCACACCTTTTGTATACAATGGGACATGTGTTGTGAGGTTAATCCTGCCTGCCTCACTCCGAAACCCATGGTGATGTGGGTCCTCTGGTTTGAGGCCACATGTGCTGGGTACCTCAACTTTTGATGATGTGGCCCCACGGGTGTGAGGACACTCCTGCCTGGTTCCCATCACCTTGGTGATGTGGGCCCTCTGGGGAGAGTCTGATCCTGGCTGGGTTCCCTACCATTCTGTGAGGTGGGCCCTCTGATGTCAGGTCACTCCTGCCTGGCTAGCTCACATCACCTTGGCGACGTGGGCCCTCTGTTGGCCACTGGAGCATGCTGGGAGCCTCCTACTCCCGTGAATGATGGCCCTGGAAAAAATGCATATGCCCTTTTTGGCCAAGTGCTTCATTGACGAGGTTCTGCCACTTCTCTTATGCTTTCAGAGCAATTCACGTCTACCTCCTGAAATCGGATTCCAGCAGTTCTGCCCCACTTTCAAGTCCTCTTCGCAGCCTTAATTCAATATATTTTTGTACGATTTCTGTCATTTATAAGTCTGCAGGTATGTGAATGACAGTGCCCCTGAGCTCCTTTCCTCAACTCGCTTTCTTGTGATCTGGCCACAAAACCGCAGGATTGCTTCAGGCCCTAATCTTGTTCCAGCACAGCATGCTGAGCCTTTGGTTAATTCCTTTTCCTGTTGGGAAATGAGTGTTAAAATTGCCCGTACATACTGGGCATATACCCTGAGAAAACCAAAATTCAAAAAGAGTCATGTACCAAAATGTTCATTGCAGCTCTATTTACAATAGCCCGGAGATGGAAAGAACCTAAGCGCCCATCATCGGACGAATGGATAAAGAAGATGTGGCACATATACACAATGGAATATTACTCAGCCTTAAAAAGAAATGAAACTGAGTTATTTGTAATGAGATGGATAGACCTAGAGTCTGTCATACAGAGTGAAGTAAGTCAGAAAGAAAAAGACAAATAGCGTATGCTAACACATATATATGGAATTTAAAGGAAAAAAATGTCATGAAGAACCTAGGGATAAGACAGGAATAGAGGCGCAGACCTACTGGAGAACGGAATTGAGGATATGGGGAGGGGGAATGGTGAGTTTTGACAGGGCGAGACAGAGTCATGGACATATACACACTAACAAATGTAGTAAGGTAGATAGCAAGGGGGAAGCAGCCGCAAGGCACAGGGATATTAGCTCGGGGCGTTGGGACAGCCTGGAGGGGTGGAAGGGGGAGAGAGGGAGGGAGGGAGACACAAGAGGGAAGACACAGGGAGCATATGTATATGTATAGCTGATTCACTTTTTTATAAAGCAAAAACTTACACACCATTGTAAAGCAATTATACCCCAATAAAGATGTTAAAAAAAATATTTGCCCGTGCACACACCTACAGATAGTCTCCCATTGGTTCTCCGTATTCCTGTTCATCTTGCGCAGAAATTGCAAACAGTGCCAAACAGGAGGTTAAAGGCACTGACTCTCCAAATGGGGAGAGTGTAAGAAAAGGGTCTGGAATGGTGAACCTGAGTACCAGGGGACGAAAACAGACATGCATGTAAAAAGGTTTCCCAGTCACACGGTGGAGCATACTCTGGGTTTCCCATGCAAATTTTAGCAGAAGGAAGAATCCCTTGAACCTGGAGAGTTGGGAACCATGGAATGGGTACCAGGCAGTATGACATCAAAGGGTCTGCATTTGCTCACTGAACCTCACCAATGCTATCAGCCCAAAGGGTCCAGCCTTATCTCTCACCCAGCTCTGGGTGTAGATGTGGTAAACCAGGTTGCATCACATGCCCTGTGTGAGTTATTTAAGAATTGCTCTCTATTTCACTGTCATTGTGTTTTGTTTTTGAAATTTTTTTTTGACACTGGGATTTATCGGATTTTCACTGCTGCGTTAATGCCGCTGTACACACTCTTGATTCTCTTACGGAGACATAAATATCCACGGGTTTTAAGATTCTTCCTAGTCAGGTATATTCCTAGGCGTTGAATATGTGGTGTTGAGTCCATTTCGTTGAGCAAGGAGTAGGTCTTGTCTATTACATATTTAGCTTATGGAAAGTTATCTGTGCTAATTTCAGTCTCTGGTTTTATGCAGCACTCCAACGCACCTTTCTCCATAAGAAACCACAAGTTGGTTTTCTAAATTTGAGACTGTTCTGTTTTGTAATTCAGTTCATGTGTAGTCAAGTTTACATTCCGTGTATTAGTGATATTTTATGATGTTTCTTTTTATGTGTGACTTATTTCACGTAGAACCACCATACCTGAATCCACTCACTATGCCGCTACGGGCCTGATGACACAGATTTCATTGCTGAGTGATATTCCATTGTATGTACGTACCACAACTTCTTTATCCATTGTTTGCTCTCTGAGATATTTACCTGGTACTGTAAACGAGGTTCTTGTGAACAGAGAGGTCCCAAACTTTTAGGTGGCTGGGTGTTTTTGATTTTAATTTCCCTAAGCTGTAGGACCATAAGTGGAAGTGCCATAGGCTGTGTTGCTTTGTTTCTTACGTGTTTCAGGAAACACATAACACTTCTCCAGAATGGCTGTCGGCAATTTACATCATATGCATCAGCATAATAAGGATCCCTGTTTTCCATTGCCTGTCCTCCGTTTCTGGATTTTACAATTTTTTTAAATGGCCCTTTTGCCCTGGGGGGCACTGAGACATCATTGTAGTGCAGGTTTATTTACAAGCTTCCTTAATTGGCCAAAAAGTGCGTATGCGTTTTTTCCTGAATATATTTAGGGAAAAAAGCATCCGCACTTTTTGGACAAGTGCATCATTATCGACGTTCTGCCTCTTTTCCTATTCTTTAAGTGCAATTCCAGTTTAACCCTTCAATCGTTTTCCTGAATTTCTGCCCCGCTTTCAAGTCCCCTTTGCAGGCTTACTTCAATATATTTTTGGAGGATAGCTGTCATTTATAACTCTGCAGGTTTGTGAATTACAGTGCCCCTGAGCTCCTTTCTTCAACTCGCTTTCTTGTGAGCTGGGCACAAAACCGCAGGATTGCTTCAGGCACTAATCTCTTTCAAGCAGGAAACGCTGAGCCTTTGGTTAATTCCTCTTCCTGGTGGGAAATGAGCATTACATTTGCCCGTGCAGACAACTACAGCTAGTCTCTCATTGGTTCTCCCTATTCCTGTTCATCTTGCACAGAAATTGCAAGCTGTGCCAAAGAGGAGGTTAAAGGCACTGACTCTCCAAGCGGGGAGAGTGTTAGTAAAGCATCTGGAATGGTGAACCCGAGGACCAGGATACGAAAACTGAGAGGCATTTTAAATCGTTTCCCAATCACATGGTGGACGATACTCTGGGTTACGCATGCATGTTTTAGCTGGAGGAAGAATCCCTTGAACCTGGAGAGTTGCGACCTATGGAAGGGGTACCATGCAGTATGACTTCAAAGGGTCTGCATTTGCTCACCGAAACTCACCAATGCTATCAGTCTGAAGTGTCCAGCCTTATGTCTCAACCAGCCTTAGGTGTAGATGTGTTAAATCCCGGTTGCATCACATGCCCTGAGTGAATTATTTAAGAATTGCTCTCTATTTCACTGTCTTTGTGTTTTGTTTTCGAAATTTATTTTGATAATGGGATTTATCGGATTTTCACTGCTGCGTTTATGCCGCTGTACACACGCTTGATTCTCTTATGGAGACATATAAATCCATGGGTTTTAAGATTCTTCCTAGTCAGGTATATTCCTAAGCGTTGAATATGTGGTGTTGAGTCTATTTCGTTGAGCAAGGAGTAGGTATTGTCTATTACATATTTGGCTTATGGAATGTTATCTGTGCTAATTTCAGTCTCTGGTTTTATGCAGCACCCCAAGGCACCTTGCCCCATAAGCAAGCACTAGTTGGTTTTCTAAATTTGAGACCCTGTTCTGTTTTGTAATTCTGTTCATGTGTAGTCAAGTTTACATTCCGTGTATTAGTGATATCTTATGATGTTTCTTTTTCTGTGTGACGTAGTTCACGTAGAATCACCATACCTGCATCCACTCACTATGCCGCTACGGGCCTGATGACACAGATTTCATTGCTGAGTGATACTGCATTGCATATACGTGCCACAACTTCTTTATCCATTTTTTGCTTTCTGGGATATTTACCTTGTACTGTAGACGAGCTTCTTGGGAACACAGCCGTCCCAAACTTTGGGTGGCTCTCTGTTTTTGATTTTAATTTCCCTAAGGAATAGGACCATAAGTGCAATTGCCATAGGCTGTGTTGCTTTGTTTCTTACGTGTTTCAGGAAACACCATACACTTCTCCAGGGTGGCTGCTGGCAATTTACATCCTGCCAATCAGCATAACAAGGCTCCCTGTTCTCCATATCCTGTCCTACCTTTCTGGATTTTACACTTTTTTCAGATGGCCCTTTTGCCCGGGGGGCAGTGAGACTTCATTGTAGTGCAGATTTCTTTTACAGGCTTGCTTGGTTGGCCAAAAAGTGCGTATGCGTTTTTTCCTGAATATATTCAGGAAAAAACGCATACGCCCTTTTTGGCTAAGTGCATCATTGTCGACATTGTGCTTCTTTTCCTATGCTTTCAGGGCAATTCCAGTCTACCCCCTGCAATCGTTTTCCTGAAATTCTGCCCCGCTTTCAAGTCCCCTTCGCAGGCTTACTTCAATATATTTTTGGAGGATAGCTGTCATTTATAACTCTGCAGGTTTGTGAATTACAGTGCCCCTGAGCTCCTTTCTTCAACTCACTTTCTTGTGAGCTGGGCACAAAACCGCAGGATTGCTTCAGGCACTAATCTCTTTCAAGCAGGGAACGCTGAGCCTTTGGTTAATTCCTCTTCCTGGTGGGAAATGAGCATTACATTTGCCCGTGCAGACACCTACAGCTAGTCTCTCATTGGTTCTCCCTATTCCTGTTCATCTTGCACAGAAATTGCAAGCTGTGCCAAACAGGAGGTTAAAGGCACTGACTCTCCAAGCGGGGAGAGTGTTAGTAAAGCATCTGGAATGGTGAACCCGAGGACCAGGATACGAAAACTGAGAGGCATTTTAAATCGTTTCCCAATCACATGGTGGACGATACTCTGGGTTACGCATGCATGTTTTAGCTGGAGGAAGAATCCCTTGAACCTGGAGAGTTGGGACCTATGGAATGGGTACCATGCAGTATGACTTCAAAGGGTCTGCATTTGCTCACCGAAACTCACCAATGCTATCAGCCTGAAGTGTCCAGCCTTATGTCTCAACCAGCTGTGGGTGTAGATGTGGTCAATCCCGGTTGCATCACATGCCCTGAGTGAATTGTTTAAGAATTGCTCTCTATTTCACTGTCTTTGTGTTTTGTTTTGAAATTTATTTTGGTAATGGGATTTATCGGATTTTCACAGCTGCGTTTATGCTGCTGTACACACGCTTGATTCTCTTATGGAGACATATAAATCCATGGGTTTTAAGATTCTTCCTAGTCAGGTATATTCCTAAGCGTTGAATATGTGGTGTTGAGTCTATTTCGTTGAGCAAGGAGTAGGTCTTGTCTGTTACATATTTGGCTTATGGAATGTTATCTGTGCTAATTTCAGTCTCTGGTTTTATGCAGCACCCCAAGGCATCTTGCCCCATAAGCATGCACTAGTTGGTTTTCTAAATTTGAGACCCTGTTCTGTTTTGTAATTCTGTTCATGTGTAGTCAAGTTTACATTCCGTGTATTAGTGATATCTTATGATGTTTCTTTTTCTGTGTGACATAGTTCACGTAGAATCACCGTACCTGCATCCACTCACTATGCCGTTACGGGCCTGATGACACAGATTTCATTGCTGAGTGATATTGCATTGCACGTACGTGCCACAACTTCTTTATCCATTTTTTGCTTTCTGGGATATTTACCTTGTACTGTAGACGAGCTTCTTGGGAACACAGCCGTCCCAAACTTTGGGTGGCTCTCTGTTTTTGATTTTAATTTCCCTAAGGAATAGGACCATAAGTGCAATTGCCATAGGCTGAGTTTCTTTATTTTTTACGTGTTTCAGGAAACACCATACACTTCTCCAGTGTGGCTGCTGGCAATTTACATCCTGCCAATCAGCATAACAAGGCTCCCTGTTCTCCATATCCTGTCCTACCTTTCTGGATTTTACACTTTTTTCAGATGGCCCTTTTGCCCGGGGGGCAGTGAGACTTCATTGTAGTGCAGATTTCCTTTACAGGCTTGCTTGGTTGGCCAAAAAGGGCGTATGCGTTTTTTCCTGAATATATTCAGGAAAAAACGCATATGCCCTTTTTGGCCAAGTGCATCATTGTCGACGTTGTGCCTCTTTTCCTATGCTTTCAGGGCAATTCCAGTCTACCCCCTGCAATCGTTTTCCTGAAATTCTGCCCCGCTTTCAAGTCCCCTTCGCAGGCTTACTTCAATATATTTTTGGAGGATAGCTGTCATTTATAACTCTGCAGGTTTGTGAATTACAGTGCCCCTGTGCTCCTTTCTTCAACTCACTTTCTTGTGAGCTGGGCACAAAACCGCAGGATTGCTTCAGGCCCTAATCTGTTTCCGGCAGGGCATGCTGAGCCTTTGGTTAATTCCTCTTCCTGGTGGGAAATGAGCGTTACATTTGCCCGTGCAGACACCTACAGCTAGTCTCTCATTGGTTCTCCCTATTCCTGTTCATCTTGCACAGAAATTGCAAGCTGTGCCAAACAGGAGGTTAAAGGCACTGACTCTCCAAGCGGGGAGAGTGTTAGTAAAGCATCTGGAATGTTGAACCCGAGGACCAGGATACGAAAACTGAGATGCATTTTAAATCGTTTCCCAATCACACGGTGGACCATACTGTGGGTTTCCCATGCATGTTTTAGCTGGAGGAAGAATGCCTTGAACCTGGAGAGTTGGGACCCATGGAATGGGTACCATGCAGTATGACTTCAAAGGGTCTGCATTTGCTCACCGAAACTCACCAATGCTATCAGCCTGAAGTGTCCAGCCTTATGTCTCAACCAGCTCTGGGTGTAGATGTGGTCAATCCCAGTTGCATCACATGCCCTGAGTGAATTATTTAAGAATTGCTCTCTATTTCACTGTCTTTGTGTTTTGTTTTCGAAATTTATTTTGATAATGGGATTTATCGGATTTTCACTGCTGCGTTTATGCCGCTGTACACACGCTTGATTCTCTTACGGAGACATATAAATCCATGGGTTTTAAGATTCTTCCTAGTCAGGTATATTCCTAAGCGTTGAATATGTGGTGTTGAGTCCATTTCGTTGAGCAAGTGGTAGGTCTTGTCTATTACATATTTGGCTTATGGAATGTTATCTGTGCTAATTTCAGTCTCTGGTTTTATGCAGCACCCCAACGCACCTTTCCCCATAAGCAAGCACTAGTTGGTTTTCTAAATTTGAGACCCTGTTCTGTTTTGTAATTCAGTTCATGTGTAGTCAAGTTTACATTCCGTGTATTAGTGATATCTTATGATGTTTCTTTTTCTGTGTGACGTAGTTCACGTAGAATCACCGTACCTGCATCCACTCACTATGCCGCTACGGGCCTGATGACACAGATTTCATTGCTGAGTGATATTTCATTGTACGTACGTGCCACAACTTCTTTATCCATTTTTTGCTTTCTGGGATATTTACCTGATACTGTAGATGTGCTTCCTGTGAACACAGCCGTCCCAAATATTGGGGTGGCTGTCTGTTTTTGATTTTAATTTCCGTAAGCTATAGGACCGTAAGTGGAAGTGCCATAGGCTGTGTAGCTTTGTTTCTTACATGTTTCAGGAAACACCATACACTTCTCCAGGGTGGCTGCTGGCAATTTACATCCTGCCAATCAGCATAACAAGGCTCCCTGTTCTCCATATCCTGTCCTACCTTTCTGGATTTTACACTTTTTTCAGATGGCCCTTTTGCCCGGGGGGCAGTGAGACTTCATTGTAGTGCAGATTTCCTTTACAGGCTTGCTTGGTTGGCCAAAAAGTGCGTATGCGTTTTTTCCTGAATATATTCAGGAAAAAACGCATACGCCCTTTTTGGCCAAGTGCATCATTGTCGAGGTTGTGCCTCTTTTCCTATGCTTTCAGGGCAATTCCAGTCTACCCCCTGCAATCGTTTTCCTGAAATTCTGCCTCGCTTTCAAGTCCCCTTCGCAGGCTTACTTCAATATATTTTTGGAGGATAGCTGTCATTTATAACTCTGCAGGTTTGTGAATTACAGTGCCCCTGAGCTCCTTTCTTCAACTCGCTTTCTTGTGAGCTGGGCACAAAAGCGCAGGATTGCTTCAGGCAATAATCTGTTTACGGCAGGGCACGCTGAACCTTTGGTTAATTCCTCTTCCTGGTGGGAAATGAGCGTTACATTTGCCCGTGCAGACACCTATAGCTAGTCTCTCATTGGTTCTCCCTATTCCTGTTCATTTTGCACAGAAATTGCAAGCTGTGCCAAAGAGGAGGTTAAAGGCACTGACTCTCCAAGCGGGGAGAGTTTTAGTAAAGCATCTTGAATGGTGAACCCGAGGACCAGGATACGAAAACTGAGATGCATTTTAAATCGTTTCCAATCACAGGGTTGACCATACTGTGGGTTTCCCATGCATGTTTTAGCTGGAGGAAGAATCCCTTGAACCTGGAGAGTTGGGACCCATGGAATAGGTACCATGCAGTATGACTTCAAAGGGTCTGCATTTGCTCACCGAAACTCACCAATGCTATCAGCCTGAAGTGTCCGTCCTTATGTCTCAACCACCTCTGGGTGTAGATGTGTTAAATCCCGGATGCATCACATGCCCTGAGTGAATTATTTAAGAATTGCTCTCTATTTCACTGTCTTTGTGTTTTGTTTTTGAAATTTATTTTGATAATGAGATTTATCGGAGTTTCACTGCTGCGTTTATGCCGCTGTACACACGCTTGATTCTCTTACGGAGACATATAAATCCATGGGTTTTAAGATTCTTCCTAGTCAGGTATTTTCCTAGGCCTTGAATATGTGGTGTTGAGTCCATTTCGTTGAGCAAGGAGTAGGTCTTGTCTATTACATATTTGGCTTATGGAATGTTATCTCTGCTAATTTCAGTCTCTGATTTTATGCAGCACCCCAAGGCACCTTTCCCCATAAGCAAGCACTAGTTGGTTTTCTAAATTTGAGACCCTGTTCTGTTTTGTAATTCAGTTCATGTGTAGTCAAGTTTACATTCCGTGTATTAGTGATATCTTATGATGTTTCTTTTTCTGTGTGACGTATTTCACGTAGAGTCACCGTACCTGCATCCACTCACTATGCCGCTACGGGCCTGATGACACAGATTTCATTGCTGAGTGATATTGTATTGCACGTATGTGCCACAACTTCTTTATCCATTTTTTGCTTTCTGGGATATGTACCTGGTACTGTAGACGAGCTTCTTGGGAACACAGCCGACCCACACTTTTGGGTGGCTCTCAGTTTTTGATTTTAATTTCCCTAAGCAATAGGACCATAAGTGCAATTGCCATAGGCTGTGTTGATTTATTTCTTACGTGTTTCAGGAAACACCATACACTTCTCCAGGGTGGCTGTTCACAATATACATCCTGCCAATCAGCATAACAAGTCTCCCTGTTCTCCATATCATGTCCTACCTTTCTGGATTTTACACTTTTTTCAGATGGCCCTTTTGCCCGGGGCGCAGTGACACTTCATTGTAGTGCAGATTTCCTTTACAGGCTTGCTTGGTTGGCCAAAAAGGGCGTATGCGTTTTTTCCTGAATATTTTCAGGAAAAAACGCATACGCCCTTTTTGGCCAAGTGCATCATTGTCGACGTTCTGCCTCTTTTCCTATGCTTTCAGGGCAATTCCAGTCTACCCCTGCAATCGTTTTCCTGAAATTCTGCACCACTTTCAAGTCCCCTTCGCAGGCTTACTTCAATACATTTTTGGAGGAGAGCTGTCATTTATAACTCTGCAGGTTTGTGAATTACAGTGCCCCTGAGTTCCTTTCTTCAACTCGCTTTCTTTTGAGCTGGGCACAAAAGCGCAGGATTGCTTCAGGCCCTAATCTGTTTCCGGCAGGGCACGCTGAGCCTTTGGTTAATTCCTCTTCCTGGTGGGAAATGAGCGTTACGTATGCCCGTGCAGACACCTACAGCTAGTCTCTCATTGGTTCTCCCTATTCCTGTTCATCTTGCACAGAAATTGCAAGCTGTGCCAAAGAGGAGGTTAAAGGCACTGACTCTCCAAGCGGGGAGAGTGTTAGTAAAGCATCTGGAATGGTGAACCCGAGGACCAGGATAAGAAAACTGAGATGCATTTTAAATCGTTTCCCAATCACACGGTGGACGATACTCTGGGTTTCCCATGCATGTTTTAGCTGGAGGAAGAATCCCTTGAACCTGGAGAGTTGGGACCCATGGAATGGGTACCATGCAGTATGACTTCAAAGGGTCTGCATTTGTTCACCGAAACTCACCAATGCTATCAGCTAAAGTGTCCAGCCTTATGTCTCAACCAGCTCTGGGTGTAGATGTGGTCAATCCTGGTTGCATCACATGCCCTGAGTGAATTATTTAAGAATTGCTCTCTATTTCACTGTCGTTGTGTTTTGTTTTTGAAATTTATTTTGATAATGGGATTTATCGGATTTTCACTGCTGCGTTTATGCCGCTGTACACACGCTTGATTCTCTTATGGAGACATATATATCCATGGGTTTTAAGATTCTTCCTAGTCAGGTATATTCCTAGGCGTTGAATATGTGGTGTTGGGTCCATTTCGCTGAGCAAGGAGTAGGTCTTGTCTATTACATATTTGGCTTATGGAAAGCTTTCTGTGCTAATTTCAGTCTCTGGTTTTATGCAGCACCCCAACGCACCTTTCCCCATAAGCAAGCACTAGTTGGTTTTCTAAATTTGAGACCCTGTTCTGTTTTGTAATTCAGTTCATGTGTAGTCAAGTTTACATTCCGTGTATTAGTGATACCTTATGATGTTTCTTTTTCTGTGTGACGTAGTTCACGTAGAATCACCGTACCTGCATCCACTCACTATGCCGCTACGGGCCTGATGATACAGGTTTCATTGCTGAGTGATATTGCATTGCACGTACGTGCCAAAACTTCTTTATCCATTTTCTGCTTTCTGGGATATTTACCTGGTACTGTAGACGAGCTTCTTGGGAACACAGCCGTCCCAAACTTTGGGGTGGCTCTCTGTTTTTGATTTTAATTTCCCTAAGCAATAGGACCATAAGTGCAATTGCCATAGGCTGTGTTGCTTTATTTCTTACGTGTTTCAGGAAACACCATACACTTCTCCAGGGTGCCTGTTGACAATTTACATCCTGCCAATTAGCATAACAAGGCTCCCTGTTCTCCATATCCTGTCCTAACTTTCTGGATTTTACACTTTTTTCAGATGGCCCTTTTGCCCGTGGGGGCAGTGAGATTTCATTGTAGTGTAGATTTCTTTTACAGGCTTGCTTGGTTGGCCAAAAAGGGCGTATGCGTTTTTTCCTGAATATATTCAGGAAAAAACGCATACGCCCTTTTTGGCCAAGTGCATCATTGTCGACGTTGTGCCTCTTTTCCTATGCTTTCAGGGCAATTCCAGTTTACCCCCTGCAATCGTTTTCCTGAAATTCTGCCCCGCTTTCAAGTCCCCTTCGCAGACTTACTTCAATATATTTTTGGAGGATAGCTGTCATTTATAACTCTGCAGGTTTGTGAATTACAGTGCCCCTGAGCTCCTTTCCTCAACTCGCTTCTTGTGAGCTGGGCACAAAACCGCAGGATTGCTTCAGGCCCTAATCTGTTTCCAGCAGGGCACACTGAGCCTTTGTTTAATTCCTCTTCCTGGTGAGCAATGAGCGTTACATTTGCCCGTGCAGACACCTACAGCTAGTCTCTCATTGGTTCTCCTTATTCCTGTTCATCTTGCCCAGAAATTGCAAGCTGTGCCAAACAGGAGGTTAAAGGCACTGACTCTCCAAGCGGGGAGAGTGTTATTAAAGCATCTGGAATGGTGAACCCGAGGACCAGGATACGAAAACTGAGATGCATTTTAAATCGTTTCCCAATCACACGGTGGACGATACTCTGGGTTTCCCATGCATGTTTTAGCTGGAGGAAGAATCCCTTGAACCTGGAGTGTTGGGACCCATGGAATGGGCACCATGCAGTGTGACTTCAAAGGGTCTGCATTTACTCACCGAACCTCACCAATGCTTTCAGCCTGAAGTGTCCAGCCTTATGTCTCAACCAGCTGTGGGTGTATATGTGGTCAATCCCGGTTTCATCACATGCACTGAGTGAATTATTTAAGAATTGCTCTCTATTTCACTGTCTTTGTGTTTTGTTTTTGAAATTTATTTTGATAATGGGATTTATCGGAATTTCACTGCTGCGTTTCGGCCGCTGTACACACGCTTGATTCTCTTACGGAGACATATATATCCATGGGTTTTAAGATTCTTCCTAGTCAGGTATATTCCTAGGCGTTGAATATGTGGTATTGGGTCCATTTCGTTGAGCAAGGAGTAGGTCTTGTGTATTACATATTTGGATAATGGAAAGCTATCTGTGCTAATTTCAGTCTCTGGTTTTATGCAGCACCCCAAGGCACCTTTCCCCATAAGCAAGCACTAGTTGGTTTTCTAAATTTGAGACCCTGTTCTGTTTTGTAATTCAGTTCATGTGTAGTCAAGTTTACATTCCGTGTATTAGTGATATCTTATGATGTTTCTTTTTCTGTGTGACGTAGTTCACGTAGAATCACCGTACCTGCATCCACTCACTATACCGCTACGGGCCTGATGACACAGATTTCATTGCTGTGTGATATTGCATTGTACGTACATGCCACAACTTCTTTATCCATTTTCTGCTTTTCGGGATATTTACCTGATACTGTAGACGAGCTTCTTGTGAACACAGCCGTCCCAAATATTGGGGTGGCTGTCTGTTTTTGATTTTAATTTCCCTAAGCTATAGGACCATAAGTGCAAGTGCCATAGGCTGTGTTGCTTTATTTCTTACGTGTTTCAGGAAACACCATACATTTCCCCAGGGTGGCTGCTGGCAATTTACATCCTACCAATCGGCATAACAAGGCTCCCTGTTCTCCATATCCTGCCATACCTTTCTGGATTTTCCACTATTTTCAGATGGCCCTTTTGCCAGGGGGGCAATGAGACTTCATTGTAGTGCAGATTTCTTTACAGGCTTGCTTGGTTGGCCAAAATGTGCGTATGCATTTTTTCCTGAATATATTCAGGAAAAAACACATACGAACTTTTTGGCCAAGTGCATCATTGTCGACGTTCTGCCTCTTTTCCTATGCTTTCAGGGCAATTCCAGTCTACCCCCTGCAATCGTTTTCCTGAAATTCTGCCCCGCTTTCAAGTCCCCTTCGCAGGCTTACTTCAATATACTTTTGGAAGATAGCTGTCATTTATAACACTGCAGGTTTGTGAATTACAGTGCCCCTGAGCTCCTTTCTTCAACTCGCTTTCTTGTGAGCTGGGCACAAAACCGCAGGATTGCTTCAGGCCCTAATCTGTTTCCAGCAGGGCACACTGAGCCTTTGTTTAATTCCTCTTCCTGGTGGGCAATGAGCATTACATTTGCCCGTGCAGACACCTACAGCTAGTCTCTCATTGGTTCTCCCTATTCCTGTTCATCTTGCACAGAAATTGCAAGCTGTGCCAAAGAGGAGGTTAAAGGCACTGACTCTCCAAGCGGGGAGAGTGTTAGTAAAGCATCTGGAATGGTGAACCCGAGGACCAGGATACGAAAACTGAGATGCATTTTAAATCGTTTCCCAATCACACGGTGGACGATACTCTGGGTTTCCCATGCATGTTTTAGCTGGAGGAAGAATCCATTGAAACTGGAGAGTTGGGACCCATGGAATGGGTACCATGCAGTATGACTTCAAAGGGTCTGCATTTGCTCACCGAAACTCAACAATGCTATCAGCCTGAAGTGTCCAGCCTTATGTCTCAACCAGCTCTGGGTGTAGATGTGGTCAATCCCGGTTGCATCACATGCCCTGAGTGAATTATTTAAGAATTGCTCTCTATTTCACTGTCTTTGTGTTTTGTTTTCGAAATTTATTTTGATAATGGGATTTATCGGATTTTCACTGCTGCGTTTCGTCCGCTGTACACACGCTTGATTCTCTTACGGAGACATATATATCCATGGGTTTTAAGATTTTCCTAGTCAGGTATATTCCTAGGTGTTGAATATGTGGTGTTGGGTCCATTTCGTTGAGCAAGTAGTAGGTCTTGTCTATTACATATTTGGCTTATGGAAAGTTATCTGTGCTAATTTCAGTCGCTGGTTTTATGCAACACCCCAAGGCACCTTTCCCCATAAGCAAGCACTAGTTGGTTTTCTAAATTTGAGACCCTGTTCCGTTTTGTAATTCAGTTCATGAGTAGTCAAGTTTACATTCCGTGTATTTGTGATATATTATGATATTTCTTTTTCTGTGTGACGTAGTTCACGTAGAATCACCGTACCTGCATCCACTCACTATGCCGCTACGGGCCTGATGACACAGATTTCATTGCTGAGTGATATTGCATTGCACGTACGTGCCACAACTTCTTTATCCATTTTTTGCTTTCTGGGATATTTACCTGATAGTGTAGACGAGCTTTTGTGAACACAGCCGTCCCAAATATTGGGGTGGCTGTCTGTTTTTGATTTTAATTTCCGTAAGCTATAGGACCATAAGTGGAAGTGCCATAGGCTGTGTTGCTTTGTTTTTACGGGTTTCAGGAAACAGCATACACTTCTCCAGGGTGGCTGCTGGCAATTTACATCCTCCCAATCAGCATAACAAGGCTCCCTGTTCTCCATATCCTGTCCTACCTTTCTGGATTTTACACTTTTTTCAGATGGCCCTTTTGCCCGGGGGGCAGTGAGACTTCATTGTAGTGCAGATTTCATTTACAGGCTTGCTTGGTTGGCCAAAAAGGGCGTATGCGTTTTTTCCTGAATATATTCAGGAAAAAATGCATACGCCCTTTTTGGCCAAGTGCATCATTGTCGATGTTCTGCCTCTTTTCCTATGCTTTCAGGGCAATTCCAGTCTACCCCCTGCAATGGTTTTCCTGACACTCTGCCCCGCTTTCAAGTCCCCTTCGCAGGCTTACTTCAATATATTTTTGGAGGATAGCTGTCATTTATAACTCTGCAGGTTTGTGAATTACAGTGCCCCTGAGCTCCTTTCTTCAACTCGCTTTCTTGTGAGCTGGGCACAAAACCGCAGGATTGCTTCAGGCCCTAATCTGTTTACGGCAGGGCACGCTGAGCCTTTGGTTAATTCCTCTTCCTGGTGGGAAATGACCGTTACATTTGCCCGTGCAGACACCTACAGCTAGTCTCTCATTGGTTCTCCCTATTCCTGTTCATCTTGCACAGAAATTGCAAGCTGTGCCAAACAGGAGGTTAAAGGCACTGACTCTCCAAGTGGGGAGAGTGTTAGTAAAGCATCTGGAATGGTGAACCCGAGGACCAGGATACGAAAACTGAGATGCATTTTAAATTGTTTCCCAATCACACGGTGGACGATACTCTGGGTTTCCCATGCATGTTTTAGCTGGAGGAAGAATCCCTTGAACCTGGAGAGTTGGGACCCATGGAATGGGTACCATGCAGTATGACTTCAAAGGGTCTGCATTTGCTCACCGAAACTCACCAATGCTATCAGCCTGAAGTGTCCAGCCTTATGTCTCAACCAGCTCTGGGTGTAGATGTGGTCAATCCCGGTTGCATCACATGCCCTGAGTCAATTATTTAAGAATTGCTCTCTATTTCACTGTCTTTGTGTTTTGTTTTCGAAATTTATTTTGATAATGGGATTTATCGGATTTTCACTGCTGCGTTTCGTCCACTGTACACACGCTTGATTCTCTTACGGAGACATATATATCCATGGGTTTTAAGATTCTTCCTAGTCAGGTATATTCCTAGGCGTTGAATATGTGGTGTTGGGTCCATTTCATTGAGCAAGGAGTAGGTCTTGTCTATTACATATTTGGCTTATGGAAAGTTATCTGTGCTAATTTCAGTCTCTGGTTTTATGCAACACCCCAAGGCACCTTTCCCCATAAGCAAGCACTAGTTGGTTTTCTAAATTTGAGACCCTGTTCTGTTTTGTAATTCAGTTCATGTGTAGTCAAGTTTACATTCCGTGTATTTGTGATATCTTATGATATTTCTTTTTCTGTGTGACGTAGTTCACGTAGAATCACCGTACCTGCATCCACTCACTATACCGCTACGGGCCTGATGACACAGATTTCATTGCTGAGTGATATTGCATGGCACGTACGTGCCACAACTTCGTTATCCATTTTTTGCTTTCTGGGATATTTACCTGATCCTGTAGACGAGCTTCTTGTGAACACAGCCGTCCCAAATATTGGGGTGGCTGTCTGTTTTTGATTTTAATTTCCGTAAGCTATAGGACCATAAGTGGAAGTGCCATAGGCTGTGTTGCTTTGTTTCTTACGTGTTTCAGGAAACACCATACACTTCTCCAGGGTGGCTGCTGGCAATTTACATCCTGCCAATCAGCATAACAAGGCTCCCTGTTCTCCATATCCTGTCCTAACTTTCTGGATTTTACACTTTTTTCAGATGGCCCTTTTGCCCGGGGGGCAGTGAGACTTCATTGTAGTGCAGATTTCCTTTACAGGCTTGCTTGGTTGGCCAAAAAGGGCGTATGCGTTTTTTCCTGAATATATTCAGGAAAAAACCCATACGCCCTTTTTGGCCAAGTGCATCACTGTCGACGTTCTCCTCTTTTCCTATGCTTTCAGGGCAATTCCAGTCTACCCCCTGCAATGGTTTTCCTGAAACTCTGCCCCGCTTTCAAGTCCCCTTCGCAGGCTTACTTCAATATATTTTTGGAGGATAGCTGTCATTTATAACTCTGCAGGTTTGTGAATTACAGTGCCCCTGAGCTCCTTTCTTCAACTCGCTTTCTTGTGAGCTGGGCACAAAACCGCAGGATTGCTTCAGGCCCTAATCTGTTTCTGGCAGGGCACGCTGAGCCTTTGGTTAATTCCTCTTCCTGGTTGGAAATGAGCGTTAGATTTGCCCGTGCAGACACCTATAGCTAGTCTCTCATTGGTTCTCCCTATTCCTGTTCATCTTGCACAGAAATTGCAAGCTGTGCCAAAGAGGAGGTTAAAGGCACTGACTCTCCAAGCGGGGGAGTGTTAATAAAGCATCTGGAATGGTGAACCCGAGGACCAGGATACGAAAACTGAGATGCATTTTAAATCGTTTCCCAATCACACGGTGGACGATACTCTGGGTTTCCCATGCATGTTTTAGCTGGAGGAAGAATCCCTTGAACCTGGAGAGTTGGGACCCATGGAATGGGTACCATGCAGTATGACTTCAAAGGGTCTGCATTTGCTCACCGAAACTCACCAATGCTATCAGCCTGAAGTGTCCAGCCTTATGTCTCAACCAGCTCTGGGTGTAGATGTGGTCAATCCCGGTTGCATCACATGCCCTGAGTGAATTATTTAAGAATTGCTCTCTATTTCACTGTCTTTGTGTTTTGTTTTCGAAATTTATTTTGATAATGGGATTTATCGGATTTTCACTGCTGCGTTTCGGCCGCTGTGCACACGCTTGATTCTCTTACGGAGACATATATATCCATGGGTTTTAAGATTCTTCCTAGTCAGGAATATTCCTAGGCGTTGAATATGTGGTGTTGAGTCCATTTCGTTGAGCAAGGAGTAGGTCTTGTCTATTACATATTTGGCTTATTGAATGTTATCTGTGCTAATTTCAGTCTCTGGTTTTATGCAGCACCCCAAGGCACCTTTCCCCATAAGCAAGCACTAGTTGGTTTTCTAAATTTGAGACCCTGTTCTGTTTTGTAATTCAGTTCATGTGTAGTCAAGTTTACATTCCGTGTATTAGTGATATCTTATGATGTTTCTTTTTCTGTGTAACGTAGTTCACGTAGAATCACCGTACCTGCATCCACTCACTATGCCGCTACGGGCCTGATGACACAGATTTCATTGCTGAGTGATATTGCACTGCACGTACTTGCCACAATTTCTTTATCCATTTTTTGCTTTTGGGATATTTACCTGATACTGTAGACAATCTTCTTGTGAACACAGCCGTCCCAAATATTGGGGTGGCTGTCTGTTTTTGATTTTAATTTCTGTAAGCTATAGTACCATACATGGAAGTACCATAGGCTGTGTTGCCTTGTTTATTACGTGTTTCAGGAAACACCATACACTTATCCAGGGTGGCTACTGGCAATTTACATCCTGACAATCAGCATAACAAGGCTCCCTGTTCTCCATATCCTGTCCTACCTTTCTGGATTTTACACTTTTTTCACATGGCCCTTTTGCCCGGGGGGGGCAGTGAGAATTCATTGTAGTGCAGATTTCCTTTACAGGCTTGCTTGGTTGGCCAAAAAGGGCGTATGCATTTTTTCCTGAATATATTCAGGGAAAAACGCATACGCCCTTTTTGGCCAAGTGCATCATTGTCGACGTTCTGCCTATTTTCCTATGCTTTCAGGGCAATTCCAGTCTACCCCCTGCAATGGTTTTCCTGACACTCTGCCCCGCTTTCAAGTCCCCTTCGCAGGCTTACTTCAATATATTTTTGGAGGATAGCTGTCATTTATAACTCTGCAGGTTTGTGAATTACAGTGCCCCTGAGCTCCTTTCTTCAACTCGCTTTCTTGTGAGCTGGGCACAAAACCGCAGGATTGCTTCAGGCCCTAATCTGTTTCCGGCAGGGCATGCTGAGCCTTTGGTTAATTCCTCTTCCTGGTGGGAAATGACCGTTACATTTGCCCGTGCAGACACCTACAGCTAGTCTCTCATTGGTTCTCCCTATTCCTGTTCATCTTGCACAGAAATTGCAAGCTGTGCCAAACAGGAGGTTAAAGGCACTGACTCTCCAAGTGGGGAGAGTGTTAGTAAAGCATCTGGAATGGTGAACCCGAGGAACAGGATACGAAAACTGAGATGCATTTTAAATCGTTTCCCAATCACGCGGTGGACCATACTGTGGGTTTCCCATGCATGTTTTAGCTGGAGGAAGAATCCCTTGAACCTGAAGAGTTGGGACACATAGAATAGGTACCATGCAGTAAGACTTCAAAGGGTCTGCATTTGCTCACCGAAACTCACCAATGCTATCAGCCTGAAGTGTGCAGCCTTATGTCTCAACCAGCTCTGGGTGTAGATGTGGTCAATCCCGGTTGCATCACATGCCCTGAGTGAATTATTTAAGAATTGCTCTCTATTTCACTGTCTTTGTGCTTTGTTTTTGAAATTTATTTTGATAATGGGATTTATCGGATTTTCACTGCTGCGTTTATGCCGCTGTACACACGCTTGATTCTCTTACGGAGACATATAAATCCATGGGTTTTAAGATTCTTCCTAGTCAGGTATATTCCTAGGCGTTGATTTTGTTGTGTTGGGTCCATTTCGTTGAGCAAGGTGTAGGTCTTGTCTATTACATATTTGGCTTATGGAATGTTATCTGTGCTAATTTCAGTCTCTGGTTTTATGCAGCACCCCAAGGCACCTTTCCCCATAAGCAAGCACTAGTTGGTTTCCTAAATTTGAGACCCTGTTCTGTTTTGTAATTCAGTTCATGTGTAGTTAAGTTTACATTCCGTGTATTAGTGATATCGTATGATGTTTCTTTTTCTGTGTGACGTAGTTCACGTAGAATCACCGTACCTGCATCCACTCACTATGCCACTACGGGCCTTATGACACAGATTTCATTGCTGAGTGATATTGCATTGCACGTACGTGCCACAACTTCTTTATCCATTCTTTGCTTTCTGGGATATTTACCTGGTACTGTAGACGAGCTTCCTGGGAACACAGCCGTCCCAAACTTTGGGGTGGCTCTCTGTTTTTGATTTTAATTTCCCTAAGGAATAGGACCATAAGTGCAATTGCCATAGGCTGTGTTTCTTTATTTCTTACGTGTTTCAGGAAACACCATACACTTCCCCCAGGGTGGCTGTTGGCAATTTACATCCTGCCAATCAGCATAACAAGGCTCCCTGTTCTCCATATCCTGTCCTACCTTTCTGGATTTTACACTTTTTTCAGATGGCCCTTTTGGCCTGGGGGCAGTGAGACTTCATTGTAGTGCAGATTTCATTTACAGGCTTGCTTGGTTGGCCAAAAAGTGCATATGCGTTTTTTCCTGAATATATTCAGGAAAAAACGCATACGCCCTTTTTGGCCAAGTGCATCATTGTCGACGTTGTGCCTCTTTTCCTATGCTTTCAGGGAAATTCCAGTCTACCCCCTACAATCGTTTTCCTGAAATTCTGCCCCGCTTTCAAGTCCCCTTCGCAGGCTTACTTCAATATATTTTTGGAGGATAGCTGTCATTTATAACTCTGCAGGTTTGTGAATTACAGTGCCCCTGAGCTCCTTTCTTCAACTCGCTTTCTTGTGAGCTAGGCACAAAACCGCAGGATTGATTCAGGCCCTAATCTGTTTCCAGCAGGGCACACTGAGCCTTTGTTTAATTCCTCTTCCTGGTGGGCAATGAGCGTTACATTTGCCCCTGCAGACACCTATACCTAGTCTCTCATTGGTTCTCCCTATTCCTGTTCATCTTGCACAGAAATTGCAAGCTGTGCCAAAGAGGAGGTTAAAGGCACTGACTCTTCAAGCGGGGAGAGTGTTAGTAAAGCATCTGGAATGGTGAACCCGAGGACCAGGATACGAAAAGTGAGATGCATTTTAAATCATTTCCCAATCACACGGTGGACGATACTCTGGATTTCCCATGCATGTTTTAGCTGGAGGAAGAATCCCTTGAACCTGGAGAGTTGGGACGCATGGAATGGGTACCATGCAGTATGACTTCAAAGGGTCTGCATTTGCTCACCGAAACTCACCAATGCTATCAGCCTGAAGTGTCCAGCCTTATGTCTCAACCAGCTCTGGGTGTAGATGTGGTCAATCCCGGTTGCATCACATGCCCTGAGTGAATTATTTAAGAATTGCTCTCTATTTCACTGTCTTTGTATTTTGTTTTCGAAATATATTTTGAAAATGGGATTTATCAGATTTTCACTGCTGCGTTTCGGCCGCTGTACACACGCTTGATTCTCTTACGGAAACATATATAACCATGGGTTTTAAGATTCTTCTTAGTCTTGTATATTCCTAGGCGTTGAACATGTGGTGTTGGGTCTATTTCTTTGAGCAAGGGGTAGGTTTTGTCTATTATATATTTGGCTTATGGAAAGTTATCTGTGCTAATTTCAGTCTCTGGTTTTATGCAGCACCCCAAGGCACCTTTCCCCATAAGCAAGCACTAGTTGGTTTTCTAAATTTGAGACCCTGTTCTGTTTTGTAATTCAGTTCATGTGTAGTCAAGTTTACATTCCGTGTATTAGTGATATCTTATGATGTTTCTTTTTCTGTGTGACGTAGTTCACGTAGAATCACCGTACCTGCATCCACTCACTATGCCGCTACGGGCCTGATGACACAGATTTCATTGCTGAGTGATATTGCATTGTACGTACGTGCCACAACTTCTTTATCCATTTTTTGCTTTCTGGGATATTTACCTGATACTGTAGACGAGCTTCTTGTGAACACAGCCGTCCCAAATATTGGGGTGGCTGTCTGTTTTTTATTTTAATTTCCGTAAGCTATAAGACCATAAGTGGAAGTGCCATAGGCTGTGTTGCTTTGTTTCTTACGTGTTTCAGGAAACACCATACACTTCTCCAGGGTGGCTGCTGGCAATTTACATCCTGCCAATCAGCATAACAAGGCTCCCTGTTCTCCAAATCCTGTCCTACCTTTCTGGATTTTACACTTTTTTCAGATGGCCCTTTTGCCCGGGGGCAGTGAGACTTCATTGTAGTGCAGATTTCCTTTACAGGCTTGCTTGGTTGGCCAAAAAGGGCGTATGCTTTTTTTCCTGAATATATTCAGGAAAAAAAGCATACGCCCTTTTTGGCCAAGTGCATCATTGTCCACGTTCTGCCTCTTTTCCTATGCTTTCAGGGCAATTCCAGTCTACACCCTGCAATCGTTTTCCTGAAATTCTGCCCCGCTTTCAAGTCCCCTTCGCAGGCTTACTTCAATATATTTTTGGAGGATAGCTGTCATTTATAACTCTGCAGGTTTGTGAATTACAGTGCCCCTGAGCTCCTTTCTTCAACTCGCTTTCTTGTGAGCTGGGCACAAAACCGCAGGATTGCTTCAGGCCCTAATCTGTTTCCAGAGGGCACACTGAGCCTTTGTTTAATTCCTCTTCCTGCTGGGCAATGAGCGTTACATTTGCCCGTGCAGACACCTACAGCTAGTCTCTCATTGGTTCTCCCTATTCCTGTTCATCTTGCAGAGAATTTGCAAGCTGTGCCAAACAGGAGGTTAAAGGCACTGACTCTCCAAGCGGGGAGAGGGTTAGTAAAGCATCTGGAATGGTGAACCCGAGGACCAGGATACGAAAACTGAGATGCATTTTACATCATTTCCAAATCACACGGTGGACGATACTCTGGGTTTCCCATGCATGTTTTAGCTGGAGGAAGAATCCCTTGAACCTGGAGAGTTGGGACCCATGGAATGGGTACCATGCAGTATGACTTCAAAGGGTCTGCATTTGCTCACCGAAACTCACCAATGCTATCAGCCTGAAGTGTCCAGCCTTATGACTCAACCAGCTCTGGGTGTAGATGTGGTCAATCCCGGTTGCATCACATGCCCTGAGTGAATTATTTAAGAATTGCTCTCTATTTCACTGTCTTTGTGTTTTGTTTTCGAAATTTATTTTGATAATGGGATTTATCGGATTTTCACTGCTGCGTTTCGGCCGCTATACACACGCTTGATTCTCTTACGGAGACATATATATCCATGGGTTTTAAGATTTTCCTAGTCAGGTATATTCCTAGGCGTTGAATATATGGTGTTGGGTAAATTTCGTTGAGCAAGGAGTAGGTCTTGTCTATTACATATTTGGCTTATGGAAAGTGATCTGTGCTAATTTCAGTCTCTGGTTTTATGCAGCACCCCTACGCACCTTCCGCATAAGCAAGCCCTAGTTGGTTTTCTAAATTTGAGACCCTGTTCTGTTTTGTAATTCAGTTCATGTGTAGTCAAGTTTACATTCCGTGTATTAGTGATATCTTATGATGTTTCTTTTTCTGTGTGACGTAGTTCACGTAGAATCACCGTACCTGCATCCACTCACTATGCTGCTACGGGCCTGATGACACAGATTTCATTGCTGAGTGATATTGCATTGCACGTATGTGCCACAATTTCTTTATCCATTTTTTGCTTTCTGGGATATTTACCTGGTACTGTAGACGAGCTTCTTGTGAACACAGCCGTCCCAAACATTGGGGTGGCTGTCTGTTTTTGATTTTAAATTCCATAAGCTATAGGACCATAAGTGGAAGTGCCATAGGCTGTGTTGCTTTGTTTCTTACGTGTTTCAGGAAACACCATACACTTCTCCAGGGTGGCCGCTGGCAATTTACATCCTGCCAATCAGCATAACAAGGCTCCCTGTTCTCCATATCCTGTCCTACCTTTCTGGATTTTACACTTTTTTCAGATGGCCCTTTTGTCCATGGGGCAGTGATACTTCATTGTAGTGCAGATTTCCTTTACAGGCTTGCTTGGTTGGCCAAAAAGCGCGTATGCGTTTTTTCCTGAATATATTCAGGAAAAAACGCATACGCCCTTTTTGGCCAAGTGCATCATTGTCGACGTTGTGCCTCTTTTCCTATACTTTCAGGGAAATTCCAATCTACCCCCTGCAATCGTTTTCCTGAAATTCTGCCCCGCTTTCAAGTCCCCTTCGCAGGCTTACTTCAATATATTTTTGGAGGATAGCTGTCATTTATAACTCTGCAGGTTTGTGAATTACAGTGCCCCTGAGCTCCTTTCTTCAACTCGCTTTCTTGTGAGCTGGGCACAAAACCGCAGGATTGCTTCAGGCCCTAATCTGTTTCCGACAGGGCACACTGAGCCTTTGGTTTATTCCTCTTCCTGGTGGGAAATGAGCATTACATTTGCCCGTGCACACACCTACAGGTAATCTCTCATTGGTTCTCCCTATTCCTGTTCATCTTGCACAGAAATTGCAAGCTGTGCCAAAGAGGAGGTTAAAGGCACTGACTCTCCAAGCGGGGAGAGTGTTAGTAAAGCATCTGGAATGGTGAACCCGAGGACCAGGATACGAAAACTGAGATGCATTTTAAATCGTTTCCCAATCACACGGTGGACGATACTCTGGGTTTCCCATGCATGTTTTAGCTGGAGGAAGAATCCCTTGAACCTGGAGAGTTGGGACCCATGGAATGAGTACCATGCAGTATGACTTCAAAGGGTCTGCATTTGCTCACTGAAACTCACCAATGCTATCTGCCTGAAGTGTCCAGCCTTATGTCTCAACCAGCTCTGGGTGTAGATGTGTTAAATCCCGGTTGCATCACATGCCTTGAGTGAATTATTTAAGAATTTCTCTCTATTTCACTGTCTTTGTGTTTTGTTTTTGAAATTTATTCTGATAATGGGATTTATCGGATTTTCACTGCTGCGTTTATGACGCTGTACACACGCTTGATTCTCTTACGGAGACATATAAATACATGGGTTTTAAGATTCTTCCTAGTCAGGTATATTCCTAGGCGTTGAATATGTGGTGTTGAGTCCATTTCGTTGAGCAAGGAGTAAGTCTTGTCTATTACATATTTGGCTTATGGAATGTTATCTGTGCTAATTTCAGTCTCTGATTTTATGCAGCACCCCAAGGCACCTTTCCCCATAAGCAAGCACTAGTTGGTTTTCTAAATTTGAGACCCTGTTCTGTTTTGTAATTCAGTTCATGTGTAGTCAAGTTTACATTCCGTGTATTAGTGATATCTTATGATGTTTCTGTTTCTGTGTGACGTAGTTCACGTAGAATCACCGTACCTGCATCCACTCCCTATTCCGCTATGGGCGTGATGACACAGATTTCATTGCTGAGTGATATTGCATTGCACGTACGTGCCACAACTTCTTTATCCATTTTTTGCTTTCTGGGATATTTACCTGGTACTGTAGACGACCTTCTTGGGAACACAGCCCTCCCAAACTTTGGGGTGGCTGTCTGTTTTTGATTTTAATTTCCCTAAGCAATAGGACCATAAGTGCAATTGCCATAGGCTGTGTTGCTTTATTTCTTACGTTTTTCAGGAAACACCATACACTTCTCCAGGGTGGATGTTCACAATTTACATCCTGCCAATCAGCCTAACAAGGCTCCCTGTTCTCCATATCCTGTCCTACCTTTCTGGATTTTACACTTTTTTCAGATGGCCCTTTTGCCCGGGGGGGCAGTGAGATTTCATTTTAGTGCAGATTTCCTTTACAGGCTTGCTTGGTTGGCCAAAAAGGGCGTATGCGTTTTTTCCTGAATATATTCAGGAAAAAAAGCATACGCCCTTTTTGGCCAAGTGCATCATTGTCGACGTTCTGCCTCTTTTCCTATGCTTTCAGGGCAATTCCAGTCTACCTCCTGCAATCGTTTTCCTGAAATTCTGCCCCGCTTGCAAGTCCCCTTCGCAGACTTACTTCAATATATTTTTGGAGGATAGCTGTCATTTATAACTCTGCAGGTTTGTGAATTACAGTGCCCCTGAGCTCCTTTCTTCAACTCGCTTTCTTGGAGCTGGGCACAAAACCGCAGGATTGCTTCAGGCCCTAATTTGTTTCCAGCAGGGCACATTGAGCCTTTGTTTAATTCCTCTACCTGGTGGGCAATGAGCGTTACATTTGCCCGTGCAGACACCTACAGCTAGTCTCTCATTGGTTCTCCATATTCCTGTTCATCTTGCACAGAAATTGCAAGCTGTGCCAAAGAGGAAGTTAAAGGCACTGACTCTGCAAGCGGGGAGAGGGTTAGTAAATCATCTGGAATGGTGAACCCGAGGACCAGGATACGAAAACTGAGATGCATTTTAAATCGTTTCCCAATCACACGGTGGACGATACTCAGGGTTTCCCATGCATGTTTTAGCTGGAGGAAGAATCCCTTGAACCTGGAGAGTTGGGACCCATGGAATGGGTACCATGCAGTATGACTTCAAAGGGTCTGCATTTGCTCACCGAAACTCACCAATGCTATCAGCCTGAAGTGTCCAGCCTTATGTCTCAACCAGCTCTGGGTGTAGATGTGGTCAATCCCGGTTGCATCACATGCCCTGAGTAAATTATTTAAGAATTGCTCTCTATTTCACTGTCTTTTTGTTTTGTTTTTGAAATTTATTTTGATAATGGGATTTATCGGATTTTCACTGCTGCGTTTATGCCGCTGTACACACGCTTGATTCTCTTACGGAGACATATAAATCCATGGGTTTTAAGATTCTTCCTAGTCAGGTATATTCCTAGGCGTTGAATATGTGGTGTTGAGTCCATTTCGTTGAGCAAGGAGTAGGTGTTTTCTATTAAATATTTGGCTTATGGAATGTTATCTGTGCTAATTTCAGTCTCTGGTTTTATGCAGCACCCTAAGGCACCTTTCCCCATAAGCAAGCACTAGTTGGTTTTCTGAATTTGAGACCCTGTTCTGTTTTGTAATTCAGTTCATGTGTAGTCAAGTTTACATTCCGTGTATTAGTGATATCTAATGATGTTTGTTTTTCTGTGTGACGTAGTTCACGTAGAATCACCGTACCTGCATCCACTCACTATGCCGCTACGGGCCTGATGACACAGATTTCATTGCTGAGTGATATTGCATTGCACGTACGTGCCACAACTTCTTTATCCATTTTTTGCTTTCTGGGATATTTACCTGGTACTGTAGACGAGCTTCTTGGGAACACAGCCGTCCCAAACTTTGGGGTGGCTCTCTGTTTTTGATTTTAATTTCCCTAAACAATAGGACCGTAAGTGCAATTGCCATAGGCTGTGTTGCTTTATTTCTTAAGTGTTTCAGGAAACACCATACACTTCTCCAGGGTGGCTGTTCACAATTTACATCCTGCCAATCAGCATAACAAGGCTCCCTGTTCTCCATATCCTGTCCTACCTTTCTGGATTTTACACTTTTTTCAGATGGCCCTTTTGCCCGGGAGGCAGTGAGACTTCATTGTAGTGCAGATTTCCTTTACAGGCTTGCTAGGTTGGCCAAAAAGTGCGTATGCATTTTTTCCTGAATATATTCAGGAAAAAACGCATACGCACTTTTTGGCCAAGTGCATCATTGTCGACGTTCTGCCTCTTTTCCTATGCTTTCAAGGCAATTCCAGTCTACCCCCTGCAATCGTTTTCCTGAAATTCTGCCCCGCTTTCCAGTCCCCTTCGCAGGCTTACTTCAATATATTTTTAGAGGATAGCTGTCATTTATAACTCTGCAAGTTTGTGAATTACAGTGCCTCTGAGCTCCTTTCTTCAACTCGCTTTCTTGTGAGCTGGGCCCAAAACCGCAGGATTGCTTCAGGCCCTAATCTGTTTCCGGCAGGGCACGCTGAGCCTTTGGTTAATTCCTCTTCCTGGTGGGAAATGAGCGTTACATTTGCCCGTGCAGACACCTACATCTAGTCTCACATTGCTTCTCCTATTCCTGTTCATCTTGCACAGAAATTGCAAGCTGTGCCAAATACGAGGTTAAAGGCACTGACTTTCCAAGCAGGGAGATAGTTAGTAAAGCATCTGGAATGGTGAACCCGAGGACCAGGATACGAAAATTGAGATGCATTTTAAATCGTTTCCCAATAACACAGTGGACGATCCTCTGGGTTTCTCATGCATGTTTTAGCCGGAGGAAGAATCCTTTGAACCTGGAGATTTGGGACCCATGGAATGGGTACCATGCAGTATGACTTCAAAGGGTCTGCATTTGCTCACCGAAACTCACCAATGCTATCAGCCTGAAGTGTCCAGCCTTATGTCTCAAACAGCTCTGGGTGTAGTTGTTGTCAATCCCGGTTGCATCACATGCCCTGAGTGAATTATTTAAGAATTGCTCTCTATTTCACTGTCTTTGAGTTTTGTTTTTGAAATTTATTTTGATAATGGGATTTATCGGATTTTCACTGCTGCGTTTCGGCCGCAGTACACACGCTTGATTCTGTTACGGAGACATATATATCCATGGGTTTTAAGATTCTTCCTAGTCAGGTATATTCCTAGGCGTTGAATATGTGGTGTTGAGTCCATTTCGTTGAGCAAGGAGTATGTCTTGTCTATTACATATTTGGCTTATGGAATGTTATCTGTGCTAATTTCAGTCTCTGGTTTTATGCAGCACCCCAACGCACCTTTCCCCATAAACAAGCACTAGTTGGTTTTCTAAATTTGAGACCCTGTTCTGTTTTGTAATTCAGTTCATGTGTAGTCAAGTTTACATTCCGTGTATTAGTGATATCTTATGATGTTTCTTTTTCTGTGTGACGTAGTTCACGTAGAATCACCGTACCTGCATCCACTCACTATGCCGCTACGGGCCTGATGACACAGATTTCATTGCTGAGTGATATTGCATTGTACGTACCTGCCACAACTTCTTTATCCATTTTTTGCTTTCTGGGATATTTACCTGATACTGTAGACGAGCTTCTTGTGAACACAGCCGTCCCAAATATTGGGGTGGCTGTCTGTTTCTGATTTTAATTTCCATAAGCTATAGGACCATAAGTGGAAGTGCCATAGGCTGTGTTGCTTTGTTTCTATGGTGTTTCAGGAAACACCATACACTTCTCCAGTGTGGCTGCTGGCAATTTACATCCTGCCAATCAGCATAACAAGGCTCCCTGTTCTCCATATCCTGTCCTACCTTTCTGGATTTTACACTTTTTTCAGATGGCCCTTTTGCCCGGGGGGCAGTGAGACTTCATTGTAGTGCAGATTTCCTTTACAGGCTTGCTTGGTTGGCCAAAAAGGGCGTATGCGTTTTTTCCTGAATATATTCAGGAAAAAACGCATACGCACTTTTTGGCCAAGTGCATCATTGTCGACGTTGTGCCTCTTTGCCTATGCTTTCAGGGCAATTCCAGTCTACCCCCTGCAATCGTTTTCCTGAAATTCTGCCCTGCTTTCAAGTCCCCTTCGCAGGCTTACTTCAATATATTTTTGGAGGATAGCTGTCATTTATAACTCTGCAGGTTTGTGAATTACAGTGCCCCTGAGCTCCTTTCTTCAACTCGCTTTCTTGTGAGCTGGGCATAAAACCGCAGGATTGCTTCAGGCCCTAATCTGTTTCCGGCAGGGCACACTTAGCCTTTGGTTAATTCGTCTTCCTGGTGGGAAATGAGTGTTACATTTGCCCGTGCAGACACCTACAGCTAGTCTCTCATTGGTTCTCCCTATTCCTGTTCATCTTGCACAGAAATTGCAAGCTGTGCCAAACAGGAGGTTAAAGGCACTGACTCTCCAAGCGGGGAGAGTGTTAGTAAAGCATCTGGAATGGTGAACCCGAGGACCAGGATACGAAAACTGAGATGCATTTTAAATCGTTTCCCAATCACACGGTGGACGATACTCTGGGTTTCCCATGCATGTTTTAGCTGGAGGAAGAATCCCTTGAACCTGGAGAGTTGGGAACCATGGAATGGGTACCATGCAGTATGACTTCAAAGGGTCTGCATTTGCTCACCGAAACTCACCAATGCTATCAGCCTGAAGTGTCCAGCCTTATGTCTCAACCAGCTCTGGGTGTAGTTGTGGTCAATCCCGGTTGCATCACATGCCCTGAGTGAATTATTTAAGAATTGTTCTGTATTTCACTGTCTTTGTGTTTTGTTTTCGAAATTTATTTTGATAATGGGATTTATCGGATGTTCAATGCTGCGTTTCGGCCGCTGTACACACGCTTGATTCTCTTATGGACACATATATATCCATGGGTTTTAAGATTCTTCCTAGTCAGGTATATTCCTAGGCGTTGAATATGTGGTGTTGGGTCCATTTCGTTGAGCAAGGAGTAGGGCATGTCTATTACATATTTGGCTTATGGAAAGTTATCTGTGCTAATTTCAGTCTCTGGTTTTATGCAGCACCCCAAGGCACCTTTCCCCATAAGCAAGCACTAGTTGGTTTTCTAAATTTGAGACCCTCTTCTGTTTTGTAATTCAGTTCATGTGTAGTCACGTTTAAATTCCGTGTATTAGTGATATCTTATGATGTTTCTTTTTCTGTGTGACGTAGTTCACGTAGAATCACCGTACCTGCATCCACTCACTATGCCGCTACGGGCCTGATGACACAGATTTCATTGCTGAGTGATATTGCATTGTACGTACGTGCCACAACTTCTTTATCCATTTTTTGCTTTCTGGGATATTTACCTGATACTGTAGACGAGCTTCTTGTGAACACAGCCGTTCCAAATATTGGGGTGGCTGTCTGTTTTTGATTTTAATTTCCGTAAGCTATAAGACCATAAGTGGAAGTGCCATAGGCTGTGTTGCTTTGTTTCTTACGTGTTTCAGGAAACACCATACACTTCTCCAGGGTGGCTGCTGGCAATTTACATCCTGCCAATCAGCATAACAAGGCTCCCTGTTCTCCATATCCTGTCCTACCTTTCTGGATTTTACACTTTTTTCAGATGGCCCTTTTGCCCGGGGGGCAGTGAGACTTCATTGTAGTGCAGATTTCCTTTACAGTCTTGCTTGGTTGGCCAAAAAGGGCGTATGCGTTTTTTCCTGAATATATTCAGGAAAAAACGCATTCGCCCTTTTTGGTCAAGTGCATCATTGTCGACGTTCTGCCTCTTTTCCTATGCTTTCAGGGCAATTCCAGTCTACACCCTGCAATCGTTTTCCTGAAATTCTGCTCCGCTTTCAAGTTCCCTTCTCAGGTTTACTTCAATATACTTTTGGAAGATAGCTGTCATTTATAACTCTGCAGGTTTGTGAATTACAGTGCCCCTGAGCTCCTTTCTTCAACTCGCTTTCTTGTGAGCTGGGCCCAAAACCGCAGGATTGCTTCAGGCCCTAATCTGTTTCCAGCAGGGCACACTGAGCCTTTGTTTAATTCCTCTTCCTGGTGGGCAATGAGCGTTACATTTGCCCGTGCAGACACCTACAGCTAGTCTCTCATTGGTTCTCCCTATTCCTGTTCATCTTGCACAGAAATTGCAAGCTGTGCCAAAGAGGAGGTTAAAGGCACTGACTCTCCAAGCGGGGAGAGTGTTAGTAAAGCATCTGGAATGGTGAACACGAGGACCAGGATACGAAAACTGAGATGCATTTTAAATCGTTTCCCAATCACACGGTGGACGATACCCTGCGTTTCCCATGCATGTTTTAGCTGAAGGAAGAATCCCTTGAACCAGGAGAGTAGGGACCCATGGAATGGGTACCATGCAGTATGACTTCAAAGGGTCTGCATTTGCTCACCGAAACTCACCAATGCTATCAGCCTGAAGTGTCCAGCCTTATGTCTCAACCAGCTCTGGGTGTAGATGTGGTCAGTCCCGGTTGCATCACATGCCCTGAGTGAATTATTTAAGAATTGCTCTCTATTTCACTGTCTTTGTGTTTTGTTTTCGAAATTTATTTTGATAATGGGATTTATCGGATTTTCACTGCTGCGTTTCGGCCGCTGTACACACGCTTGATTCTCTTACGGAGACATATATATCCATGGGTTTTAAGATTCTTCCTAGTTAGGTATATTCCTAGGCGCTGAATATGTGGTGTTGGGTCCATTTCGTTGAGCAAGTTGTAGGTCTTGTCTATTACATATTTGGCTTATGGAATGTTATCTGTGCTAATTTCAGTCTGTGGTTTTATGCCGCACCCCAAGGCACCTTTCCCCATAAGCAAGCACTAGTTGGTTTTCTAAATTTGAGACCCTGTTCTGTTTTGTAATTCAGTTCATGTCTAGTCATGTTTACATTCCGTGTATTTGTGGTATCTTATGATATTTCTTTTTCTGTGTGACGTAGTTCACGTAGAATCACCGTACCTGCATCCACTCACTATGCCGCTACGGGCCTGATGACACAGATTTCATTGCTGAGTGATATTGCATTGCACGTATGTGCCACAACTTCTTTATCCATTTTTTGCTTTCTGGGATATTTACGTGGTACTGTAGACGAGCTTCTTGAGAACACAGCCATCCCAAACTTTGGGGTGGCTCTCTGTTTTTGATTTTAATTTCCCTAAGCAATAGGACCATAAGTGCAATTGCCATAGGCTGTGCTGCTTTATTTCTTATGTGTTTTAGGAAACACCATAGACTTCTCCAGGGTGGCTGTTCACAATTTACATCCTGCCAATCAGCATAACAAGGCTCCCTGTTCTCCACATCCTGTCCTATCTTTCTGGATTTTACACTTTTCTCAGATGGCCCTTTTGCCCGGGGGGCAGTGAGACTTCATTGTAGTGCAGATTTCCTTTACAGGCTTGCTTGGTTGGCCAAAAAGTGCGTATGCGTTTTTTCCTGAATATATTCAGGAAAAAACGCATACGCCCTTTTTGGCCAAGTGCATCATTGTCGACGTTGTGCCTCTTTCCTATGCTTTCAGGGCAATTCCAGTCTACCCCCTGCAATCGTTTTCCTGAAATTCTGCCCCGCTTTCAAGTCCCCTTCGCAGGCTTACTTCAATATATTTTTGGAGGATAGTTGTCATTTATAACTCTGCAGGTGTGTGAATTACAGTGCCCCTGAGCTCCTTTCTTCAACTCACTTTCTTGTGAGCTGGGCACAAAACCGCAGGATTACTTCAGGCCCTAATCTGTTTTCAGCAGGGCACGCTGAGCCTTTGTTTAATTCCTCTTCCTGGTCGGCAGTGAGCGTTACATTTGCCCGTGCAGACACCTACAGCTAGTCTCTCATTGGTTCTCCCTATTCCTGTTCATCTTGCACAGAAATTGCAAGCTGTGCTAAAGAGGAGGTTAAAGGCACTGACTCTCCAAGCAGGGAGAGTGTTAGTAAAGCATCTGGAATGGTGAACCCGAGGACCAGGATACGAAAACTGAGATGCATTTTAAATTGTTTCCCAATCACACGGTGGACGATACTCTGGGTTTCCCATGCATGTTTTAGCTGGAGGAAGAATCCCTTGAACCTGGAGAGTTGGGACCCATGGAATGGGTACCATGCAGTATGACTTCAAAGGGTCTGCATTTGTTCACCGAAACTCACCAATGCTATCAGCTAAAGTGTCCAGCCTTATGTCTCAACCAGCTCTGGGTGTAGATGTGGTCAGTCCCGGTTGCATCACATGCCCTGAGTGAATTATTTAAGAATTGCTCTCTATTTCACTGTCTTTGTGTTTTGTTTTCGAAATTTATTTTGATAATGGGATTTATCGGATTTTCACTGCTGCGTTCGGCCGCTGTACACACGCTTGATTCTCTTACGGAGACATATATATCCATGGGTTTTAAGATTCTTCCTAGTCAGGTATATTCCTAGGCGTTGAATATGTGGTGTTGAGTCCAATTCGTTGAGCAAGGAGTAGGTCTTGTCTATTACATATTTGGCTTATGGAATGTTATCTGTGCTAATTTCAGTCTCTGGTTTTATGCAGCACCCCAACGCACCTTTCCCCATAAGCAAGCACTAGTTGGTTTTCTAAATTTGAGACCCTGTTATGTTTTGTAATTCAGTTCATGTGTAGTCAAGTGTACATTCCGTTTATTAGTGATATCTTATGATGTTTCTTTTTCTGTGTGACGTAGTTCACGTAGAATCACCGTACCTGCATCCACTCACTATGCCGCTACGTGCCTGATGACACAGATTTCATTGCTGAGTGATATTGCATTGCACGTACGTGCCACAACTTCTTTATCCATTTTTGGCTTTCTGGGATATTTACCTGGTACTGTAGACGAGCTTCTTGAGAACACAGCCGTCCCAAACTTTGGGGTGGCTCTCTGTTTTTGATTTTAATTTCCCTAAGCAATAGGAGCATAAGTGCAATTGAAATAGGCTGTGTTGCTTTATTACTTACGTGTTTCAGGAAACACCATACACTTCTCCAGGGTGGCTGCTGGCAATTAAATCCTGCCAATCAGCATAACAAGGCTCCCTGTTCTCCATATCCTGTCCTACCTTTCTGGATTTTACACTTTTTTCAGATGGCCCTTTTGCCCGGGGGGCAGTGAGACTTCATTGTAGTGCAGATTTCCTTTACAGGCTTGCTTGGTTGGCCAAAAAGCGCGTATGCGTTTTTTCCTGAATATATTCAGGAAAAAACGCATACGCCCTTTATGGCCAAGTACATCATTGTCGACGTTCTGCCTCTTTTCCTATGCTGTCAGGGCAATTCCAGTCTACCCCCTGCAATGGTTTTCCTGAAAGTCTGCCCCGCTTTCAAGTCCCCTTCGCAGGCTTACTTCAATATATTTTTGGAGGATAGCTGTCATTTATAACTCTGCAGGTTTGTGAATTACAGTGCCCCTGAGCTCCTTTCTTTAACTCGCTTTCTTGTGAGCTTGGCACAAAACCGCAGGATTGCTTCAGGCCCTAATCTGTTTCCGGCAGGGCACGCTGAGTCTTTGGTTAATTCCTCTTCCTGGTGGGAAATGAGCCTTACATTTGCCCGTGCAGACACCTATAGCTAGTCTCTCATTTGTTCTCCCTATTCCTGTTCATCTTGCGCAGAAATTGCAAGCTGTGCCAAACAGGAGGTTAAAGGCACTGACTCTCCCAGCGGGGAGAGTGTTAGTAAACCGTCTGTAATGGTGAACCCGAGGACCAGGATACGAAAACTGAGATGCATTTTAAATCGTTTCCTAATCACACGGTGGACCATACTCGGCGTTTCCCACGCATGTTTTAGTTGAAGAAAGAATCCCTTGAACCTGGAGAGTTGGGACCCTTGGAATGGGTACCATGCAGTATGACTTCAAAGGATCTGCATTTGTTCACCGAAACTCAGCAATGCTATCAGCCTGAAGTGTGCAGCCTTATGTCTCAACCAGCTCTGGTTGTAGATGTGGTAAATCCAGGTTGCATCACATGCCCTGAGTGAATTATTTAAGAATTGCTACCTATTTCACTGTCCTTGTGTTTTGTTTTTGAAATTTATTTTAATAATGGGATTTATCGGATTTTCACTGCTTCGTTTATGCCGCTGTACACGCGCTTGATTCTCTTACGGAGACATATAAGTCCATGGGTTTTAAGATTCTTACTAATCCGGTATATTCTTAGGCATTGAATATGGCGTGTTGAGTCCATTTCTTTGAGAAAGAGTAGGTCTTGACTATTACATATTTGGCTTATGGAATGGTATCTGTGCTAATTTCAATCTCTGTTTTATGCAGCACCCCATCTCACCTTTCCCCTTAAGGAAGCATAAGTTGGTTTTCTTAATTTGAAACCCTCTTCTCTTTTGTAATTCAATTCATGTGTAGCCATGTTAACATTCCATATATTAGTGATATCTTATGTCTTTTTCTTTTTGAATTATGTGACTTCGAATGATCACACGTAACTCCTCTGGAGTTGTTATAACTGGCCGTATTTCATTGATTTCCAGGCTGAGTAATATTCCACTCTACATAAGCACCACATCTCTGTCCGTTTTTTCTCTGCAGATACATTTAAGTTATATCCTAGTCGAGGATCTTTTAAACAGAGAGGTGGTAAACATTGGGGTGCCTGTGTCCTCTCGATTTTTGTTTTTCCCAAGATATACGTCCATGAGTGCAAGTGCCCTGTGCTCGGTAGCTCATTTTTTAGATGCTTTAGTAAACACAATAGACTTATCCAGAGTGACCGTTGGCAATATACATTTCCACTATAAGACTCACAGGGCTCCCTTTTCTCCTTGCCCTGTCCTGCATTTCTGGTGTTTACACTTTATGAGGACGGCTCTTCTGACTGATGCAAAGTGATATGTTTTGTAGTATTGATTTCCAGTGCCCACCTGTTTGGTTGGCTAAAAAAGTGTATGCCCTTTTCTTGAATATATACAGAAAAAGACGCATACACCCTTTTTGGCCAACTGCAATGTTGGCAATGTTCAGACCCTTTTCTTGTGCTTAATGGCGAGTCCTTTCTACCTCTTCCAATCCCTTTCCTGCCATTCTCCGTTGCTTACAAGTCCTTTTCTCTGACTTTCCTCAAGACATTTTTCAGTGATAGATATTTTCAATTCTGCAGTTTCGTGAATTTTAGTGCCCCTGAGTTCCATTTTCCAACTTGTGTTTATGGGAACTGGCCACAAAGCATCAGGATTCCTCAAGCCCTATTCTGTTTCCATGGGCAACCCTAGCCTTTGGTCAATTCGTCTTCCTGATTGGAAATTAGAGTGGCATGTGCCTGTCCGAACACCTAGGACTTGTCTCTCATTGTTCCTCCTCCTTCTGCTTCATCCTCTGGACAAATTCCAAACTGTATGCAACAGGATGTTGACAGTGCTGACATCTCCAAGTGGGGAGACTGTTAGTAAAGACGCTGGAGTGGTGAACCCTAGCACCAAGAGATGAGGAGATGAGATGCCTTTTCCAAACTTTTCCCGATCAGACGGTATACCATCCTCTGGGTGTGACAGGCATGTTTTAGGTGTAGGAAGGGTCCCATTCATGTGAGGAGAACACCAGGGGATTTTAAATATCAGTGTCTCTCCGCAACCCAAACTGGGGAATTTTTTAAGCTACGGCTACACATATGTTCATTAAGGGCCTTGGGAAGTAGGCAGAGTCCAAACTTTAGATGATTGAAGTCTTCAGGGTCAGAAGCACTCACCACTGTCTTCCCTTAGATTCCATTTTTACTGTCATTGATGGATGATGTCAATAAAAATATCTATTCTTTTTCAGATCATTTCCCCTTATAGGTTATTGCAAAATATTGAGTGTAGTTCCCTGTGCTATACAGTAGTTCCTTGCTGATGATTTCATACATAGCAGTGTGTATGTGTTAATCCCAAACTGTTAATTTATCCCTCCTCCTACCATTTCCCTTTGGTAATAATAAATTATAAGATTTTATGCTTCTCAGAAATGGGGGAGCTGAAAGAGAGGTATCATTTTCAATGCAAAAGCATTTAAAACAAGATTGAAGCTTTAACCAAGATTATTAGATGTACATCCTTGGAAAGAAATCACTTTGTTTCTCTAATATTGACCTGACAAAGAAGACAAACCTTTTCACTGAACTTGCTTATAAGAAAGTGATGGAAATATCAAATGGAAGTGTTAGAAACATCTTATTTTACCCGAGCCTTATACACTGTTCTATGTTAATTACAGTTTGGCTCACACATCTGTTCATTGAAGTTACAATGTTCTCAATTTCTGTTACTGATCCTCCAGAGTGGACGCCAACAAGTGTCCCCCTGCCCAGTGTCATTGGAGCCAATAGATCGAGACTGAGTTTGGTTCAAAAGCAAAGGAAACTTTATATTTTGATCAGAGAATGGAGAGGTGCTACCCTGTGGGCTGTGGGCTGGGCTGCTGTGTAGAGATCCTGTCAGAGTCACTGGGAGGGAGGGGGCTGAGCTCTCGAGGACCTGGTTGGCTGCAGCTCAGGCTCTATGTCACGGAATCTGAACTGGGCCCCAAGAGTTGAAGTGTCATCGAGCCATTCTGCTCTAGGAAATCTGGTCTGAAGTGCCGGGTGTGGAACCTCTGTATGCGGGACACTAGGAGCACCTGAAATTAGACAAAGCACAAAGGATAAAAATGGTTAGACTTTATTTTATTGCCCAGATTCTATTTTTATCTCCCAGGCATTTTTAAGGGGCTTTGCCTGGGACAAACTTCTCTTCTGCCTTTTGTCCCTTTCCTCATTCTTGGAGTGCTGCGGGTGCAGACCCTTCTTCTGTAACTGCTGAGTGCTGAGTTAGGAGGCTTCATACCCGTGGGCGAGGGTCAGAACTTCTCCCCAGCAGCCTCCAGGTGACGTTGATTGTCCCCAGGCCTCCTGCCTCCCTGCTCGTCCACCTGAGCACCAGTATTGGAAGTGTTATAGATTCTAATGACCTTTAAGGGTCCAGAAAGGAGATGTGCAGTGGCGCTGTGAGGTCCAGTTTCACTCCGCCCCACATTTGTTTGGCCACCTTAGGCTGACCGTTTCTGCCAGCCTAGATGCTCTGACTGACCGTTTCTGCCAGCCTAGATGCTCTGACCAACAGTCTGCGCTTTCTTCCATTAGGCCCCTGAATTAACGTAAAAACAGCACCAGGTGTCAGGATCCTGCCCGCTCAGCTCCCAGACAGTCCAGGGTCAGTGGTGATGAAGGATCATGATGGTCACTGAGTCAAGAGCCTTTGGAAGTAAACAGGAGTCCAGCCGGTCTTATTGGCCACCATCATCAGGGTGTCTGTAGGCTTTTCTATGGTGACAGCATGATATACGGTTCCCCCGCCAAGATTATTAGCTCCCCTCTGGGTACAGTAAGTACTGCAAGCAGTAGTCTACTCTTTTGGGACACACTCTTGTTGTTTTATGAGAGAAACTCCAGGTCAAGTGATGGTCACACGGGTCGTCATGGTGCCCCGTTGCCCCCGGTTATCTCTCTGGAGGTTGGAGTTGGAGGGCCTCCTCAATCGAGGTCAGTGTGCCCACGGAGCAAACCCTGCAACTTCAGGGCATGGTTGGGGGTTAGGATCACCACGTGGGGTCCGTTTCCCTTAGAAGGGAGGTGGCCTTTTGGGCTGCTGATTTCCAGGTTTTCAGATACCACCAGTATCTTGGCCAGATGTGGCGGTGGGCCAAGCCCCTTGGTGACCATAGTTTATCCTACCTGGATGGCATTCTTGCATTGTTCCATTTCAAGTGGTCCCAGTTTTTGCACTAATACTCCAATGGCGATTCACCTTTCACCAGGAATGTAAAGGTCAAAGGGTTTAGCTAAATTAGGGAGTTCCAGGGCAAGGGTCTGAATTGACTGCTCTTTCCATTCTTGAAAGGCCACTTCTGGATTCTATTCAAAAGGATCATCATCTTTTCCTTTCAGTGTTTCATATAGAGGCCCAGCTAGTAGACTGTAGTTAGGGATCCAGAGGCAGGAAACCCTGGCTTCCCCAGGAACCCCTAAGCTGTCTTCTAGTTTCAGAAAGGGGTAAGGCTGTAAATTGTTTCTTCCCTTTCCTGGGATGGGCTTCTCCGACCTTCTGTGAGAATGAAGCCCAGGCAGGTCACCGTAGTCTGTGATACTTGAGCTTTTTCGTGGACAACTTCTATCCTTTATTGGCTTGGTAGTTCTGAGGCCTCCTTAGTAGGGCTGGCGATCAGAATGTCGTCTGAATATTGAAGGAGTGTTTCCTTTTCCAGAGGTAGAACTTTTAGGTCTTTAGCTGAGCTTTCCCCAAAGATGGTGTGGGAATTTTTGAACCCTTGGGGCAAGACAGCCTGGAAGTATTGTTTTAGTTGTATGTTGAGTCCTGTCACTCACAAGCCAAAATTTCTTGTGACTCTGGGACTAATGGAATACAAAAGAAGGCATCAGTGAAGACTAATACAGAATACCAAGTCCTGGTGGTTGGTAGAATGACCAGCAGGGTGTAGGATTTAGGAACTACTGGAGGTATATCCTCAGTGGCTTCACTGACTGTCCTGACATCCTTTACCAGGACTCCAGCAGCCCATGGGGCTCTCGAGGTCAGGCCAATCCCAGGATATGGAGCTCACCTGGGCAGGTACCCTACCCCCACCCCAGCCCACGGAGCTCCCGTGTTCAGGCCCCTCCCAGGATATGGGATTCCCTGGGCAGGTCCTCTGCAGTCTATGGGGCTCCCGTGGTCAGGCCCCTCCCAGGATACAGAGCTACCCTTGCAGGTACCTTGGCAGGGCTGGGCACACAGGAACTGTGCACATAGCCCTCATTGCAGAGCACTCCCAGCTCACCTGTCGCTCAGATCTGACACAGAGCACCTCAGAGCAGGACTTGAACTAACAAACAGCAGCTCTGACAGGTCTGTGACCCTGGGCATTACTCTGTGCGGCCTCCTCCACCTGGTCTTCCAGAGACTTCCACTGCACCCGGGGCACCAGGCCTCTGTCTCCAACCACCACCCACCCCTCCTCTCCCTGACTCCTGGGTTCCTCTCATTAGGAGAGGGTTTTCTTGAAGTTGTCTCCCACTCATGGGCCAGATAATATAATTAGAAAACAAGCCAGAGCTGCAGCCCCTTGTCTATCCTGACTCTCAGGAGCCCACACCTGTTCCTTGGACCTGGCCAATTCAGCAAGTTCCATTTTCAGCAACTGTGAGCCCCTGAGGGGTGATTATTGGCTGGCTTGGGAAGCCTGACCGTGCCGGCCAGCCCTCCCCAAGTGTGCCTGGGTTGAGATCAATATAAACACCGCTCCAGGCAGCAAGAGCCCCTGCAGCTGTGCCTGACGCCATTTTCTCTGCCCTGTCAGCAGTCTCGGGGCTGGGCTGGTGGGAGGGAGTGAGAGGCCACGGCTTTGTGGGTGTCCCAGTGTGAGTGGGGCTCTGCTGGACTTTCTGCAGCAGTTGCCAAGATGCTACCTGCTAAAGAAGAGGATGTGTCACCCACACCTGCCACTGGAATTTCTCCCTGGGCACAGGTGAGGAAGGGAGAAAGCAGTGGGGGCCGGGACAGCAGGGGTATCTCAGGCAGGGAAATGGAGAGCTTCCAGAAGAGCACCCAGGGCCAGGACCATCCTGGCTGGCCTGCAGGCACCAAGTCGGCTGGCATGCTGTCCCTCATGTGGCTCCATGGCCCTTCCTCTAGGTTTTCAAGTCCTTGTACATATTCAGGTGTTTAGCCTTGGAAGGGTGGGAACATTTCAGCAGCAGCTGGCCTGGGGCTCGGCCCACGTTTACTCACAGATACCTCGGCACGGTCCCCCAGCTTTGCAGTGAGGACGCTTGTTGCGAGGAGCATGCTGGCTGAATGGGAGATGATTCCCCACCACTGACCAACTTCAGAATTGTTTGCAATTGGAGCAAGTGCCCTGAAACGGTTTTCCTCTGTGTAACTGGTGGGTTCTGTTCTTTTTTATCTTTTTTTCGTTTTTGGTTCAAGGTAGATTTTATTCCTCTTTTGTGTATTTACAGATATAAGCATGGAAATAATTTATTCATATAAATACATGTATGTGAAGGGAAGAATATTTTTTCTGTTTTACTTTTTTTAATTTTATTTTTTTATTTTGAATTTAATTTTATATTTTTATACAGCAGGTTGTTTTTGGTTATCTACTTTATACATATAAATGTATACATACCAATCCCAATATCTCAACTCCTCCCACCACCATCCCCAACAGCTTTCCCCCCTTGTTGTCCATACGTTTGTTGTATACATGTATTGCTCTATTTCTGCCTTGCAAAACGGTTCATCTGTACAATTTTTCTAGGTTCCACATATATGCATTAATATACAAGATTTGTTTTTCTCTTTCTGACTTACTTCACTCTGTATGACAGTCTCTAGATCCATCAACGTCTCTACAAATGTCCCAATTTCATTCCTTTTTATGGCTTAGTAATATTCCATTTTATATATGTACCACATCTTTATGCATTCGTCTGTCTGTGGGCATTTAGGTTGCTTCCATTTCCTGGATAGTGTAAATAGTGATGCAATGAACATTGTGGTGAATGTCTCTTTTTGATTTATGGTTTTGTCTGGGTATATGCCCACTAGAGGGATTGCTGTATCATATGGTAATTCTATTCTTAGTTTTATAAGAAACTCCATAATGTTCTCCACAGTGACTGTATCAATTTACGTTCCCAACAATAGTGGAAGAGGATTCCTTATCTCCACACCGTTTCCAGCATTTGTTGTTTGTAGATTTTCTGATGATGCCCATTCTAATAGGTGTGAGGTGATACACCATGGATGAGTCTATTTCGTTGAGCAAAGAGTAGGTCTTGTTTATTACGTATTTGGCTTATGGAATGGTATGTGTGCTAATTTCAATCTGTTTTTATACAGCAGCCCAACTCAACTTTCCCCTTAAGCAAGCATAAGGTTTTTATCTAAATGTGAGACTCTGTTCGGTTTTGTAATTCAGTTTATGTGTAGCCAAGTTTACACTCCCTCTATTAGTGATATCTTATGATAATTATCTTTCTTTGTGTGACATATTTCTCTTAGAATCATCATAATTAAATCCACTCAATTTGCTGCTACAGGCCTGATGACATTGATTTCACTGCTGAGTGATATTCCGTTGTACGTAAGTAGCACAACTTCTTTATCCATTTTTTTCTTTCTGGGATATTTAATTTGTACTGGACTCGAGGTTCTTGTAAACACAGCAGCCCTAAATTTTGTGTTGGCTGTGTCTTGTTGATTTTAATTTTCCTAAGCTATAGGGCCAAAAGTGGAAGTGCCCTAGGCTCTGTAGCTTTGTTTTTTAGATGTTTCAGGATACACCATGAACATCTCCAGAGTGTCTGTTGGCAATTTACATCCCGCCCATCAGCATAACACGGCTCCCTGTTCTCCATGGCCTGTCCTGTGTTTCTGGTTTTTACACTTTATTCAGATGGCCTTTTTGACGAATGGGAAATGTGACTTCATTGTAGTGTGGATTTCCATTGCTGGAGTGCTTGGTTGGCCAAAATGTTCATATGCGTTTTTTCCTGAATATATTCAGGAAAAATGTATATGCACTTTTTGTCCATGTGCATCACTGTCAAAGATCTGCCGCTTTTCATATGCTTTAAATGCAATTCCAATCTACCTCTTGAAATATGATTCCTGCAATTCTGCCTCGTTTTCAAGTCCTCTTTGCAGACTTACTTCGATATATTTTTGCCAATAGCTGTCAGTTATCTCTGCAGGTTTGTGAATTACAGTGCCCCTGAGCTCCTTTCTTAACTCGCTTCCTTGTAAGCTGGCCACAAAACTGCAGGTTTGCTTCAGGCCATAATCAGGGTCCGGCACGGCACTCTGAGCCTTTGGTTAATTCCTCTTCCTGGTGGGAAATTAGAGTTAAATGTGCCCCTCCAGATACCTGCCTCACTCCCAGCCACATGGTGATGTATGTCCTCAGGTTTGAGGCCATATGTGATGGGTTCCTCATCTTTTGATGATGTGGCCCCACTGGTGTGTGGACACTCCTGCCTGGTTCCCATCCCCTTGGTGATGTGGGCCCTCTGGTGAGACTCTGATCCTGGTTGGGTTCCTCACACATCCGTGAGGTGAGCCCTCTTCTCTGAGGTCACTCCTGCCTGGCTGGCACAACCCGCCTTGTTGACTTCGGCACCCTGGTGGCAGTTGGAGCCTGCTGGGAGCCTCCTTCCCGCGGTGATGAGGCCCTCTGGCGTCAGACCCTAATGGCGGGGTTCCCACATTTTCTGATACGTGCTAAGTGGTACGAGGGCACTCCTTCCAGGTTCCCATCCTCATGAGCGTGTGGGCCTTCTGTTCTGAGGTCCTAACGGCTGGGTTGCTCACACTTTCATGATGTGGGCCCTCTGCTGTGAGGTCAATCCTGCCTGGCTGGCGCACGTCGCCTTGGCGACGTGGACCCTCTGGTGGCAGTTGGAGCGTGCTGGGGCCTCCTCCCCTCAGTGATGAGGGCCTTCTGGTGTCAGGCCCTAAGTGCTGGGCTCCACACATTTTCTGATGTGTGCCCAGTGGTGCGAGTCACTCCTGCCAGGTTCCCATCCCCATGGGCATGTGGGACTTCTGTTCTGTGGTCCCAACTGCTGGGTTGCTCACAGTTTCATGATGTGGGCCCTTTGCTGTGTGTTCACTCTGGCCTGTATCCCATAGTGTCAGTGCTCTGGGCCTCCAGCTTGGAGTTTCCAACTTCTCGATTCCTCACCTTTTTTATTCTATGGGCCCTCGGTTGTGCGTCTCCTCCTGCATGCCTCACACCCAGCCCCTTCGTGATGTGTGTCCCCTTGTTTGAGGCCACATGTGCTGTGTTCCTCACCTTTCTATAATGTGACCACACTGGTGTGAGGACACTCTTGCCTGGTTCCCATTCCCTTGGTGATGTTGGCCCCACTGCTGTTAGGACAGTCTTGCCTGGTTCCCATCACCTTGGTGATGTTGGCCCTCTGGTGAGAGTCTGATCCTGGTTAGGTTCCTCACCCTTCTGTGAGGTGGGCCCTCTGCTCTGAGGTCACTCCTGCCTGGCTGGCACACCCCGCCTTGGCAACGTCGGCCATATGGTGGCAGTTGGAGCCTGCTGGGAGCCTCCTCCCCTCGGTGATGAGGGCCCTCTGGCCTCAGGCCCTAACTGCTGGGTTCCCACATTTTCTGATTCGTGCTAAGTGGTGCAAGGACACTCCTGCCAGGTTCCCATCCCCATGGGGATGTGAGCCTTCTGCTCTGAGGTCCCAACGGCTGTGTTGCTCACAGTTTCATGATGAGGGCCCTCTGGTGTGAGTTCACTCCTGCCTAGATCCCATAGCCTCGCTGCTCCTGGCTGCCTGCCGGAGGTTCCAACTGTGGGATTCCTCACCTTTTTTATTCTATGGTCCCTCTGTTTTGAGGATCCTCTGGCCTGCCTCACTCCCAGCCCCTTGGTGATGTGTGTCCTCAGGTTTCAGGCCACGTGTGCTGGGTCCCTCAAATTATGATGATGTAGCCCCACTGGTGTGAGGACACTCCTGCCTGGTTCCCATTCCCTTGGTGATGTTGGCCCTCTGGTGACAGTCTGATCCTTGTTGGGTTCCTCACACTTCTGTGAGGTGGGCTTTCTGCTCTGAGGTCACTCCTGCCTGGTTGGCACACCCCGCCTTGGTGACATCGGCCTTATGGTGGCAGTTGGAGCCTGCTGGGAGCCTCCTCCCCTCGGTGATGAGGGTCCTCTGGCCTCAGGTCCTAACTGCTGGGTTCCCACATTTTCTGATTCGTGGAAGTGGGCCGAGGACGCTCCTGTCAGGTTCCCATCCCCATAGGGATGTGGGCCTTCTGCTCTGAGGTCCCATCCACTGGGTTGCTCACAGTTTCATGATGTGGGACCTCTGCTGTGAGTTTGCTGTGGCCTGGATCCCATAGACTCTGTGCTCTGGGCGGCCTACTGGCCGGTTCCAACTGCTGGATTCCTCACAACTTTTATTCTGTGGGCTCTGTTTTGTGAGGATACTCCTGCTTGCCTCACTCCTAGCCCCTTGGAGATGTGGGTCCCCTGTTTTAGACCACATGTTCTGGGTTCCTCACCTTTCTATAATGTGGCCACACTGGTGTGAGGACCCTCCTGCCTGGTTCCGATCCCCTTGGTGATGTGGGCCCTCTGGTGAGAGTCTTATCCTGGCTGGTTTCCTCACCCTTCTGTGAGGTAGGCCCTCTGCGGTGAGGTCACTCCTGCCTGGCTGGCACACATCACCTTGGTGACGTGGGCCCTCAGTTGGGAGTTGGTGTCTGCTGCGAGTCTCCGTCCCTCGGTAATGAGGGCCCTCTTGCGTCAGACCCTAACTCCTGGGCTCCCAAAATTTGCAGATGTGCGACCTGTGGTGCGAGTACACTCCTGTCAGGTTCCCAACCCCATGGGAATTTGGGCCTTCTGCTCTGAGGTCCCAACGCCTGGGGTGCTCACAGTTTCATGATGAGGGCCCTCTGATGTGCGTTCATTCTGGCCTAGATCCCATAGGCTTGCTGCTCCTGGGCGCCTGCTGGGAGGTTCCAACTGCGGGATTCCTCACCTTTTTTATTCTATGGGCCCTCTGTTTTGAGGCTCCTCCTGCCTGCCTCAATCCCAGCCCCGTTGTGATGTGTGTCCTCTGGTGTGAGGCCACGTGTGCTGGGTCCCTCACCTTTCGATGATGTGGCCCCAATGGTGTGAGGACACTCGTGCCTGTTTCCCAGCCCCTTGGTGATGTGGCCCCTCTGGTGAGAGTCTGATCCTCGCTGGGTTCCTTACCGTTCTGTGAGGTGGGCCCTGTGCTCTGAGGTAACTCCTGCCTGGCTTGCTCCCATTGCCTTGGTGACGTCGGCCCTCTGGTGGCAGTTGGATCCTTTTGGAGACTCCTGTCCTCGGTGATGAGGTCCCTCTGGCGTCAGGCTCTAACTGCTGGGCTCCCCAGGTTTTCTGATGTGAGCCCAGTGATGCCAGAACACTCGTGAAATGTTCCCATCCCCATGGTGATATGGGCCTTCTGCTCTGAGGTTCCAATGACTGGGTTGCTTACAGTTTCCTGATGTTAGCTCTCTGGTGTTAGTTCACTCATTCCTAGATCCCATAGCCTCTGTACTCTGGGCCGCCTGCTGGGAAGTTCCAACTGCTGGGTTCCTCACCTTTTTTATTCTTTGGGCCCTGTGTTGGGAGGCTCCTCCTGCCTGTGTCACTCCCAGCCCCTTGGTGATGTAGGTCCTCTGGTTTGTGGCCACATGTGCCAGTTTCCTCATCTTTTAGTGATGTGGCCCCACTGGTGTGAGGACACTCGTGCCTGGTTCCCGTCCCCTTGGTGATATGGGCCCTCTGGTGAGAGTCTGATCCTGGTTGGGTTCCTCACACTTCTTTGAGGTGGGCCGTCTGCTGTGAGGTCACTCCTGCCTGGCTGGCACACCCCGCCTTGGTGACGTGGGCCCTCTTGTGGTAGTTGGAACATGCTGGGAGCCTCCTCCCCTCAGTGATGAGGGCCCTCTGGCGTCAGGCCCTAACTGCTGGGTACCCACATTTTCTGATATGTGCTAAGTGGTGCGAGGACACTCCTGCCATGCTCCCAACACCTTGGGGATGTGGACCTTCTGCTCTGAGGTCCAAATGGCTGGGTTGCTCGCAGTTTCATGATGTGGACCCTCTGCTGTGAGTTTACTGCAGCCTGAATCGCATAGACTTGGTGCTCTTGGCCGCCTGCTGGGAGGTTCCCATTGCTGGATTCCTCAGCTGTTTTATTCTATGGGCCCTGTGTTGTGAGGCTACTCCTGCCTGCCTCATTCCGAGCCCCTTGGAGATGTGGGTCTTCTGGTTTAGGCCACATGTGCTGGGTTCCTCACCTTTCTATGATGTGGCCACACTGGTGTGAAGACTCTCCTGCCTGGTTCTGATCACCTTGGTGATGTGGGCCCTCTGGTGAGAGTCCTATCCTGGCTGTGTTCCTCACCCTTCTGTGAGGTAGGCCCTCTGCAGTGAGGTCACTCTTACCTGGCTGTCACACGTCACCTTGGCGACGTGGGACCTCAGTTGGGTGTTGGTGCCTGATTGGAGTCTCCTCCCCTTGGTAATGAGGGCCCTCTGGCGTCAGGCCCTAACTCCTGGGTTCCCTAAATTCTCTGCTGTGTGCCCTGTGGTGCGAGTACACTTCTGACAGGTTCCCAACCCCATGGGAATGTGGGCCTTCTGCTCTGAGATCCCAACGCCTAGGTTGCTCACAGTTTCATGATGACGGCCCTCTGGTGTGAGATCACTCCGGCCTGGATCCCATAGTCTCGCTGCTCCTGGCCGCCTGCTGGGAGGTTCCAACTGCGGGATTCTTCACCTCTTTAATTCTATGGTCCCTCTGTTTTGAGGCTCCTCCTGCCTGCCTCAATCCCAGCTCCCTTGTGATGTGTGTCCTCTGGTTTGAGGCCACGTGTGCTGGGTCCCTCACTTTTTGGTGATGTGGCCCCACTAGTGTGAGGACACTCCTGCCTGGTTCCCATTCCCTTGGTGATGTGGGCCCTCTGGTGAGAATCTGATCCTCTTTGGTTCTTCACACTTCTCTGAGGTTGACCCTCTGCTCTGAGGTCACTCCTGCCTGGTTGTCGCACCCTGCATTGGCGACGTCGCCCCTCTGGTAGCAGTCGGAGCTGGCTGGGAGCCACCGCCCCTCGGTGATGAGGGCCCTCTGGCATCAGGCACTAATTGCTGGGCTCCCCACATTTTTTCATGTGTGCCCACTCTTGCAATGACACTCCTGCTTGTTTCCCTTCCCCATGGGGATGTGGGCCTTCTGCTCTGAGGTCACAACGGCTGGGTTGCTTACAGAATCACAATGAGGGCCCTCTGTTGTGAGTTCATGCCGGCCTGGATCTCATAGCCTCAGTGCTCTGGGCCGCCTGCTAGGAAGATCCAACTGCTGGTTTCCACACCTTTTGTATACAATGGGACATGTGTTGTGAGGTTAATCCTGCCTGCCTCACTCCGAAACCCATGGTGATGTGGGTCCTCTGGTTTGAGGCCACATGTGCTGGGTACCTCAACTTTTGATGATGTGGCCCCACGGGTGTGAGGACACTCCTGCCTGGTTCCCATCACCTTGGTGATGTGGGCCCTCTGGGGAGAGTCTGATCCTGGCTGGGTTCCCTACCATTCTGTGAGGTGGGCCCTCTGATGTCAGGTCACTCCTGCCTGGCTAGCTCACATCGCCTTGGCGACGTGGGCCCTCTGTTGGCCACTGGAGCATGCTGGGAGCCTCCTACTCCCGTGAATGATGGCCCTGGAAAAAATGCATATGCCCTTTTTGGCCAAGTGCTTCATTGACGAGGTTCTGCCACTTCTCTTATGCTTTCAGAGCAATTCACGTCTACCTCCTGAAATCGGATTCCAGCAATTCTGCCCCACTTTCAAGTCCTCTTCGCAGCCTTAATTCAATATATTTTTGTACGATTTCTGTCATTTATAACTCTGCAGGTTTGTGAATGACAGTGCCCCTGAGCTCCTTTCCTCAACTCGCTTTCTTGTGAGCTGGCCACAAAACCGCAGGATTGCTTCAGGCCCTAATCTTGTTCCAGCACGGCATGCTGAGCCTTTGGTTAATTCCTTTTCCTGTTGGGAAATGAGTGTTAAAATTGCCCGTGCATACTGGGCATATACCCTGAGAAAACCAAAATTCAAAAAGAGTCATGTACCAAAATGTTCATTGCAGCTCTATTTACAATAGCCCGGAGATGGAAAGAACCTAAGCGCCCATCATCGGACGAATGGATAAAGAAGATGTGGCACATATACACAATGGAATATTACTCAGCCTTAAAAAGAAATGAAACTGAGTTATTTGTAATGAGATGGATAGACCTAGAGTCTGTCATACAGAGTGAAGTAAGTCAGAAAGAAAAAGACAAATAGTGTATGCTAACACATATATATGGAATTTAAAGGAAAAAAATGTCATGAAGAACCTAGGGATAAGACAGGAATAGAGGCGCAGACCTACTGGAGAACGGAATTGAGGATATGGGGAGGGGGAATGGTGAGTTCTGACAGGGCGAGAGAGAGTCATGGACATATACACACTAACAAATGTAGTAAGGTAGATAGCAAGGGGGAAGCAGCCGCAAGGCACAGGGATATTAGCTCGGGGCGTTGGGACAGCCTGGAGGGGTGGAAGGGGGAGAGAGGGAGGGAGGAAGACACAAGAGGGAAGACACAGGGAGCATATGTATATGTATAGCTGATTCACTTTGTTATAAAGCAAAAACTAACACACCATTGTAAAGCAATTATACCCCAATAAAGATGTTAAAAAAAATATTTGCCCGTGCACACACCTACAGATAGTCTCTCATTGGTTCTCCGTACTCCTGTTCATCTTGCGCAGAAATTGCAAACAGTGCCAAACAGGAGGTTAAAGGCACTGACTCTCCAAATGGGGAGAGTGTAAGAAAAGGTTCTGGAATGGTGAACCTGAGTACCAGGGGACGAAAACAGACATGCATGTAAAAAGGTTTCCCAGTCACACGGTGGAGCATACTCTGGGTTTCCCATGCAAATTTTAGCTGAAGGAAGAATCCCTTGAACCTGGAGAGTTGGGAACCATGGAATGGGTACCATGCAGTATGACATCAAAGGGTCTGCATTTGCTCACTGAACCTCACCAATGCTATCAGCCTGAAGTGTCCAGCCTTATGACTCAACCAGCTCTGGGTGTAGATGTGGTAAACCAGGTTGCATCACATGCCCTGTGTGAGTTATTTAAGAATTGCTCTCTGTTTCACTGTCATTGTGTTTTGTTTTTGAAATTTTTTTTTGACACTGGGATTTGTCGGATTTTCACTGCTGCGTTAATGCCGCTGTACACACTCTTGATTCTCTTACGGAGACATAAATATCCACGGGTTTTAAGATTCTTCCTAGTCAGGTATATTCCTAGGCGTTGAATATGTGGTGTTGAGTCCATTTCGTTGAGCAAGGAGTAGGTCTTGTCTATTACATATTTGGCTTATGGAACGGTATCTGTGCTAATTTCAGTCTCTGGTTTTATGCAGCACTCCAACGCACCTTTCTCCATAAGAAAGCACAAGTTGGTTTTCTAAATTTGAGACTGTTCTGTTTTGTAATTCAGTTCATGTGTAGTCAAGTTTACATACTGTGTATTAGTGATATTTTGTGATGTTTCTTTTTATGTGTGACTTATTTCACGTAGAATCACCATACCTGAATCCACTCACTATGCCGCTACGGGCCTGATGACACAGATTTCATTGCTGAGTGATATTGCATTGCACGTACGTGCCACAACTTCTTTATCCATTTTTTGCTTTCTGGGATATTAACCTGGTACTGTAGACGAGCTTCTTGGGAACACAGCCGTCCCAAACTTTGGGGTGGATCTCTGTTTTGATTTTAATTTCCCTAAGCAAGAGGACCATAAGTGCAATTGCCATAGGCTGTGTTCCTTTATTTCTTACGTGTTTCAGGAAACACCATACACTTCTCCAGGTTGGCTGTTGGCAATTTACATCCTCCCAATGAGCATAACAAGGCTCCCTGTTCTCCATATCCTGTCCTACCTTTCTGGATTTTACAGTTTTTTCAGATGGCCCTTTTGCCAGGGGGGCAGTGAGACTTCATTGTAGTGCAGATTTCCTTTACAGATTTCCTTTACAGGCTTGCTTGGTTGGCCAAAAAGTGCATATGCGTTTTTTCCTGAATATATTCAGGAAAAAACGCATACGCCATTTTTGGCCAAGTGCATCATTGTCGACGTTGTGCCTCTTTTCCTATGCTTTCAGGGCAATTCCAGTCTACCCCCTGCAATCGTTTTCCTGAAATTCTGCCCCGCTTTCAAGTCCCCTTCGCAGGCTTACTTCAATATACTTTTGGAAGATAGCTGTCATTTATAACTCTGCAGGTTTGTGAATTACAGTGCCCCAGATCTCCTTTCTTCAACTCGCTTTCTTGTGAGCTGGGCACAAAACCGCAGGATTGCTTCAGGAACTACTCTGTTTCCAGCAGGGCACGCTGAGCCTTTGGTGAATTCCTCTTCCTGGTGGGAAATGAGCGTTACATTTGCCCGTGCAGACACCTACAGCTAGTCTCTCATTGGTTCTCCCTATTCCTGTTCATCTTGCACAGAAATTGCAAGCTGTGCCAAACAGGAGGTTAAAGGCACTGACTCTCCCAGAGGGGAGAGTGTTAGTAAAGCGTCTGGAATGGTGAACACGAGGACCAGGATACGAAAACTGAGATGCATTTTAAATCATTTCCCAATCACACGGTGGACGATACTCTGGGTTTCCCATGCATGTTTTAGCTGGAGGAAGAATGCCTTGAACCTGGAGAGTTGGGACCCATGGAATGGGTACCATGCAGTATGACTTCAAAGGGTCTGCATTTGCTCACCGAAACTCACCAATGCTATCAGCCTGAAGTGTCCAGCCTTATGTCTCAACCAGCTCTGGGTGTAGATGTGGTCAATCCCGGTTGCATCACATGCCCTGAGTGAATTATTTAAGAATTGCTCTCTATTTCACTGTGTTTGTGTTTTGTTTTCGAAATTTATTTTGATAATGGGATTTATCGGATTTTCACTGCTGAGTTTCGGCCGCTGTACACACACTTGACTCTCTTACGGAGACATATATATCCATGGGTTTTAAGATTCTTCCTAGTCAGGTATATTCCTAGGCGTTGAATATGTGGTGTTGGGTCCATTTCGTTGAGCAAGGAGTAGGTCTTGTCTATTACATATTTGGCTTATGGAAAGTTATCTGTGCTAATTTCAGTCTCTGGTTTTATGCAGCACCCCAAGGCACCTTTCCCCATAAGCAAGCACTAGTTGGTTTTCTAAATTTGAGACCCTGTTCTGTTTTGTAATTCAGTTCATGTGTAGTCAAGTTTACATTCCGTGTATTAGTGATATCTTATGATGTTTCTTTTTCTGTGTGACGTAGTTCACGTAGAATCACCGTACCTGCATCCACTCACTATGCCGCTACGGGCCTGATGACACAGATTTCATTGCTGAGTGATATTGCATTGTACGTACGTGCCACAACTTCTTTATCCATTTTTTGCTTTCTGGGATATTTACCTGGTACTGTAGACGAGCTTCTTGTGAACACAGCCGTCCCAAATATTGGGGTGGCTGTCTGTTTTTGATTTTAATTTCCGTAAGCTATAGGACAATATGTGGAAGTGCCATAGGCTGTGTTGCTTTGTTTCTTACGTGTTTCAGGAAACACCATACACTTCTCCAGGGTGGCTGCTGGCAATATACATCCTGCCAATCAGCATAACAAGGCTCCCTGTTCTCCATATCCTGTCCTACCTTTCTGGATTTTACACTTTTTTCAGATGGCCCTTTTGCCCGGGGGGGGGGGGGGGCAGTGAGATTTCATTGTAGTGCAGATTTCCTTTACAGGCTTGCTTGGTTGGCCAAAAAGGACGTATGCGTTTTTTCCTGAATATATTCAGGAAAAAAAGCATACGCTCTTTTTGGCCAAGTGCATCATTGTCGACGTTGTGCCTCTTTTCCTATGCTTTCAGGGCAATTCCAGTCTACCCCCTGCAATCGTTTTCCTAAAATTCTGCCCCGCTTTCAAGTCCCCTTCGCAAGCTTACTTCAATATATTTTTGGAGGATAGCTGTCATTTATAACTCTGCAGGTTTGTGAATTACAGTGCCCCTGAGCTCCTTTCTTCAACTCGCTTTCTTGTGAGCTGGGCACAAAACCGCAGGATTGCTTCAGGCCCTAATCTGTTTCCAGCAGGGCCCACTGAGCCTTTCTTTAATTCCTCTTCCTGGTGGGCAATGAGCGTTACTTTTGCCCGTGCAGACACCTACAGCTAGTCTCTCATTGGTTCTCCCTATTCCTGTTCATCTTGCACAGAAATTGCAAGCTGTGCCAAAGAGGAGGTTAAAGGCACTGACTCTCCAAGCGGGGAGAGTGTTAGTAAAGCATCTGGAATGGTGAACCCGAGGACCAGGATACGAAAACTGAGATGCATTTTAAATCGTTTCCCAATCACACGGTGGACGATACTCTGGGTTTCCCATGCATGTTTTAGCTGGAGGAAGAATCCCTTGAACCTGGAGAGTTGGGACCCATGGAATGGGTACCATGCAGTATGACTTCAAAGGGTCTGCATTTGCTCACCGAAACTCACCAATGCTCTCAGCCTGACGTGTCCAGCCTTATGTCTCAACCAGCTGTGGGTGTAGATGTGGTCAATCCCGGTTGCATCACATGCCCTGTGTGAATTATTTAAGAATTGCTCTCTATTTCACTGTCTTTGTGTTTTGTTTTCGAAATTTATTTTGATAATGGGATTGATCGGATTTTCACTTCTGCGTTTATGCCGCTGCACACACGCTTGATTCTCTTACGGAGACATATAAATCCATGGGTTTTAAGATTCTTCCTAGTCAGGTATATTCCTAGGCGTTGAATATGTGGTGTTGAGTCCATTTCGTTGAGCAAGAGTAGGTCATGTCTATTACGTATTTGGCTTATGGAATGTTATCTGTGCTAATTTCAGTCTCTGGTTTTATGCAGCACCCCAAGGCACCTTTCCCCATAAGCAAGCACTAGTTGGTTTTCTAAATTTGAGACCCTGTTCTGTTTTGTAATTCAGTTCATGTGTAGTCAAGTTTACATTCCGTGTATTAGTGATATCTTATGATGTTTCTTTTTCTGTGTGACGTAGTTCACGTAGAATCACCGTACCTGCATCCACTCACTATGCCGCTACGGGCCTGATGACACAGATTTCATTGCTGAGTGATATTGCATTGCACGTACGTGCCACAACTTCTTTATCCATTTTTTGCTTTCTGGGATATTTACCTGGTACAGTAGACGAGTTTCTTGGGAACACAGCCGTCCCAAACTTTGGGGTGGCTCTCTGTTTTTGATTTTAATTTCCCTAAGCAATAGGACCATAAGTGCAATTGCCATAGGCTGTGTTGCTTTGTTTCTTACGTGTTTCAGGAAACACCATACACTTCTCCATGCTGGCTGCTGCTAATTTACATCCTGCCAATCAGCATAACAAGGCTCCCTGTTCTCCATATCCTGTCCTACCTTTCTGGATTTTACACTTTTTTCAGATGGCCCTTTTGCCTGGGGGGCAGTGAGACTTCATTGTAGTGCAGATTTCCTTTACAGGCTTGCTTGGTAGGCCAAAAAGGGCGTATGCGTTTTTTCCTGAATATATTCAGGGAAAAACGCATACGCCCTTTTTGGCCAAGTGCATCATTGTCGACGTTGTGCCTCTTTTCCTATGCTTTCAGGGCAATTCCAGTCTACCCCCTGCAATCGTTTTCCTGAAATTCTGCCCCGCTTTCAAGTCCCCTTCGCAGGCTTACTTCAATATACTTTTGGAGGATAGCTGTCATTTATAACTCTGCAGGTTTGTGAATTACAGTGCCCCTGAACTCCTTTCTTCAACTCGCTTTCTTGTCAGCTGGGCACAAAACCGCAGGATTGCTTCAGGCCCTAATCTGTTTCCGGCAGGGCACGCTGAGTCTTTGTTTAATTCCTCTTCCTGGTGGGCAATGTGCGTTACATTTGCCCGTGCAGAAACCTACAGCTAGGCTCTCATTGGTTCTCCCTATTCCTGGTCATCTTGCACAGAAATTGCAAGCTGTGCCAAAGAGGAGGTTAAAGGCACTGACTTTCCAAGCGGGGAGAGTGTTAGTAAAGCATCTGGAATGGTGAACCCGAGGACCAGGATACGAAAACTGAGATGCATTTTAAATCGTTTCCCAATCACACGTTGGACGATACTCTGGGTTTCCCATGCATGTTTTACCTGGAGGAAGAATCCCTTGAACCTGGAGAGTTGGGACCCATGGAATAGGTACCATGCAGTATGACTTCAAAGGGTCTGCATTTGCTCACCAAAACTCACCAATGCTATCAGCCTGAAGTGTCCAGCCTTATGTCTCAACCAGCTCTGGGTGTAGATGTGTTAAATCCTGGTTGCATCACATGCCCTGAGTGAATTATTTAAGAATTGCTCTCTATTTCACTGTCTTTGTGTTTTGTTTTCGAAATTAATTTGATAATGGGATTTATCGGATTTTCACTGCTGCGTTTCGGCCACTGTACACATGCTTGCTTCTCTTATGGAGACATATATATCCATGGGTTTTAAGATTCTTCCTAGTCAGGTATATTCCTAGGCGTTGAATATGTGGTGTTGGGTCCATTTCTTTAAGCAAAGAGTAGGCCTTGTCTATTACATATTTGGCTTATGGAAAGTTATCTGTGCTAATTTCAGTCACTGATTTTATGCAGCACCCCAACGCACCTTTCCCCATAAGCAAGCACTAGTTGGTTTTCTAAATTTGAGACCCTGTTCTGTTTTGTAATTCAGTTCATGTGTAGTCAAGTTTACATTCCGTGTATTAGTGATATCTTATGATGTTTCTTTTTCTGTGTGACGTAGTTCACGTAGAATCACCGTACCTGCATCCACTCACTATGCCGCTACGGGCCTGATGACACAGATTTCATTGCTGAGTGATATTGCATTGTACATACGTGCCACAACTTCTTTATCCATTTTTTGCTTTCTGGGATATTTACCTGATACTGTAGACGAGCTTCTTGTGAACACAGCCGTCCCAAATATTGGGGTGGCTGTCTGTTTTTGATTTTAATTTCCGTAAGCTATAGGACCATAATTGGAAGTACCATAGGCTGTGTTGCTTTGTTTCTTACGTGTTTCAGGAAACACCATACAGGTCTCCAGAATGGCTGTTGGCAATTTACGTCCCGCCCATCGGCATAACAAGGCTCCCTCTTCTTGGTGGTGTTTCCTGGCTTTGGAATTTTACACTTTTTATAGATGGCCCTTTTGATCTGGGGGGGGAGTTTGACTTTATTGTAGTGCAGATTTCCTTTTCATGCTTGCTTATTTGGCCAAAAAGCACGTATGCGTTTTTTCCTGAATATATTCAGGAAAAAAGCATACGCGCTTTTTTTGCCAAGTGCATCATTGTCCTCGTTCTGCCTGTTTTCCTATGTTTTAAATGCAACTCCAGTCTTCCTCCCAGATTGGTTTCCTGCAATTCTGCCTCACTTTCAAGTCCTCTTCGCAGCCTTACTTCAATATAATTTTGGATGATTGCTGTCACTTATAACTGTGCAGGTTTGTGAATTACAGTGCCCCTGAGCTCCTTTCTCCAACTCGCTTTCTTGTGAGCTGACTGCAAAACCGCAAGATAGCTTCAGACCCTAATCTGGTTCCGGCAGTGTATGCTGAGCATTTGGTTAATTCATCTTCCTGTTGGGAAATGAGACTTAAATTTGCCCTTCCAAACATCTACAGCTACTTTCTCATTGGTTCTCCCTATTCCTGTTCATCTTCCGCAGAAATTGCAAACTGGGCCAAACAGGAGGTTAAAGGCACCGACTCACCTAGTTGGGTGAGTGTTAGTAAAGCATCTGGAATGCCGAGCCCGAGTACAAGGGAATGAAATTTGAGATGCCTTTAAAAACGTTTCCAGATCACACAGTGGACAATATTCTGAGCTCCCCGTGCATTTTTTAGCTGAAAGAAGAATCCCTTTAACCTGGACAGTTGGGCCTCATGGAATAGGTACCATGCAGTATGACTTCAAAGGGTCTGCATTTGCTCACCGAACCTCAACAAACCAATGAGCCCAAGTGTTCTGCCTTATGTCTCACCCAGCTCTAGGTGTAGATGTGCTGAATCCAGGTTGCATCACTAGCCCTGATTGAAATATTTAAGAATTGTTCTGTATTTCTCTGTTATTGTGGTTTTTCTTGAAATTTATATTGATAATGGGATTTAGATGATTTTCACTGCTGCGTTTATGCTGCTGTACACACGCTTGATTCTCTTACGGGGACATATAAATCCATAGGTTTTTAGATTCTTACTAGTCAGGTATATTCCTAGGTCTTGAATATGGGGTGTCAAGTCCATTTCGTTGAGCAAGGAGTAGGTCTATTCTATTACATATTTGTTTTAGGAACGGTATGTGTGCTAATTTCAGTCTCTGGTTTTATGCAGCAGCCCAACCCACCTTTCCCATTAAGCAAGCATAAGTAGGTTTTCTAAATTTGAGACCCTGTTCTGTTTTGTAATTCAGTTCATGTGTAGCCAAGATTAAGTTCCGTGTATTAGTGACATCTTATGATGTTTCTTTTTCTGTGTGACTTATTTCACTTAGAATCATCATACCTGAATCCACTCATTATGTTGCTTCGGACCTGAAGACATGGATTTCATTGCTGAGTGATATTCAGTTGTAGGTAAGTACCACTAATTCTTTATCCAAATTTCCCTTTCTGGGATATTTAACTTGTATCATAGACGAGGTTCTTGTAAAAGGAGCCATCCCAAACTTTGGCATAGATGTGTCTTTTTGATTTCATTTCCCTAAGGTAAAGAACCATAAGAGGAAGTGCTCTGGGTTGGGGTTAGGGTTAGGGTTTGGGGATGGGGATGGTTTAAGGTACAGGTTATATTACTACAACAATTTAGGGTGAGCATAGGTGTGAGGGTACGGATTAGTGTTAGTGTATGGATTAACATTAGGAGACAGGTTAAGGTAAGGCTTCACGTAAGGTTTAGGGTTAGGGTTAATGGACAGGGACGGATTCGGGTAAAGGTTAGGGTACGAAAACGGTTTAGGGTGAGCATACGTGTTACGGTAATGGTTAGTGTCACCGTATGGGCTAGGAATAGGGGACGGGTTAGGGTAAGTCTTCGCATAAGTGTTAGGGGTAGGGTTAGGGGAAGGGGATGGTTTAGGGTACATGTTAGGGTACGACAATGGTTTAGGGGAGCGTATGTGTTTGGGTATGGTTTAGTGTAAGTGAACTGGTTAGGAATAGGGGACGCGTTAGGGTTCGGCTTTGGGTAAGGGTTAGGTTTAGGGTTAGGCTCAGGGGACGGGTAAGGTTTAGGGTGAGCGTATGTATTAGAGTATGGGATAGTGTTAGTGTACGGGTTAGGGTTAGGGGAAGGGTTAGGGTAAGGTTTGGTGTAAGGGTTAGTTTTAGCATTTGGGTTAGGGGACGGGAATGGTTTAGTGTACAGGTTAGGTACGACAACATTTTTGGGTGAGCGTAACAGTTAGGGTATGTATTAGTGTTAGCGTACGGTTTAGGGTTAGATGACGTGTTAGGGTAAGGCTTTGGGTAAGGGTTAGTGTTAAGTTTAGGGTTAGGGTATGGGGAAGGTTTAGGATACAGGTTGGGGTACGACAACTAATTAAGTAGAACATATATGTTAGGGGAAGGGTTCATGTTAGTGTATGGGTTAGGATTAGTGGACGGGTTAGTGTAATGCTTTGGGAAAGGGTTAGGTTTAGAGTTAGGGTTAGGGCACAGGGATGGTTTACGGTTCAGATCATGGTAGGACAATGGTTTAGGGTCTGCGTATGTGTTAGGGTATTGGTTAGGGTTAGCGTACAGTTTAGGATTAGGGGATGGGTTAGGGTAAGGCTTCAGGTAAGGGTTAGGGGTAGGGTTAGGGTTAGGGTTAGGGGATGGAGACAGGGACGGTTTAGGGTACAGGTTAGTGTAAGACAAAGGTTTAGGGTGAGCATAGCAGTTAGAGTAAGAGTTAGTGTTAGCGTACGGGTTTAGATTAGGGGACGGGTTACTGTAAGGTTTAGGGAAAGTGTTAGGGTTAGGGGATGGGGACGGTTTAGGGTACAGTGTAGGGTAAAACAAGAGTTTTGGTTGAGCGTACATTTTAGGCTATGGGTTAGTGTTAGCGTATGGGTTAAGATTAGAGGACGTGTTAGGGTAAGGTTTCGGATAAGAGTTAGGGTTAAGGTTAGGGGATGGGGACGGTTTTTGTTACAGGTTAGGGTATGACAACGGTTTAGGGTGAGTGTACGTGATAGGGTATGGGTTAGCGTTAGCGTACAGTTTCGGATTATGGGACGGGTTAAGGTAAGACTTCGGGTAAGGGTAAGATTTAGGGTTCGGGTTGGGGGACGGGGACGGTTTAGGGTACAGTTTAGTGTATGACAACAGTTTAGGTTGACTACACGTGTTAAGGTATGGGTTAGTGTTTGCAAACGGGTTAGGATTACGGGAGGTGTTAGGGTAAGGCTTCGGCTAAGGCTTAAGTTTAGGTTTAGGGGATGGGGACGTTTTAGGGTACAGGGTAGGGTACGACAATTGTTTAGTGTGAGTGTACATGTTAGGATACAGGTTAGTGATAGCGTACGGGTTAGGATTACCGATGGGTTAGCGTAAGGCTTTGGGTAAGGGTTCGGGTTAGGGTTAGGGTTAGGGGATGGGGACAGTTTAGGGTACAATTTAAGGTACGACAACGGTATAGGGTGAGCGTAAGTGTTAGGGTACATGTTAGTGTTAGTTTACGGGTTAGGATTAGGGGAAGGGTTAGTATAAGGTTTCGGGAAACGGTTTGAGGTTGGGGACAACGACGATTTATGGTACAGGTTAGGGTATGACAATGATTTAGGGTGAGCGTACGTGTTAGGTTATGGGTTAGTATTAGCGTACGGGTTAGGATTAAGGGACGGGTTAGGGTAAAGCTTCACGTAAGGGTTAGGTTTAGGTTTAGGTTTAGGGTTATTGTTAGGGGACTGGGACCATTTAGGATACAGGTTAGGGAATGACAAATGTTTAGGGTGAGCGTATGTTTTAGGGTACATGTTAGTGCTACCATAAGGGTTAGGATTAGTGTAAGGTTTAGAGACATGATTCGGGTATGTGTTAGTGTTAGGGAACAGGGACAGGGACGGTTTAGGGTACAGGTTAGGGTACGACAACAGTTTAGGGTGAGCATACATGTTAGGGCACAGGTTAGTGTTAGCATATGGGTTAGAATTAGGGGACGGGTTAGGGTAAGGCTTAGGGTAAGGGTTAGGGTTAGGGTTAGGGTTAGGAGATGGAGACGGTTCAAGGTACAGGTTAGGGTACCACAATGTGTTAGTGTGAGAATACATGTTAGGGTAAGGTTTAGTGTTAGTGTATGGTCCATGATTAGTGGAAGGGATAGGGTAAGACGTCGGGTTAGGGTTAGGGTTAGGGGATGGGAACGGTTTAGGGTATAGGTTAGAATACGACAGCAGTTTAGGTTGAGTGTACATGTTAGGGTATGTGTTAGTGCTAGCATACGGTTTAGGATTAGGGGACAGTTTAGACTAAGGCTTCGGGTAATGATTAGGTTTATGGTTAGGGTTAGGGATTAGGTTAGGGAATGGGAACGGTTTAGGGTACAATTTAGTGTACGACAACGATTTAAGGTGAGCGTAGGTGTAAGGGTATGGGTTAGTGTTGGCGTAAGGATTAGGATTAGGGGACGGGTTAGGGTAAGGCTTCGGGTAAGGGTTAGGGTTATGGTTAATGTTAGGGGACAGGGCCAGGGACGATTTAAGGTACAGGTTTGGGGAAGACAATGGTTTAGGGTGAGTGTACATGTTAGGGTATGTGTTAGTGTTAGCGTACCAGTTAGGCTTAGGTGACGGGTTAGGGTAAGGCTTCGGATAAGGGTTAGGGTTAGGGTTATGGGACAGGGACTGTTTAGGTACAGGTTAGTGTATGACAACGGTTTTCATTGAGCATAAAACTTAGGGTAGGTGTAAATGTTAGCATACGGGTTAGGATTAGGGGACGGGTTAGGGTAACTTTTCCGGTAAGGATTAGGGTTAGGGTTAGGGGACAGGGAAGGTTTAGAGTACAGGTTAGTGTACGACAAAGGTTTAGTGTGATCGTACGAGTTAGGGTATGGGTTAGTGTTAGCGCACGGTTTAGGATTAGGGGATGTGTTAGGGTAAGGCTTCAGGTAAGTGTTAGAGTTAGGGTTAGTGGATGAGGACGTGTTAGGGTACAGGTTAGGGTACGACAATGCTTTAGGGTGAGCATACATGTTAGGGTACTGGTCAGTGTTAGCATTTGGGTTAGGATTAGGGGACAGGTTAGAGTAAGGCTTCGTGTAAGTGTTAGGGTGAGGGATAGGGTTAGGGAAAGGGACGGTTTAGGGTACAGATTAGGGTACGACAGCGATTTAGGGTGAGCCTACGTGTTAGGGTACAGTTTAGTGTTAGCGTATGGGTTAGGATTTGGGGACGGTTTAGGGACAGGCATCTGTAAAGATTTAGGTTAAGCATTATGGGACGGGGACGGTTTAGGGAAAAGGTTAGGATACCACAGCGGTTTAGGGTAAGCGTAGGTGTTAGGGTACGGGTTAGTGTTAGCGTACGGATTAGGTATAGGGGACGTGTTAGGGTAAGGCTTCGGGTAAGGGTTAGGGTTAGGGTTAAGGTTAGGGGACGGGGAGGGTTTTGGGGACAGGTTAAGGTATGACAACGGTTTAGGGTGAGCATACATGTTAGGGTACAGGTTAGTGTTAGTGTACGGGTTAGGATTAGGGGACCGGTTAGGGTAAGGCTTCGGGTAAGGGTTAGGGTTAGGGTTATGGGACGGGGACGGTTTAGGGGATGGGTTAGCTAAGACAACGGTTTAGGGTGAGCGTACGTGTTAGGGTACGGGTTAGTGTTAACGTACGGGTTAGCATTAGGGTATGGGTTAGGGTAAGTCTTCGGGTAAGGGTTAGGGTTAGAGTTAGGGGACAGGGACAGTTTAGGGGACAGGTTAGGGTACGACAACGGTTAAGGGTGAGCGTACGTGGTACAGTACGGGTTAGTGTTAGCGTACAGGTTAGGATTAGGGGACGGGTTAGGGTAAGGCTTCAGGTAAGGGTTAGGGTTAGGGTTAAGGTTAGGTTTAGGGGACGGGGAAGGTTTAGGGGACAGGTTAGGGTACGGCAACGGTTTAGGGTGAGCATACATGTTAGGGTACGGGTTAGTGTTTGCGTGCGGGTTAGGATTAGGGGAGGGTTTAGGGTAAGGCTTCGGGTAAGGGTTAGTGTTGGGGTTAGGATAAGGGTTATGGTTAGGGTACGGGGACGGTTTAGGGGACAGGTTAGGGTACGACAACGGTTTAGGGTGAGCGTACGTGTTAGGGTACTGGTTAGTGTTAGCGTACGGGTTAGGATTAGGGTACGGGTTAGGGTAAGTCTTCGGGTAAGGGTCAGGGTTAGGGTTAGGGTTAGGGTTAGGGGACGGGGAGAGTGTAGGGGACAGGTTAGGGTACGACCACGGTTTAGGGTGAGCGTACGTGTTAGGGTATGGGTTAGTGTTAGCGTACGGGTTAGGATTAGGGGACGGGTTAGGGTAAAGCTTCGTGTAAGGGTTAGGGTTATGGTTAGGGTACGGGGACGGTTTAGGGGACAGGTTACGGTACGACAATGATTTAGGGTGAGCGTATGTGTTAGGGTACGGGTTAGTGTTAGCGTACGGGTTAGGATTAGGGGACGGGTTAGTGTAAGGCTTCGGGTAAGGGTTAGGGATAGGCTTAGTGTTAGGGTTAGGGTTAGGGGATCGGGACGGTTTAGGGGACAGGATAGGGTACGACAATGGTTTAGGGTGAGCGTACGTGTTAGGGTATGGTTTATTGTTAGCATAGGGGTTAGGATTAGGGGACGGGTTAGTGTAAGGCTTTGGGTAAGGGTTAGGTTTAGGGTTAAGGTTATGTTTAGGGGACGGGGACGGTTTAGGGGACAGGTTAGGGTATGACAACGGTTTAGGGTTAGCGTACGTGTTAGGGTATGGGTTAGTGTTAGCGTACGGGTTAGGAATAGGGGACGGGTTAGGGTAAGGCTTCGGGTAAGGGTTAGGGTTAGAGTTAAGGTTAGGGTTAGGGTTAGGGGACAGGGACGGTTTAGGGGACAGGTTAGGTTACGACAACAGTTTAGGGTGAGCGTACGTGTTAGGGTATGGGTTAGTGTGAGCGTACTGTTTAGAATTAGGGGACGGGTTACGGTAAGGTTTCGGGTAAGGGTTAGGGTTAGGGTTAGGGGATGGGGACGGTAGAGGGGACAGGTTAGGGTACGACAATGATTTAGGGTGAGTGTACGTGTTAAGGTATGGGTTAGTGATAGCTTACGGGTTAGGATTAAGGGTCGGGTTAGGGTAAGGCTTCGAGTAAGGTTTAGGGTTAAGGATAGGGTTAAGATTAGGGGACGGGGACGGTTTAGGGGACAGGTTCGGTTACGACAACGTTTTAGGGTGAGCGTACGTGTCAGGGTACGGGTTAGTGTTAGCATACGGGTTAGAATTAGGGGACGGGTTACAGTAAGGCTTCGCGTAAGTGTTAGGTTTAGGGTTAGGGTTAGGGGAGGGGGACGGTTTAGGGGTCAGGTTAGGGTACGACAACGGCATAGGGTGAGTGTACATGTTAGGGTACGGGTTAGTGTTAGCGTACGGGTTAGCATTAGGGGACGGGTTAGGGTAAGGCTTCGGGTAAGGGTTAAGTTTAGGGTTAGGGTTAGGGTAAGGGGACGGGCACGGGGACGGTTTATGGTATAGGTTAGGGTTAGGGTTAGGGTTAGGGTTAGTGGACTGGGACGGTTTAGGGGACAGGTTAGGGTACGACAAAGTTTTAGGGTGAGCGTACGTGTTAGGGTACTGTTTAGTGTTAGCGTACGGGTTAGTATTAGGGGACGGGTTAGGGTAAGGCTTCTGGTAAGGGTTAGGGTTAGGGATAGGGTTAGTGTTAGGGTTAGGGGACGGGGATGGTTTAAGGGAAAGGTTAGGATACGACAACGGTTTAGGGTGAGCGTACGTGTTAGGGTACGGGTTAGTGTTAGCGTACGGGTTAGGATTAGGGGACGGGTTTGTGTAAGCCTTCTGGTAAGGGTTAGAGTTAGGATTAGGGTTAGGGTTAGGGGACGGGGACGGGGACGGTTTAGGGGACAGGTTAGTGTATGAGAACGGTTTAGGGTGAGCGTACCTGTTAGGGTATGGGTTAGTGTTAGCGTACGGGCTAGGATTATGTGACAGGTTAGGGTAAGGCTTCGGGTAAGTTTTAGGGTTAGGGTTAGGGTTAGGGTTAGCGGATGGGGAAGGTTTAAGGGACAGGTTAGTGTACGACAAAGTTTTACCGTGAGCGTACGTGTTAGGGTACGGGTTAGTGTTAGCGTACGGGTTAGGATAAGGGGACGGGTTAGTGTAAGGCTTCGGGTAATGGTTAGGGTTAGGGTTAGGATGAGGGTTAGGGGACAGGGACGGTTTAGGCGACAGATTAGGGTACGACAATGGTTTAGGGTAAGCGTATGTGTTAGGGTACGGGTTAGTGTTAGCGTACGTGTTAGGATTCGGGGACGAGTTAGTGTAAGGCTTCGGGTAAGGGTTAGCGTTAGGGTTAGGGTCAGGGGACAGGGACGGGTATGGTTTAGGGGACCGGTTAGGGTTAGGGTTAGGGTTAGGTGACGGGGATGGTTTAGGTGACAGGTTAGGGTACGACAAAGTTTTAGGGTGAGCGTACGTGTTAGGGTACGGTTTAGTTTTAGCGTACGAGTTAGGATTAGGGGCCGGTGTTGGGTAAGGATTCGGGTAAGGTTAAGGGTTAGGGTTAGGGTTAGGGGATGGGGACTGTTTAGGGGACAGGTTGGGGTACGAAAACGGTTTAGGTTGAGCATTCGTGTTAGGGTACGGGTTAGTGTTAGGGTACGGGTTAGGATTACGGGACGGGTTAGGGGAAGTCTTCGGTTAATTGTTAGGGTTAAGGTTAGGGTTAGGGTTAGGGGACGGGGACGGTTTAGGGAACAGGTTATGGTACGACAATGGTTTAGGGTGAGCGTATGTGTTAGGGTATGGGTTAGTGTTAGCGTACGGCTTAGGATTAGGGGACGGTTTAGTGTAAGGCTTCGGGTAAGGTTTAGGGTTAGGGGTGGGGTTAGGGTTAGGATATGGGGACGGTTTAGAGGATAGGTTAGGGTACGACAACGGTTTAGGTTGAGCGTACGTGTTAGGGTATGGGTTAGTTTTAGCGTACGGGTTAGGATTAGGCGACGGGTTAGGGTAAGGCTTCGGGTAAGGGTTACGGTTAGGGTTAGGGTTAGGGGATGGGGACGGTTTAGGAGACAGGTTATGGTACGAAAACGATTTAGGGTGAGCGTACCTGTTAGGGTACTGGTTAGTGTTAGCGTACGCATTAGGATTAGGGGACGGGTTAGTGTAAGGCTTCTGGTAAGGGTTAGGGTTAGGGTTAGGGTTAGGGGACAGGGACGGTTTAGGGGACAGGTTAGGGTACGACAACGGTTTAGGGTGAGCGTACGTGTTAGGGTACGGGTTAGTGTTAGCGTACGGGTTAGGATTAGGGGACGGGTTAGAGTAAGGCTTCGGGTAAGGGTTAGGGTTAGAGTTAGGGTTAGGGTTAGGGGACGGGGACGGTTTAGGGGACAGGTTAGGGTATGACAACGTTTTAGGGTGAGCGTACGTGTTAGGGTACGGGTTAGTATTAGTGTACGGGTTAGGATTAGGGGACGGGTTAGGGTAAGGCTTCGGGTAAGGGTTAGGGGTAGGGTTAGTATTAGGGTTCGGGGACGGGGATGGGGACGGTTTAGGGGACAGGTTTGTGTGTGACAACGGTTTAGGTTGACCATACGTGTTAGGGTACGGGTTAGTGTTAGCCTAAGAGTTTGGATTAGCGGACTGGTTAGGGGAATGCTTCAGGTAAGGTTAGGGTTAGGGTTAGGTTAAGGGTACGGGGACGGTTTAGGGGACAGGTTAGGGTACGACAACGGTTTAGTGTGAGCGTACGTGTTAGGGTACGGTTTAGTGTGAGCGTACGGGTTAGGATTAGGGGACGGGTAAGTGTAAGGCTTCGGGTAAGGGTTAGGGTTAGGGTTAGGTTTAGGGTTAGCGGACGGGGACGGTTTAGGGGAGAGGTTAGCGTACGACAACGGTTTAGGGTGAGCGTACGTGTTAGGGTACGGGTTAGTGTTAGCGTACGGGTTAGGATTTGGGGACGGGTTAGGGTAAGGCTTCGGGTAAGGGTTAGGGTTAGGGTAAGAGTTAGGGTTAGTGTTACGTGACCGGGACGGTTTAGGGGACAGGTTAGGATACGACAACGGTTTACGGAGAGCGTACGTGTTAGGCTACGGGTTAGTGTTAGCGTACGGGTTAGGATTAGGGGACGGTTTATTGTAAGGCTTCGGGTAAGGGTTAGGGTTACGGTTAGGGGACGGGGACGGTTTAGGGGACAGGTTAAGGTACGACAATGGTTTAGGGTGAGCGTACGTGTTAGGGTACGGGATAGTGTTAGCGTACGGGTTAGGATTAGGGGACGGGTTAGGGAAAGGCTTCGGGTAAGGGTTAGGGTTAGGGTTAGGGTTAGGGTTAGGGTTAGGGGACGGGGACGGTTTAGGGGACAGGTTAGTGTACGACAACTGTTTAGTGTGAGCGTACGTGTTAGGGTACGGGATAGTGTTACCGTACGGGTTACGATTAGGGGACGGGTTAGGGTAAGGCTTCGGGTAAGGGTTAGGGTTAGGGTTAGGGTTAGGGTTAGGTTTAGGGGACGGGGACGGTTTAGGGGACAGGTTAGGGTACGACAACGGTTTAGGGTGAGCATACGTGTTAGGGTATGGGTTAGTGTTAGCGTACGGGATAGGATTAGGGGACGGTTTAGGGTACGGCGTGGGGTAATGGTTAGGGTTAGGGTTAGGGTTAGGGTTAGGGGACGGTTTAGGGGACAGGTTAGGGTACGACAACGGTTTAGGGTGAGCGTACGTGTTAGGGTACGGATTAGAGTTAGCGTACAGGTTAGGATTATGTGACGGGTTAGGGTAAGGCTTCGGGTAAGGGTAGGGGTTAGGGTTAGTGTTAGGGTTCGGGGACGGGGATGGGGACGGTTTAGAGGACAGGTTAGGGTGCGACAACGGTTTAAGGTGAGCGTACGTGTTAGGGTACGGGTTAGTGGTAGCCTAAGGGTTTGGATTAGGGGACGGGTTAGGGTAAGGCTTCAGGTAAGGTTACGGATAGGGTTAGGGTTAGGGTTAGGGTACGGGGACGGTTTAGGGGACAGGTTAGGGTACGACAACGGTTTATGGTGAGCGTACGTGTTAGGGTACGGGTTAGTGTTAGCGTACGGGTTAGGATTAGGGGATGGTTTATGGTAAGGCTTCGGGTAAGTGTTACGGTTAGGGTTAGGGTTAGGGTTAGGGGACAGGAACGGTTTAGGGGAGAGGTTAGTGTACGACAACGGTTTAGGGTGAGCGTACGTGTTAGGGTACGGGTTACTGTTAGCGTACGTGTTAGGATTAGGGGACGTGTTAGTGTAAGGCTTCGAGTAAGGGTTAGGGTTAGGGTTAGGGGATGGGAACGGGGACGGTTTAGGGGACAGGTTATTGTACGACAACGGTTTAGGGTGAGCGTATGTGTTAGGGTACGGGTTAGTGTTAGCATACGGGTTAGGATTAGGGGACGGGTTAGGGTAAGGCTTCGGTTAAGGGTTAGGTTTAGGGTTAGGGTTAGGGTTAGGCTTAGGAGACGGGGACGGTTTAGGGGACAGGTTAGGGTACGACAACGGTTTAGGGTGAGCGTACGTGTTAGGGTACGGGTTAGTGTTAGCGTACGGGTTAGGATTAGGGGACGGGTTAGGGTAAGGCTTCGGGTAAGGGTTAGGGTTAGGGTTAGGGTTAGTGGACGGGGACGGTTTAGGGGACAGGTTAGGGTATGACAACGTTTTAGGGTGAGCGTACGTGTTAGGGTAAGGGTTAGTATTAGTGTACGGGTTAGGATTAGGGGACGGGTTAGGGTAAGGCTTCGGGTAAGGGTTAGGGTTCGGGTTAGTATTAGGGTTCGGGGACGGGGATGGGGACGGTTTAGGGGACAGGTTTGTGTGTGACAACGGTTTAGGTTGAGCATACGTGTTAGGGTACGGGTTAGTGTTAGCCTAAGAGTTTGGATTAGCGGACTGGTTAGGGTAATGCTTCGGGTAAGGTTAGGGTTAGGGTTAGGGTTAGGTTTAGGGTACGGGGACGGTTTAGGGGACAGGTTAGGGTACGACAACGGTTTAGTGTGAGCGTACGTGTTAGGGTACGGTTTAGTGTGAGCGTACGCGTTAGGATTAGGGGACGCGTAAGTGTAAGGCTTCGGGTAAGGGTTTGGGTTAGGGTTAGGGTTAGGGTTAGGGGACGGGGACGGTTTAGGGGACAGGTTAGCGTACGACAACGGTTTAGGGTGAGCGTACGTGTTAGGGTACGGGTTAGTATTAGTGTACGGGTTAGGATTAGGGGACGGTTTAGGGTAAGGCTTCGGGTAAGGGTTAGGGTTAAGGTTAGGGTTAGGGTTAGGGTTAGGGGACGTGGACGGTTTAGGGGACAGGTTAGGGTACGACAACGGTTTAGGGTGAGCGTACGTGTTAGGGTACGGGTTAGTGTTACCGTACGGGTTAGGATTAGGGGACGGGTTAGGGTAAGGCTTCGGGTAAGGGTTAGGGTTAGGATTAGGGTTAGGGTTAGGAGACAGGGACGGTTTAGGTGACACGTTAGGGTACAACAACGGTTTAGGGTGAGCGTACGTGTTAGGGTACGGGTTAGTGTTAGCGTACGGGTTAGGATTAGGGGACGGGTTAGGGTAAGGCTTCGGGTAAGGGTTAGGGTTCGGGTTAGGGTTAGGGTTAGGGGACGGGGACGGTTTAGCGGACAGGTTAGGGTACGACAACGGTTTAGGGTGAGCGTACGTGTTAGTGTACGGTTTAGTATTAGTGTACGGGTTAGGATTTGGGGACGGGTTAGGGTAAGGCTTCGGGTAAGGGTTAGGGTTAGAGATAGGGTTAGCGTTAGGGTTAGGGTTAGGGGCCGGTTTAGGGGACAGGTTAGTGTTCGAAAACGGTTTAGGGTGAGCGTACGTGTTAGGGTACGGGTTAGTGTTAGCGTACGGGTTAGGATTAGGGGACGGGTTAGTGTAAGGCTTCGGGTAAGTGTTAGGGTTAGGGTTAGGGTTTGGGTTAGGGGACGGGGACGGGTTAGGGGAGAGGTTGGTGTACGACAACGGTTTAGGGTGAGCGTACGTGTTAGGGTACGGGTTACTGTTAGCGTACGTGTTAGGATTAGGGGACGTGTTAGTGTAAGGCTTCCGGTAAGGGTTAGGGTTAGGGTTACGGGACGGGAACGGGGACGGTTTAGTGGACAGGTTATTGTACGACAACGGTTTAGGGTGAGCGTATGTGTTAGGGTACGGGTTAGTGTTAGCATACGGGTTAGGATTAGGGGACGTGTTAGAGTAAGGCTTCGGGTAAGGGTTAGGTTTAGGGTTAGGGTTAGGGTTAGGTGACGGGGACGGGGATGGTTTAGGGGACAGGTTACTGTACGACAACGGTTTAGGGTGAGCGTACGTGTTAGAGTACGGTTTAGTGTTAGCGTACGGGTTAGGATTAGGGGACGGGTTAGGGTAAGGCTTCACGTAAGGGTTAGGGTTAGGGGACGGGGACGGTTTAGGGGACAGGATAGGGTACGACAACAGTTTAGGGTCAGCGTACGTGTTAGGATACGTGTTAGTGTTAGCGTACGGTTTAGGATTAGGGGACAGGTTAGTGTAAGGCTTCGGGTAAGGGTTAGGGTTAGGGTTAGGGTTAGCGTTAGGGTTAGGGGACGGGGACGGTTTAGGGGACAGGTTAGGGTACGACAACTGTTTAGGGTGAGCATACGTGTTAGGGTACGGGTTAGTGATAGCCTACGGGTTAGGATTAGGGGACGGGTAAGGGTAAGGCTTCGGGTAAGGGTTAGGTTTAGGGTTAGGGGACGGGGACGGGCACGGTTTAGGGGACAGGTTAGGGTACGACAACGGTTTAGGGTGAGCGTGCGTGTTAGGGTACGTGTTAGTGTTAGCGTACGGGTTAGGATTACGGGACGGGTTAGGGTAAGGCTTCGGGTAATGGTTAGTGTTAGGGTTAGGGTTACGGTTAGATTTAGGGGACGGGGACGGTTTTGGGGACAGGTTAGGGTACGAAAACGGTTTAGGGTGAGCGTACGTGTTAGGGTATGGGTTATTGTTAGCGTACGTGTTAGGATTAGGTGACGGGTTAGTGTAAGGCTTCGGGTAAGGGTTTGGGTTAGGGTTAGGGTTAGAGTTAGGGGACGGGGACGGGGACAGTTTAGGGGACAGGTTAGGGTACGACAACGGTTTAGGGTGAGCGTACGTGTTAGGGTACGTGTTAGTGTTAGCGTACGGGTTACGATTACGTGACGTGTTAGGGTAAGGCTTCAGGTAAGGGTTAGGGTTAGGGTCAGGTTTAGGGTTAGGGTTAGGGGATGGGGACGGTTTAGGGGACAGGTTAGGGTACGACAACGGTTTAGGGTGAGCGTACGTGTTAGGGTACGGGTTAGTGTTAGCGTACGGGTTAGGTTTAGGGTACGGGTTAGGGTAAGGCTCCGGGTAAGTGTTAGGGATAGGGTTAGGGTTAGGGTTAGGGGATGGGGACGGTTTAGTGGACAGGTTAGGGTACGACAATGGTTTAGGGTGAGCGTACGTGTTAGGGTACGGGTTATTGTTAGCGTACGGGTTAGGATTAAGGGACGGGTTAGGGTAAGGCTTCGGGTAAGGGTTAGGGTTAGGGTTAGGTTTAGGGTTAGGGTTAGGGGACGGGGACCGTTTAGGGGACAGGTTAGTGTACGACATCGGTTTAGGGTGAGCGTACGTATTAGGGTACGGGTTAGAGTTAGCGTACGGGTTAGGATTAGGTGACGGGTTAGGGTAAGGTTTCGGGTAAGGGTTAGCGTTAGGGTTAGGGTTAGGGTTAGGGGACGGGAACGGTTTAGGGGACAGGTTATTGTACGACAACCTTTTAGGGTGAGCGTACGTGTTAGGGTACGTGTTAGTGTTAGCGTACGGGTTTGGATTAGGGGACGGGTTAGGGTAAGGCTTCGGGTAAGGGTTAGGGTTAGGGTTAGGGTTAGGGATAGGGGACGGGGATGGTTTAGTGTACAGGTTAGGGTACGACAATGGTTTAGGGTGAGCGTACATGTTAGGGTACGGGTTAGGGTTTGCGTACGGGTTAGGTTTAGGTGATGGTTTATTGTAAGGCTTCGGGTAAGGGTTAGGTTTAGGGTTAGGGTTAGGGTTAGGGTTAGGGGACGGGGACGGTTTAGGGGACAGGTTAGGGTACGACAACGGTTTAGGGTGAGCGTACGTGTTAGGGTATGGGTTAGTGTTAGCGTACGGGTTAGGATTAGGGGACGGGTTGGAGTAAGGCTTCGGGTAAGAGTTGGGTTAGGGTTAGTGTTAGGGTTAGGGGAAGGGGACGGTTTAGGGGACAGCTTAGGGTACGACAACGGTTTAGGTTGAGCGTACGTGTTAGGGTACGGGTTAGTGTTAGCGTACGGGTTAGGATTAGAGGACGTTTTAGGGTAAGGCTACGGGTTAGGGTTAGGGTTAGGGTTAGGGCACGGGGACGGTTTAGGGGACAGGTTAGTGTACGACAACGGTTTAGGGTGTGCGTATGTGTTAGGGTAGGGTTTAGTGTTAGCGTACATGTTAGGATTAGGGGACGGGTTAGGGTAAGGCTTCGGGTAAGGTTTAGGTTTAGAGTTAGGGTTAGGGTTAGGGTTAGGTGACGGGGACGGTTTAGGGGACAGGTTAGTGTACGACAATGGTTTAGGGTGAGCGTACGTGTTAGAGTACGGTTTAGTGTTAGCTTACGGGTTAGGATTAGGGGACGGGTTAGTGTAAGGCTTCGGGTAAGGGTTAGGTTTAGGGTTAGGGTTAGGGCACGGGGACGGTTTAGGGGACAGGTTACGGTACAACAACAGTTTAGGGTGAGCGTACGTGTTAGGGTACGTGTTAGTGTTAGCGTACGGGTTAGGATTAGGGGACGGGTTAGGGTAAGGCTTCGGGTAAGGGTTAGGGTTAGGGTTAGGGTTACCGTTAGGGTTAGGGGACGGGGACGGTTTAGGGGACAGGTTAGTGTACGACAACTGTTTAGGGTGAGCATACGTGTTAGGGTACGGGTTAGTGATAGCCTACGTGTTAGGATTAGGGGACGGGTTAGGGTAAGGCTTCGGGTAAGGGTTAGGGTTAGGGTTAGGGTTAGGGGACGGGGACGGGCACGGTTTAGGGGACAGGTTAGTGTACGACAACGGTTAAGGGTGAGCGTACGTGTTAGGGTACGGTTTAGTGTTAGCGTACGGGTTAGGATTAGGGGACGGGTTAGGGTAAGGCTTCGGGTAAGGTTTAGGGTTAGGGTTAGGGTTAGGGTTAGGGGACGGGGACGGTTTAGGGGACAGGTTAGGGTACGACAACGGTATAGGGTGAGTGTACGTGTTAGGGTACGGGTTAGTGTTAGCGTACGGGTTAGGATTACGGGTCGGGTTAGGGTAAGGCTTCGGGTAATGGTTAGGGTTAGGGTTAGGGTTACGGTTAGGTTTAGGGGACGGGGACGGTTTTGGGGACAGGTTAGTGTACGACAACGGTTTAGGGTGAGCGTACGTGTTAGGGTACGGGTTATTGTTAGCGTACGTGTTAGGATTAGGGGACGGGTTAGGGTAAGGCTTCGGGTAAGGGTTTGGGTTAGGGTTAGGGTTAGGGGACGGGGACGGGGACGGTTTAGGGGACAGGTTAGGGTACGACAATTGTTTAGGGTGAGCGTACGTGTTAGGGTACAGGTTAGTGTTAGCGTACGGGTTAGGATTACGTGACGGGTTAGGGTAAGTCTTCAGGTAAGGGTTAGGGTTAGGGTCAGGTTTAGGGTTAGGGTTAGGGGACGGGGACGGTTTAGGGGACAGGTTAGGGTACGACAACGTTTTAGGGTCAGTGTACGTGTTCGGGTACGGGTTAGTGTTAGCGTACGGGTTAGGATTAGGGGACGGGTTAGGGTAAGGCTTCGGGTAAGTGTTAGGGTAAGGGTTAGGGTTAGGGTTAGGGGATGAGGACGGTTTAGGGGACAGGTTAGGGTACGACAATGGTTCAGGGTGAGCGTACGTGTTTGGGTACGGGTTATTGTTAGCGTACGGGTTAGGATTAGGGTACGGGTTAGGGTAAGGCTACGGGTAAGGGTTAGTGTTAGGGTTAGGGGACGGGGACGGGGACAGTTTAGGGGACAGGTTAGGGTACGACAACGGTTTAGGGTGAGCGTACGTGTTAGAGTACGGGTTAGAGTTAGCGTACGGGTTAGGATTAGGTGACGGGTTAGGGTAAGGCTTCGGGTAAGGGTTAGGGTTAGGGTTAGGGTTAGTGTTAGGGTTAGGGGACGGGGACTGTTTAGGGGACAGGTTAATGTACGAAAACGTTTTAAGGTGAGCGTACATGTTAGGGTACGTGTTAGTGTTAGCGTACGGCTTAGGATTAGGGGACGGGTTGGGTAAGGCTTCGGGTAAGGGTTAGGGTTAGGGTTAGGGTTAGGTATAGGTGACGGGGATGGTTTAGGGTACAGGTTAGGGTACGACAATGGTTTAGGGTGAGCGTACGTGTTAGGGTACGGGTTAGGGTTTGCGTACGGGTTAGGATTAGGGGATGGTTTATTGTAAGGCTTCGGGTAAGGGTTAGGGTTAGGGTTAGAGTTAGGGGACGGGGACGGATTAGGGGACAGGTTAGTGTACGACAACAGTTTAGGGTGTGCGTATGTGTTAGGGTAGGGTTTAGTGTTAGCGTACGGGTTAGGATTAGGGGACGGGTTAGTGTAAGGCTTCGGGTAAGGGATAGGGTTAGGGTTAGGATTAGGTTTAGGGGACGGGGATGGTTTAGGGGACAGGTTAGGGTACGACAACGTTTTAGGGTGAGCCTGCGTGTTAGGGTACGGGTTAGTGTTAGCGTACGGGTTAGGATTAGAACACGGGTTATGGTAAGGCTTCGGGTAAGGGTTAGGGTTAGGGTTAGGGTTAGGGTTAGGAGACGGGGATGGTTTAGGGTACAGGTTAGAGTACGACAACGGTTTAGGTTGAGCGTACATGTTAGGGTACGGTTTAGTGTTAGTGTACGGGTTAGGATTAGGGGACGGTTTAGGATAAGGCTTCGGGTAAGGGTTAGGGTTAGGGTTAGGGTTAGGGGACGGGGACGGTTTAGGGGACAGGTTAGGGTACGACAACGGTTTAGGGTGAGCGTACGTGTTAGGGTACGGGTTAGTGTTAGCATTCGGGTTAGGATTAGGGAATGGGTTAGGGTAAGGCTTCGGGTAAGGGTTAGGGTTAGGGTTAGGGTTACAGGACAGGGACGGTTTAGGGTACAGGTTAGGGTACGACAACGGTTTAGGGTGAGCGTACGTGTTAGAGTACGGGTTAGTGTTAGCGTACGTGTTAGGATTAGGGGACGGGTTAGGTTAAGGCTTCGGGTAAGGGTTAGGGTTAGGTTTAGGGTTAGGGTTAGGGTTAGGGGACGGGGACGTTTTAGGGGACAGGTTAGGGTATGACAACTGTTTTGGGTGAGCGTACGTGTAAGGGTATGGGTTAGTGTTAGCGTACGTGTAAGGATTAGTGGACGAGTTAGTGTAAGGCTTCGGGTAAGGGTTAAGGTTAGGGTTAGGGTTAGGGTGAGGGTACGGGGACGGTTTAGGGGACAGGTTAGGGTACGACAATGGTTTAGGGTGAGCATACGTGTTAGGGTACGGGTTAGTGTTAGCCTACGGGTTAGGATTAGGGGACGGGTTAGGGTAAGGCTTCGGGTAAGGTTTAGGGTTAGGGTTAGGGTTAGGGGACGGGGAATGTTTAGGGGTCAGGTTCGTGTACGACAACGTTTTAGGGTGAGCATACGTGTTACGGTACGGGTTAGGATTAGGTGACGGGTTAGGGTAAGGCTTCGGGTAAGGTTTAGGGTTAGGGTTAGGGTTAGGGTTATGGTACAGGAACGGTTTAGGGGACAGGATAGGGTACGACAACGGTTTAGGGTGAGCGTACGTGTTAGGGTACGGGTTAGTGTTATCGTATGGGTTACGATTAGGGGACGGGTTAGGGTAAGGTTTCGGGTAAGTGTTAGGGTTAGGGTTAGGGTTAGGGGACGGGGACGGGGACGGTTTAGGGGACAGGTTAGGGTACGACAATGGTTTAGGGTGAGTGTACCTATTATGGTACGGGTTAGAGTTAGCATACGGGTTAGGATTAGGGGACGGGATAGGGTAAGGCTTCGGGTAAGGGTTCGGGTTAGGGTTAGGGTTAGGGTTAGGGTTACGGGACGGTGACGGTTTAGGGGACAGGTTACGGTACGACAACGGTTTAGGGTGAGCGTACGTGTTAGGATACGGGTTACTGTTAGCGTACGGGTTAGGATAAGGGGACGGGTTAGGGTAAGGCTTCGGGTAAGTGTTAGGGTTAGTGTTAGGGTTAGGGTTAGGGTTACGGTACGGGGACGGTTTAGGGTACAGGTTAGGGTACGACAACGGTTTAGGGTGAGCGTACGTGTTAGGGTACGGGTTAGGATTAGGGGACGGTTTAGGATAAGGCTTCGGGTAAGGGTTCAGGTTAGTGTTAGGGTTAGGTTTAGGGTTAGGGTTAGGGGACGGGGACGGTTTAGGGGACATGTTATTGTATGAGAACGCTTTAGGGTGAGCGTACGTGTTAGGGTACGGGTTAGTGTTAGCGTACGGGTTAGGATTACGGGACGAGTTAATGTAAGGCTTCAGGTAAGGATTAGGGTTAGGGTTAGGGTTAGGGTTAAGGTTAGGGGACGGGGACGGTTTAGGGGACAGGTCAGGGTACGACAACGGTTTAGGGTGAGTGTACGTGTTAGGGTACTCGTTATGGTTAGCGTACGGGTTAGGATTAGGGGACGGGTTAGACTAAAGCTTCGGGTAAGGGTTAGTGTTAGGGTTAGGGTTAGGGTTAGGGGACGGGGACGGATTAGGGGACAGGTTAGTGTACGACAACGGTTTAGGGTGAGCGTACGTTTTAGGGTACGGGTTAGTGTTAGCGTACGGGTTAGGCTTATGGGACGGGTTAGGGTAAGGCTTCGGGTAAGGGTTAGGGTTAGGGTTAGGGTTAGGGTTAGGGGACGGGGACGGCTTATGGGACAGGTTAGCGTACGACAACTGTTTAGGGTGAGTGTACGTGTTAGGGTACGGGTTATTGTTATCGTACGGGTTAGGATTAGGGGACGGGTTAGGGTAAGGCTACGGGTAAGGGTTAGCGTTAGGGTTAGGTTTAGGGTTAGTGTTAGGGGACGGGGACGGTGTAGGGGATATGTTAGTGTACGACAACGCTTTAGGGTGAGCGTACGTGTTAGGGTACGGGTTAGTGTTAGCGTACGGGTTAGGATTACGGGACGAGTTAGCGTAAGGCTTCAGGTAAGGTTTAGGGTTAGGGTTAGGGTTAGGGGACGGGGACGGTTTAGGGGACAGGTTAGTGTACGACAACGGTTTAGGGTGAGCGTACGTGTTAGGGTATGGGTTAGTGTTAGCGTACGGGTTAGGCTTATGGGACGGGTTAGGGTAAGGCTTCGGGTAAGGGTTAGGGTTAGGGTTAGGGGACGGGGACGGGGACGGTTTAGGGGACAGGTTATGGTACCACAACGTTTTAGGGTGAGCGTACGTGTTAGGGTACGTGTTAGTGTTAGCGTACCGGTTAGGATTAAGGGACGGGTTAGGGTAAGGCTTCGGGTAAGGGTTAGGGTCAGGGTTAGGGTTATGGGACGGGGACGGTTTAGGGGACAGGTTAGTGTACGTAAACTGTTTAGGTTGAGTGTATGTGTTAGGGTACGGGTTAGTGTTAGCGTACGTGTAAGAATTAGCGGACGAGTTAGTGTAAGGCTTCGGGTAAGGGTTAGGGTTAGGGTTAGGGTTAGGGTGAGGGGACGGGGACGGTTTAGGGGACAGGTTAGTGTACGACAACGGTTTTGGGTGAGCGTACGTGTTAGGGTATGGGTTAGTGTTAGCGTACGGGTTAGGATTAGGGGATGGGTTAGGGTAAGGCTTCGGGTAAGGGTTAGGGTTAAGGTTAGGGTTAGGTTTAGGGGACAGGGACGGTTTAGGGAACAGGTTAGGGTACGACATCGGTTTAGGGTGAGCGTACGTGTTAGGATACGGGTTACTGTTAGCGTACGGGTTAGGATTAGGGGACGGGTTAGGGTAAGGCTTCGGGTAAGGGTTAGGGTTAGGGTTAGGGGACGGGGACGGTTTAGGGGACAGGTTAGTGTACGAAAACTGTTTAGGGTGAGCGTACGTGTTAGGGTACGGGTTAGTGTTGGCGTACGTGTAAGAATTAGCGGACGAGTTAGTGTAAGGCTTCGGGTAAGGGTTAGGGTTAGGGTTAGGGTTAGGGAGAGGGGACGGGGACAGTTTAGGGGACAGGTTAGTGTACGACAACGGTTTTGGGTGAGCGTACGTGTTAGGGTATGGGTTAGTGTTAGCGTACGGGTTAGGATTATGGGATGGGTTAGGGTAAGGCTTCGGGTAAGGGTTAGGGTTAAGGTTAGGGTTAGGTTTAGGGTACAGGGACGGTTTAGGGAACAGGTTAGGGTACGACATCGGTTTAGGGTGAGCGTACGTGTTAGGATACGGGTTACTGTTAGCGTACGGGTTAGGATAAGGGGACGGGTTAGGGTAAGGCTTCGGGTAAGGGTTAGGGTTAGTGTTAGGGTTAGGGTTAGGGTTACGGTACGGGGACGGTTTAGGGTACAGGTTAGGGTACGACAAAAGTTTAGGGTGAGCGTACGTGTTAGGGTACAGGTTAGTGTTAGTCTACGGGTTAGGATTAAGGGACCGGTTAGGGTAAGGCTTCAAGTAAGGGTTAGGTTTAGGGTTAGGGTTAGGGGACGGCGACGGTTCAGGGGACAGGTTAGGGTACGACAACTGTTTAGGGTGAGTGTACGTGTTAGGGTAAGGGTTAGTGTTAGCATACGGGTTAGGATTACGGGAGGGGTTAGGGTAAGGCTTCGGGTAAGGGTTAGGGTTAGGGTTAGGGTTAGTGTTAGGGTTAGGGGACGGGGACGGTTTAGGGGACAGGTTAGGGTACGACAAAGTTTAGGCTGAGCGTACGTGTTAGGGTACGGGTTAGTGTTAGCGTACGGGTTAGGATTAGGGGACGGGTTAGTGTAAGGCTTCGGGTAAGGGTTCGGGTTAGGGTTAGGGTTAGGGTTAGGGTTAGGGGACGGTGACGGTTTAGGGGACAGTTTAGGTACGACAACGGTTTAAGGTGAGTGTACGTGTTAGGGTACGGGTTAGTGTTATCGTACGGGTTAGGATTAGAGGACAGGTTAGGGTAAGGCTACGGGTTAGGGTTAGGGTTAGGGTTAGGGAACGGGGACGGTTTAGGGGACAGGTTAGTGTACGACAACGGTTTAGTGTTTGCGTATGTGTTAGGGTAGGGTTTAGTGTTAGCGTACGGGTTAGGATTAGGGGACGGGTTAGTGTAAGGCTTCGGGAAGGGGTAGGGTTAGGGTTAGGGTTAGGTTTAGGGGACGGGGATGTTTAGGGGACAGGTTAGGGTACGACAACGTTTTAGGGTGAGCGTGCGTGTTAGGGTACGGGTTAGTGTTAGCGTACGGGTTAGGATTAGAACACGGGTTATGGTAAGGCTTGGGGTAAGGGTTAGGGTTAGGGTTAGGGTTAGGGTTAGGAGACGGGGACGGTTTAGGGTACAGGTTAGAGTACGACAACGGTTTAGGGTGAGCGTACATGTTAGGGTACGGTTTAGTGTTAGCGTACGGGTTAGGATTAGGGGACGGTTTAGGATAAGGCTTCGGGTAAGGTTTAGGGTTAGGGTTAGGGTTAGGGGACGGGGACGGTTTAGGGGACAGGTTAGGGTGCGACAACGGTTTAGGGTGAGCGTACGTGTTAGGGTACGGGTTAGTGTTAGCATTCGGGTTAGGATTAGGGGACGGGTTATGGTAAGGCTTCGGGTAAGGGTTAGGGTTAGGGTTAGGGTTACAGGACAGGGACGGTTTAGGGTACAGGTTAGGGTACGACAACGGTTTAGGGTGAGCGTACGTGTTAGAGTACGGGTTAGTGTTAGCGTACGTGTTAGGATTAGGGGAGGGGTTAGGGTAAGGCTTCGGGTAAGGGTTAGGGTTAGGTTTAGGGTTAGGGTTAGGGTTAGGGGATGGGGACGTTTTAGGGGACAGGTTAGGGTACGACAACGGTTTAGGGTGAGCGTACGTGTTACGGTACGGGTTAGAATTTGCGTATGGGTTAGGATTAGGGGACGGGTTAGGGTAAGTCTTCGGGTAAGGGATAGGGTTAGGGTTAGGGTTAGGGTTAGGGGACGGGGACGGTTTAGGGGACAGGTTTGGGTACGACAACGTTTTAGGGTGTGCGTATGTTTTAGGGTACTGTTTAGTGTTAGCGTACGGGTTAGGATTAGGGGACGGGTTAGTGTAAGGCTTCGGGTAAGGGTTAGGGTTAGGGTTATGGTTAGGGGACGGGGACGGTTTTGGGGACAGGTTAGGGTACGACAACGGTTTAGGGTGAGCGTACGTGTAAGGGTATGGGTTAGTGTTAGCGTTCGGGTTAGGATTAGGGGACGGTTTAGGGTAAGGCTTCGGGTAAGGGTTAGGGTTAGGGTTATGGTTAGGGTTACGGTACGGGGACCGTTTAGGGTACAGGTTTGGGTACGACAACGGTTTAGGGTGAGCGTATGTGTTAGGGTACGGGTTACTGTTAGCGTAAGGGTTAGGATTAGGGGACGGTTTAGGATAAGGCTTCGGGTAAGGGTTAGGGTTAGGGTTAGGGTTAGGGGACTGGGACGGTTTAGGGGACAGGTTAGGGTACGACAACGGTTTAGGGTGAGCGTACTTGTTAGGGTACGGGTTAGTGTTAGCGTTCGGGTTACGGTTAGGGGACGGGTTAGGGTAAGGCTTCGGGTAAGGGTTAGGGTTAGGCTTAGGGTTAGGGTTAGGGTTACAGGACGGGGACGGTTTAGGGTACAGGTTAGGGTACGACAACGGTTTAGGGTGAGCGTACGTGTTAGGGTACGGGTTAGTGTTAGCGTACGGGTTAGGATTAGGGGACTGTTTAGCATAAAGCTTCGGGTAAGGGTTAGGGTTAGGTTTAGGGTTAGGGTTAGGGGATGTGGACGGTTTAGCGGACAGGTTAGGGTACGACAACGGTTTAGTGTGAGCGTACGTGTTAGGGTACGGTTTAGTGTTAGCGTACGGGTTAGGATTAGGTGACGGGTTATGGTAAGGCTTCGGGTAAGGGTTAGGGTTAGGTTTAGGGTTAGGGTTAGGGTTAGGGGATGTGGACGGTTTAGCGGACAGGTTAGGCTATGACACCGTTTTAGGGTGATCGTACGTGTTACGGTACGGGTTAGTGTTAGCGTACAGGTTAGGATTAGGGGACGGTTTAGGGTAAGGCTTCGGGTAAGGGTTAGTGTTAGATTTATGGTTAGGGTTAGGGTTAGGGGATGGGGACGTTTTAGGGGAAAGGTTAGGGTACGACAACGGTTGAGGGTGAGCGTACGTGTTAGGGTATGGGTTAGAGTTTGCGTATGGGTTAGGATTAGGGGACGGGTTAGTGTAAGGCTTCGGGTAAGGGTAAGGGTTAGGGTTAGGGGACGGGGACGGTTTAGGGGACAGGTTAGTGTACGACAACTGTTTAGGGTGAGCGTACGTGTTAGGGTACGGGTTAGTGTTAGCGTACGTGTAAGGATTAGCGGACGGGTTAGTGTAAGGCTTCGGGTAAGGGTTAGTGTTAGGGTTAGGGTTAGGGTGAGGGGACGGTTACGGTTTAGGGGACAGGTTAGGGTACGACAAAGGTTTGGATGAGCATACGTGTTAGGGTACGGGTTAGTGTTAGCCTACGGGTTAGGATTATAGGACGGGTTAGGGTAAGGCTTCGGGTAAGGTTTAGCGTTAGGGTTAGGGTTAGGGTTAGGGGACGGGGACGGGGACGGTTTAGGGGTCAGGTTCGTGTACGACAACGGTTTAGGGTGAGCGTACGTGTTACGGTACAGGTTAGTGTTAGCGTACGGGTTAGGATTAGGGGACGGGTTAGGGTAAGGCTTCGGGTAATGTTTAGGGTTAGGGTTAGGGTTAGGGTACGGAGACGGTTAAGGGGACAGGTTAGGGTATGACAACGGTTTAGGATGAGCGTACATGTTAGGGTACGGGTTAGTGTTATCGTATGGGTTAGGATTAGAGGACGGGTTAGGGTAAGACTTCGGGTAAGTGTTAGGGTTAGGGTTAGGGTTAGGGTTAGGGTTACGGGACGGTGACGGTTTAGGGGACAGGTTACGGTACGACAACGGTTTAGGGTGAGCGTACGTGTTAGGATACGGGTTACTGTTAGCGTACGGGTTAGGATAAGGGGACGGGTTAGGGTAAGGCTTCGGGTAAGTGTTAGGGTTAGTGTTAGGGTTAGGGTTACGGTACGGGGACGGTTTAGGGTACAGTTTAGGGTACGACAACGGTTTAGGGTGAGCGTACGTGTTAGGGTACGGGTTAGGATTAGGGGACGGTTTAGGATAAGGCTTCGGGTAAGGGTTCAGGTTAGTGTTAGGGTTAGGGTTAGGGTTAGGGTTAGGGGATGGTGATGGTTTAGGGGACAGGTTAGGGTACGACAATGGTTTAGGGTGAGCGTACGTGTTAGGGTACGGGTTAGTGTTAGCGTACGGGTTAGGATTAGGGGACGGGTTAGGGTAAGGCTTCGGGTAAGGGATAGGGTTAGAGTTAGGGTTAGTGTTAGGGGACGGGGACGGTTTAGGGGACAGGTTTGGGTACGACAACGATTTAGGGTGAGTGTGCGTGTTAGGGTATGGGTTAGTGTTAGCGTACGGGTTAGGATTAGAAAACGGGTTATGGTAAGGCTTCCGGTAAGGGTTTGGGTTAGGGTTAGGGTTAGGGTTAGGAGAAGGGGACGGTTTAGGGGACAGGTTAGTGTACGACAACGTTTTAGGGTGTGCGTATGTTTTAGGTTACTGTTTAGTGTTAGCGTACGGGTTAGGATTAGGGGACGGGTTAGTGTAAGGCTTCGGGTAAGGGTTAGGGTTAGGGTTATGGTTAGGGGACGGGGACGGTTTAGGGGACAGGTTAGGGTACGACAACTGTTTAGGGTGAGCGTACGTGTAAGGGTACGGGTTAGTGTTAGCGTTCGGGTTAGGATTAGGGGACGGTTTAGGGTAAGGCTTCGGGTAAGGGTTAGGGTTAGGGTTAGGGTTAGGGTTATGGTACGGGGACCGTTTAGGGTACAGGTTTGGGTACGACAACAGTTTAGGGTGAGCGTACGTGTTAGGGTACGGGTTAGTGTTAGCGTACGGTTTAGGATTAGGGGACGGTTTAGGATAAGGCTTCGGGTAAGGGTTAGGGTTAGGGTTAGGGTTAGGGGACGGGGACGGTTTAGGGGACAGGTTAGGGTACGACAACGGTTTAGGGTGAGCGTACTTGTTAGGGTACGGGTTAGTGTTAGCGTTCGGGTTAGGATTAGGGGACGGGTTAGGGTAAGGCTTCGGGTAAGGGTTAGGGTTAGGCTTAGGGTTAGGTTTAGGGTTACAGGACGGGGACGGTTTAGGGTACAGGTTAGGGTACGACAACGGTTTAGGGTGAGCGTACGTGTTAGGGTACGGCTTAGTGTTAGCGTACGGGTTAGGATTAGGGGACGGTTTAGCATAAAGCTTCGGGTAAGGGTTAGGGTTAGGTTTAGTGTTAGGGTTAGGGGATGGGGACGGTTTAGGGGACAGGTTAGGGTACGACAATGGTTTAGAGTGAGCGTACGTGTTAGGGTACGGGTTTCTGTTAGCGTACGGGTTAGGATTAGGGGACGGGTTAGGGTAAGGCTTCGGGTAAGGGTTAGGGTTAGGTTTAGGGTTACGGTTAGGGTTAGGGGATGGGGACGGTTTAAGGGAGAGGTTAGGGTACGACAACGGTTTAGGGTGAGCGTACGTGTTAGGGTATGGGTTAGGGTTAGCGTACGTGTTAGGTTTAGGGGACGGTTTAGGCTAAGGCTTCGGATAAGGGTTAGGGTTATGGTTAGGATTAGGGTTAGGGTTGGGGGACGGGGATGGTTTAGGGGACAGGTTAGTGTACGACAACGGTTTAGGGTGAGCGTACGTGTTAGGGTACGGGTTAGTGTTAGCATTCGGGTTAGGATTAGGTGACGGGTTATGGTAAGGCTTCGGGTAAGGGTTAGGGTTAGGGTTAGGGTTACAGGACAGGGACGGTTTAGGGTACAGGTTAGGGTACGACAACGGTTTAGGGTGAGCGTACGTGTTAGAGTACGGGTTAGTGTTAGCGTACGTGTTAGGATTAGGGGACGGGTTAGGGTAAGGCTTCGGGTAAGGGTTAGGGTTAGGTTTAGTGTTAGGGTTAGGGTTAGGGGATGGGGACGTTTTAGGGGACAGGTTAGGGTACGACAACGGTTTAGGGTGAGCGTACGTGTTACGGTACGGGTTAGAATTTGCGTATGGGTTAGGATTAGGGGACGGGTTAGGGTAAGGCTTCGGGTAAGGGTTAGGGTTAGGGTTACGGTTAGGGGACGGGGACGGTTTAGGGGACAGGTTAGGGTACGACAACTGTTTTGGGTGAGCGTACGTGTAAGGGTATGGGTTAGTGTTAGCCTACGGGTTAGGATTAGGGGACGGGTTAGGGTAAGGCTTCGGGTAAGGTTTCGGGTTAGGGTTAGTGTTAGGTTTAGGGTTACGGGACGGTGACGGTTTAGGGGACAGGTTACGGTACGACAACGGTTTAGGGTGAGCGTACGTGTTAGGATACGGGTTACTGTTAGCGTACGGGTTAGGATAAGGGGACGGGTTAGGGTAAGGCTTCGGGTAAGTGTTAGGGTTAGTGTTAGGGTTAGGGTTAGGGTTACAGTACGGGGACGGTTTAGGGTACAGGTTAGGGTACGACAACGGTTTAGGGTGAGCGTACGTGTTAGGGTACGGGTTAGGATTAGGGGACGGTTTAGGATAAGGCTTCGGGTAAGGGTTCGGGTTAGTGTTAGTGTTAGGGTTAGGGTTAGGGTTAGGGGATGGTGACGGTTTACGGGACAGGTTAGGGTACGACAATGGTTTAGGGTGAGCGTACGTGTTAGGGTACGGGTTAGTGTTAGCGTACGGGTTAGGATTAGGGGACGGGTTAGGGTAAGTCTTCGGGTAAGGGATAGGGTTAGGGTTAGGGTTAGGGTTAGGGGACGGGGACGGTTTAGGGGACAGGTTTGGGTACGACAACGTTTTAGGGTGTGCGTATGTTTTAGGGTACTGTTTAGTGTTAGCGTACGGGTTAGGATTAGGGGACAGGTTAGTGTAAGGCTTCGGGTAAGGGTTAGGGTTAGGGTTATGGTTAGGGGACGGGGACGGTTTAGGGGACAGGTTAGGGTACGACAACGGTTTAGGGTGAGCTTTCGTGTAAGGGTATGGGTTAGTGTTAGCGTTCGGGTTAGGATTAGGGGACGGTTTAGGGTAAGGCTTCGGGTAAGGGTTAGGGTTAGGGTTATGGTTAGGGTTACGGTACGGGGACCGTTTAGGGTACAGGTTTGGGTACGACAACGGTTTAGGGTGAGCGTATGTGTTAGGGTACGGGTTACTGTTAGCGTAAGGGTTAGGATTAGGGGACGGTTTAGGATAAGGCTTCGGGTAAGGGTTAGGGTTAGGGTTAGGGTTAGGGGACTGGGACGGTTTAGGGGACAGGTTAGGGTACGACAACGGTTTAGGGTGAGCGTACTTGTTAGGGTACGGGTTAGTGTTAGCGTTCGGGTTACGATTAGGGGACGGGTTAGGGTAAGGCTTCGGGTAAGGGTTAGGGTTAGGCTTAGGGTTAGGGTTAGGGTTACAGGACGGGGACGGTTTAGGGTACAGGTTAGGGTACGACAACGGTTTAGGGTGAGCGTACGTGTTAGGGTACGGGTTACTGTTAGCGTACGGGTTAGGATTAGGGGACGGTTTAGCATAAAGCTTCGGGTAAGGGTTAGGGTTAGGTTTAGGGTTAGGGTTAGGGGATGTGGACGGTTTAGCGGACAGGTTAGGGTACGACAACGGTTTAGTGTGAGCGTACGTGTTAGGGTACGGTTTAGTGTTAGCGTACGGGTTAGGATTAGGGGACGGGTTATGGTAAGGCTTCGGGTAAGGGTTAGGGTTAGGTTTAGGGTTAGGGTTAGGGTTAGGGGATGTGGACGGTTTAGCGGACAGGTTAGGCTACGACACCGTTTTAGGGTGATCGTACGTGTTACGGTACGGGTTAGTGTTAGCGTACAGGTTAGGATTAGGGGACGGTTTAGGGTAAGGCTTCGGGTAAGGGTTAGGGTTAGGGTTAGGGTTAGGGATAGGGTTAGGGGATGGGGATGTTTTAGGGGAAAGGTTAGGGTACGACAACGGTTGAGGGTGAGCGTACGTGTTAGGGTACGGGTTAGAGTTTGCGTATGGGTTAGGATTAGGGGACGGGTTAGTGTAAGGCTTCGGGTAAGGGTAAGGGTTAGGGTTAGGGGACGGGGACGGTTTAGGGGACAGGTTAGTGTACGACAACTGTTTAGGGTGAGCGTACGTGTTAGGGTACGGGTTAGTGTTAGCGTACGTGTAAGGATTAGCGGACGAGTTAGTGTAAGGCTTCGGGTAAGGGTTAGGGTTAGGGTTAGGGTTAGGGTGAGGGGACGGTTACGGTTTAGGGGACAGGTTAGGGTACGACAAAGGTTTGGGTGAGCATACGTGTTAGGGTACGGGTTAGTGTTAGCCTACGGGTTAGGATTATAGGACGGGTTAGGGTAAGGCTTCGGGTAAGGTTTAGCGTTAGGGTTAGGGTTAGGGTTAGGGGACGGGGACGGGGACGGTTTAGGGGTCAGGTTCGTGTACGACAACGGTTTAGGGTGAGCGTACGTGTTACGGTACGGGTTAGTGTTAGCGTACGGGTTAGGATTAGGGGACGGGTTAGGATAAGGCTTCGGGTAAGGTTTAGGGTTAGGGTTAGGGTTAGGGTACGGAGACGGTTAAGGGGACAGGTTAGGGTATGACAACGGTTTAGGATGAGCGTACATGTTAGGTTACGGGTTAGTGTTATCGTATGGGTTAGGATTAGAGGACGGGTTAGGGTAAGGCTTCGGGTAAGTGTTAGGGTTAGGGTTAGTGTTAGGGTTAGGGTTAGGGGACGGGGACGGTTTAGGGGACAGGTTCCGGTACGACAATGGTTTAGAGTGAGCGTACGTGGTAGGGTATGGGTTAGTGTTATCGTAAGGGTTAGGATTAGGGGACGGGTTAAGGTAAGGCTTCGGGTAAGGGTTAGGGTTAGGGTTAGGGTTAGGGGACGGGGACGTTTTAGGGGACAGGTTAGGGTACGACAACGGTTTAGGGTGAGCGTACGTGTTAGGGTACGGGTTAGTGTTAAAGTACGGGTTAGGATTAGGGGACGGGTTAGTGTAAGGCTTCGGGTAAGGGTTAGGGTTATGGTTAGGGTTAGGGTTAGTGTTAGGGAATGGGGACGGTTTAGGGGACAGGTTAGGGTACGACAACGGTTTAGGGTGAGCGTCCGTGTTAGCGTACGGGTTAGAGTTAGCATACGGGTTAGGATTAGGGGACGGGTTAGGGTAAGGCTTCGGGTAAGGGTTAGGGTTAGGGTTAGGGTTAGTGTTAGGGGACGGGGACGGTTTAGGGGACAGGTTAGGGTACGACAACGGTTTAGGGTGAGCGTACGTGTTAGGGTATGGATTAGTGTTAGCGTTCGGATAAGGATTAAGGGACGGGTTAGGGTAAGGCTTCGGGTAAGGTTTAGGGTTAGTATTAGGGTTAGGGTTAGAGGACGGGGACGGTTTAGGGGACAGGTTAGGGTACGACAACTGTTTAGGGTGAGCGTACGTGTTAGGGTATGGGTTAGTGTTAGCGTACGGGTTAGGATTAGGGGATGGGTTAGGGTAAGGCTTCGGTAAGGGTTAGGGTTAAGGTTAGGGTTAGGTTTAGGGGACAGGGACGGTTTAGGGTACAGGTTAGGGTACGACATCGGTTTAGGGTGAGCGTACGTGTTAGGATACGGGTTACTGTTAGCGTACGGGTTAGGATAAGGGGACGGGATAGGGTAAGGCTTCGGGTAAGGGTTAGGGTTAGTGTTAGGGTTAGGGTTAGGGTTACGGTACGGGGACGGTTTAGGTTACAGGTTAGGGTACGACAACGGTTTAGGGTGAGCGTACGTGTTAGGGTACGGGTTAGTTTTAGCGTACGGGTTAGGATTAGGGGACGGTTTAGGATAAGGCTTCGGGTAAGGGTTAGGGTTAGGGTTAGGGTTAGGGGATGGGGACGGTTTAGGGGACAGGTTAGGGTACGACAACTGTTTAGGGTGAGCGTAAGTGTTAGAGTACGGGTTCGTGTTAGCGTACGATTTAGGATTAGGGGACGGGTTAGGGTAAGGCTTTGGGTAAGGGTTAGGGTTAGGGTTAGTGTTAGGGTTAGGGGACGGGGACGGTTTAGGGGACAGGTTAGGGTACGACAAATGTTTAGGGTGAGTGTACGTGTTAGGGTACGGGTTAGTGTTAGCATACGGGTTAGGATTAGGGGACGGGTTAGGGTAAGGCTTCGGGTAAGGGTTCGGGTTAGTGTTAGGGTTAGGGTTAGGGGACGGGGACGGTTTAGGGGACAGGTTAGGGTACGAAAACGGTTTAGGGTGAGTGTACGTGTTAGGGTACTGGTTATGGTTAGCGTACGGGTTAGGATTAGGGGACGGGATAGACTAAAGCTTCGGGTAAGGGTTAGTGTTAGGGTTAGGGTTAGGGTTAGGGTTAGGGGACGGGGACGGTTTAGGGTACAGGTTAGTGTACGACAACGGTTTAGGGTGAGCGTACGTGTTAGGGTACGGGTTAGTGTTAGCGTACGGGTTAGGCTTATGGGACGGGTTAGGTTAAGGCTTCGGGTAAGGGTTAGGGTTAGGGTTAGGGTTAGGGGATGGGGACGGCTTAGGGGACAGGTTAGGGTACGACAACTGTTTAGGGTGAGTGTACGTGTTAGGGTACGGGTTATTGTTAGCGTACGGGTTAGGTTTAGGGGACGGGTTAGGGTAAGGCTACGGGTAAGGGTTAGCGTTAGGATTAGGTTTAGGGTTAGTGTTAGGGGACGGGGACAGTTTAGGGGACATGTTAGTGTACGACAACGCTTTAGGGTGAGCGTACGTGTTAGGGTACGTGTTAGTGTTAGCGTACGTGTTAGGATTACGGGACGAGTTAGCGTAAGGCTTCAGGTAAGGATTAGGGTTAGGGTTAGGGTTAGGGTTAGGGTTAGGGGACGGGGACGGTTTAGGGGACAGGTTAGTGTACGACAACGGTTTTGGGTGAGCGTACGTGTTAGGCTACGGGTTAGTGTTAGCGTACGGGTTAGGATTAGGGGACGGGTTAGGGTAAGGCTTCGGGTAAGGGTTAGGGTTAGGGTTAGGGTTAATGTTAGGGTTAGCGGACGGGGACGGTTTAGGGGACAGGTTCGGGTACGACAACGGTTTAGGGTGAGCGTTCGTGTTAGGGTACGGGTTAGTGTTAGGTTACGGGTTAGGTTTAGGGGACGGTTTAGGGTAAGGCTTCGGGTAAGGGTTAGGGTTAGGGTTAGGGTTAGGGTTAGGGGACGGGGATGGTTTAGGGGACAGGTTAGGGTACGACAAAGGTTTAGGGTGAGCATACGTGTTAGGGTACAGGTTAGTGTTAGTGTACGGGTTAGGATTAAGGGACGCGTTAGGGTAAGGCTTCAGGTAAGTGTTAGGTTTAGGGTTAGGGTTAGGGTTAGGGGACGGCGACGGTTTAGGGGACAGGTTAGGGTACGACAACTGTTTAGGGTGAGTGTACGTGTTAGGGTACGGGTTAGTGTTAGCGTACGGTTTAGGATTACGGGAGGGGTTAGGGTAAGGCTTCGGGTAAGGGTTAGGGTTAGGGTTAGGGTTACTGTTAGGGTTAGGGGACGGGGACGGTTTATGGGACAGGTTAGGGTACGACAAAGGTTTAGGCTGAGCTTACGTGTTAGGGTACGGGTTAGTGTTAGCGTACGGGTTAGGATTAGGGGACGGGTTAGGGTAAGGCTTCGGGTAAGGGTTCGGGTTAGGGTTAGGGTTAGGGTTAGGGTTAGGGGACGGTGACGGTTTATGGGACAGTTTAGGGTACGACAACGGTTTAGGGTGAGCGTACGTGTTAGGGTACGGGTTAGTGTTAGCGTACAGTTTAGGATTAGGGGACGGGTTAGGGTAAGGCTTCGGGTAAGGGTTAGGGTTAGGGTTAGGGTTAGGGGACGGGGACGGTTTAGGGGACAGGTTCGGGTACGACAACGGTTTAGGGTGAGCGTACGTGTTAGGGTACGGGTTAGTGTTATCGTATGGGTTAGGATTGGGGGCGGGTTAGGGTAAGGCTTCGGGTAAGGTTTAGGGTTAGGGTTAGGGTTAGGGGACGGGGACGTTTTAGGGGACAGGTTAGGGTATGACAACGGTTTTGGGTGAGCATACGTGTGAGGGTACAGGTTAGCGTTAGCGTACGGGTTAGGATTAGGTGACTGGTGAGTGTAAGGCTTCGGGTAAGGTTTAGGGTTTTGGTTAGGGTTAGGGTTAGGGTTAGGGAATGGGGACGGTTTAGGGGACAGGTTAGGGTACGACAACGGTTTAGGGTGAGCGTACTTGTTAGGGTACGGGTTAGTGTTAGCGTTCGGGTTACGATTAGGGGACGGGTTAGGGTAAGGCTTCGGGTAAGGGTTAGGGTTAGGCTTAGGGTTAGGGTTAGGGTTACAGGACGGGGGCGGTTTAGGGTACAGATTAGGGTACGACAACGGTTTAGGGTGAGCGTATGTGTTAGGGTACGGGTTAGTGTTAGCGTACGGGTTAGGATTAGGGGACGGTTTAGCATAAAGCTTCGGGTAAGGTTTAGGGTTAGGTTTAGGGTTAGGGTTAGGGGATGTGGACGGTTTAGCGGACAGGTTAGGGTACGACAACGGTTTAGTGTGAGCGTACGTGTTAGGGTACGGTTTTGTGTTAGCGTACGGGTTAGGATTAGGGGACGGGTTATGGTAAGGCTTCGGGTAAGGGTTAGGGTTAGGTTTAGGGTTAGGGTTAGGGTTAGGGGATGTGGACGGTTTAGCGGACAGGTTAGTCTACGACACCGTTTTAGGGTGATCGTACGTGTTACGGTACGGGTTAGTGTTAGCGTACAGGTTAGGATTAGGGGACGGTTTAGGGTAAGGCTTCGGGTAAGGGTTAGGGTTAGATTTAGGGTTAGGGTTAGGGTTAGGGGATGGGGACGTTTTAGGGGAAAGGTTAGGGTACGACAACGGTTTAGGGTGAGCGTACGTGTTAGGGTACGGGTTAGAGTTTGCGTATGGGTTAGGATTAGGGGACGGGTTAGTGTAAGGCTTCGGGTAAGGGTAAGGGTTAGGGTTAGGGGACGGGGACGGTTTAGGGGACAGGTTAGGGTACGACAAAGGTTTAGGGGGAGCGTACGTGTTAGGGAACGGGTTAGTGTTAGCGTACGGGTTAGGATTAGGGGACGGGATAGGGTAAGGCTTCGTGTAAGTGTTCGGCTTAGGGTTAGGATTAGGGTTAGCGTTAGGGGACGGTGACGGTTGATGGGACAGGTTACGGTACAACAACGGTTTAGGGTGACCGTACGTGTTAGGGTATGGGTTAGGGTTAGCGTACGTGTTAGGATTAGGGGACGGGTTAGGGTAAGGCTTCGGGTAAGGGTTAGGGTTAGGGTTAGGGGACGGGGACGGTTTAGGGGACAGGTTCCGGTACGACAATGGTTTAGAGTGAGCGTACGTGGTAGGGTATGGGTTAGTGTTATCGTAAGGGTTAGGATTAGGGGACGGGTTAAGGTAAGGCTTCGGGTAAGGGTTAGGGTTATGGTTAGGGTTAGGGTTAGTGTTAGGGAATGGGGACGGTTTAGGGGACAGGTTAGGGTACGACAACGGTTTAGGGTGAGCGTACGTGTTAGGGTATGGATTAGTGTTAGCGTTCGGATAAGGATTAGGGGACGGGTTAGGGTAAGGCTTCGGGTAAGGGTTAGGGTTAGGGTTAGGGTTAATGTTAGGGTTAGCGGACGGGGACGGTTTAGGGGACAGGTTCGGGTACGACAACGGTTTAGGGTGAGCGTACGTGTTAGGGTACGGGTTAGTGTTAGGTTACGGGTTAGGTTTAGGGGACGGTTTAGGGTAAGGCTTCGGGTAAGGGTTAGGGTTAGGGTTAGGGTTAGGGGACGGGGATGGTTTAGGGGACAGGTTAGGGTACGACAAAGGTTTAGGGTGAGCATACGTGTTAGGGTACAGGTTAGTGTTAGTGTACGGGTTAGGATTAAGGGACGGGTTAGGGTAAGGCTTCAGGTAAGTGTTAGGTTTAGGGTTAGGGTTAGGGTTAGGGGACGGTTTAGGGGACAGGTTAGGGTACGACAACTGTTTAGGCTGAGTGTACGTGTTAGGGTACGGGTTAGTGTTAGCGTACGGGTTAGGATTACGGGAGGGGTTAGGGTAAGGCTTCGGGTAAGGGTTAGGGTTAGGGTTAGGGTTACTGTTAGGGTTAGGGGACGGGGACGGTTTATGGGACAGTTTAGGGTACGACAACGGTTTAGGGTGAGCATACGTGTTAGGGTACGGGTTAGTGTTAGCGTACGGGTTAGGATTAGGGGACGGGTTAGGGTAAGGCTTCGGGTAAGGGTTAGGGTTAGGGTTAGGGTTAGGGGACGGGGACGGTTTAGGGGACAGGTTCGGGTACGACAACGGTTTAGGGTGAGCGTACGTGTTAGGGTACGGGTTAGTGTTATCGTATGGGTTAGGATTAGGGGGCGGGTTAGGGTAAGGCTTCGGGTAAGGGTTAGGGTTAGGGTTAGGGTTAGGGTTAGGGTTAGGGTTAGGGTTAGGGTTAGGGGACGGCGACGGTTTAGGGGACAGGTTAGGGTACGACAACTCTTTAGGGTGAGTGTACGTGTTAGGGTAAGGGTTAGTGTTAGCGTACGGGTTAGGATTACGGGAAGGGTTAGGGTAAGGCTTCGGGTAAGGGTTAGGGTTAAGGTTAGGGTTAGGGATAGGGGACGGCGATGGTTTAGGGGACAGGTTAGGGTATGACAACTGTTTAGGGTGAGTGTACGTGTTAGGGTATGGGTTATTGTTAGCGTATGGGTTAGGATTAGGGGACTGGTTAGGGTAAGGCTACGGGTAAGGGTTTGCGTTAGGGTTAGGTTTAGAGTTAGGGTTAGGAGACGGGGACGGTTTAGGGGACATGTTAGTGTATGACAATGCTTTAGGGTGAGCTTACGTGTTAGGGTATGGGTTAGTGTTAGCGTACGGGTTAGGATTACGGGACGAGTTAGTGTAAGGCTTCAGGTAAGAATTAGGTTTAGGGTTATGGTTAGGGTTAGGGTTAGGGGACGGGGACGGTTTAGGGGACAGGTTATGGTACGACAACGTTTTAGGGTGAGCGTACTTGTTAGGGTACGTGTTAGTGTTAGCGTACCGGTTAGGATTAGGTGACGGGTTAGGGTAAGGCTTCGGGTAAGGGTTAGGGTTAGGGTTAGGGTTAGGGATAGGGGACGGGTATGGTTTAGGGTACAGGTTAGGGTACGACAATGGTTTAGCGTGAGCATACGTGTTAGGGCACGTGTTAGGGTTAGCATAGGGTTTAGGATTAGGGGATGTGTTAGTGTAAGGCTTCGCGTAAGGGTTAGGGTTAGGGTTAGGGTTAATGTTAGGGTTAGCGGACGGGGACGGTTTAGGGGACAGGTTCCGGTACGACAACGGTTTAGGGTGAGCGTACATGTTAGGGTACGGGTTAGTGTTAGGTTACGGGTTAGGTTTAGGGGACGGTTTAGGTTAAGGCTTCGGGTAAGGGTTAGGGTTAGGGTTAGGATTCGGGTTAGGGTTAGGGGACGGGGATGGTTTAGGGGCCAGGTTAGGGTATGACAAAGGTTTAGGGTGAGCGTACGTGTTAGGGTACAGGTTAGTGTTAGCGTACGGGTTAGGATTAAGGGACGGGTTAGGGTAAGGCTTCAGGTAAGGGTTAGGATAATGGTTAGCGTTAGGGTTAGGGGACGGTGACTGTTTAGGGGACAGGTTAGGGTACGACAACTGTTTAGGGTGAGTGTACGTGTTAGGGTACGGGTTAGTGTTAGCGTATGGGTTAGGATCACGGGACGGGTTAGGGTAAGGCTTCGGGTAAGGGTTAGGGTTATGGTTAGGATTAGGGTTAGTGTTGGGGGACGGGGATGATTTAGGGGACAGGTTAGGGTACGACAATGGTTTAGGGTGAGCGTACGTGTTAGGGTACGGGTTAGTGTTAGCGTACGGGTTAGGATTAAGGGACGGGTTAGGTTAAGGCTTCAGGTAAGGGTTAGGGTTAGGGTTAGGGTTAGGGGACGGCGACGGTTAAGGGGACAGGTTAGGGTACGACAACTCTTTAGGGTGAGTGTACGTGTTAGGGTACGGGTTATTGTTAGCGTATGGGTTAGGATTAGGGGACGGGTTAGTGTAAGGCTACGGGTAAGTTTTAGCGTTAGGGTTAGGTTTAGGGTTAGGGTTAGGGGACGGGTACTGTTTAGGGGACATGTTATTGTACGACAACGCTTTAGGGTGAGCGTACGTGTTAGGGTACGGGTTAGTGTTAGCGTACGGGTTAGGATTACGGGACGAGGTAGCGTAAGGCTTCAGGTAAGGATTAGGGTTAGGGTTAGGGTTAGGGTTAGGGGACGGGGACGGTTTAGGGGACAGGTTAGGGTACGACAACGGTTTAGGGTGAGTGTACGTGTTAGGGTACTGGTTATGGTTAGCGTACGGGTTAGGATTAGGGGACGGGTTAGACTAAAGCTTCGGGTAAGGGTTAGTGCTGGGTTAGGGTTAGGGGTAGGGTTAGGGGATGGGGACGGTTTAGGGGACAGGTTAGTGTACGACAACGGTTTAGGGTGTGCGTACGTGTTAGGGTACGGGTTAGTGTTAGCCTACGGGTTAGGCTTATGGGACGGGTTAGGGTAAGGCTTCGGGTAAGGGTTAGGGTTAGGGTTAGGGTTAGGGTTAGGGGACGGGGACGGCTTAGGGGACAGGTTAGGGTACGACAACTGTTTAGGGTGAGTGTACGTGTTAGGGTACGGGTTATTGTTAGCGTACGGGTTAGGATTAGGGGACTTGTTAGGGTAAGGCTACGGGTAAGGGTTAGCGTTAGGGTTAGGTTTAGGGTTAGTGTTAGGGGACGGGGACGGGGACGGTTTAGGGGACAGGTTGTGGTACGACAACGTTTTAGGGTGAGCGTACGTGTTAGGGTACGTGTTAGTGTTAGCGTACCGGTTAGGATTACGGGACGGGTTAGGGTAAGGCTTCGGGTAAGTGTTAGGGTTAGGGTTAGGGTTAGGGATAGGGGACGGGGATGGTTTAGGGTACAGGTTAGGGTACGACAATGTTTTAGGGTGAGCGTACGTGTTAGGGTACGTGTTAGGGTTAGCATACGGTTTAGGATTAGGGGATGGGTTAGTGTAAGGCTTCGGGTAAGGGTTAGGGTTAAGGTTAGGGTTAGGGTTAATGTTAGGGTTACCGGACGGGGACGGTTTAGGGGACAGGTTCGTGTACGACAACGGTTTAGGGTGAGCGTACGTGTTAGGGTACGGGTTACTGTTAGGTTACGGGTTAGGTTTAGGGGACGGTTTAGGGTAAGGCTTCGGTTAAGGGTTAGGGTTAGGGTTAGGATTAGGGTTAGGGTTAGGGGACGAGGATGGTTTAGGGGACAGGTTAGGGTACGACAAAGGTTTAGGGTGAGGGTACGTGTTAGGGTACAGGTTAGTGTTAGCGTACGGGTTAGGATTAAGGGACGGGTTAGGGTAAGGCTTCAGGTAAGGGTTAGGTTTAGGGTTAAGGTTAGGGTTAGGGGACGGGGACGGTTTAGGGGACAGGTTAGGGTACGACAAAGGTTTAGGCTGAGCGTACGTGTTAGGGTACGGGTTAGTGTTAGCGTACGGGTTAGGATTAGGGGACGGGTTAGGGTAAGGCTTCGGGTAAGGGTTTGGGTTAGTGTTAGGGTTAGGGTTAGGGTTAGGGTTAGGGGACGGTGACGGTTTAGGGGACAGTTTAGGGTACGACAACGGTTTAGGGTGAGCGTACGTGTTAGGGTACGGGTTAGTGTTAGCGTACGGGTTAGGATTAGGGGACGGGTTAGGGTAAGGCTTTGGGTAAGGGTTAGGGTTAGGGTTAGGGTTAGGGGACGGGGACGGTTTAGGGGACAGGTTCGGGTACGACAACGGTTTAGGGTGAGCGTACGTGTTAGGGTACGGGTTAGTGTTATCGTATGGGTTAGGATTAGGGGGCGGGTTAGTGTAAGGCTTCGGGTAAGGGTTAGGGTTAGGGTTAGGGTTAGGGTTAGGGGACGGGGACGGTTTAGGGGACAGGTTAGGGTACGACAACGGTTTAGGGTGAGTGTACGTGTGAGTGTACAGGTTAGCGTTAGCGTACGGGTTAGGATTAGGTGACTGGTGAGTGTAAGGCTTCGGGTAAGGTTTAGGGTTTTGGTTAGGGTTAGGGTTAGGGTTAGGGAATGGGGACGGTTTAGGGGACAGGTTAGGGTACGACAACGGTTTAGGGTGAGCGTACGTGTTAGGGTACGGGTTAGAGTTAGCATACGGGTTAGGATTAGGGGACGGGTTAGTTTAAGGCTTCGGGTAAGGGTTAGGGTTAGGGTTAGGGTTAGGGTTAGGGTTAGGTGACGGGGATGGTTTATGGGACAGGTTATGGTACAACAACGGTTTTGGGTGAGCGTACGTGTTAGGGTATGGATTAGTGTTAGCGTACGGGTTAGGAATAGGTGACGGGTTAGTGTAAGGCTTCGGGTAAGGATTAGTGTTAGGGTTAGGGTTAGGGTTAGGGGACGGGGACGGTTTAGGAGACAGGTTCCGGTACGACAATGGTTTAGGGTGCGTGTACGTGTTAGGGTACGGTTTAGTTTTAGCGTACGGGTTAGGTTTAGGGGACGGTTTAGGGTAAGGCTTCGGATAAGGGTTAGGGTTAGGGTTAGGATTAGGGTTAGGGTTAGGGGACGTGTATGGTTTAGGGGACAGGTTAGGGTACGACAGCGGTTGAGGTTGAGCGTACGTGTTAGGGTACGGGTTAGTGTTAGCATACGGGTTAGGATTAAGGGACGGGTTAGGTTAAGGCTTCAGGTAAGGGTTAGGGTTAGGGTTAGGCTTAGGGTTAGGGTTAGGGGACGGCGACGGTTTAGGGGACAGGTTAGGGTACGACAACTCTTTAGGGTGAGTGTACGTGTTAGGGTAAGGGTTAGTGTTAGCGTATGGGTTAGGATTAGGGGACGGGTTAGTTTAAGGCTTCGGGTAAGGGTTAGGCTTAAGGTTAGGGTTAGGGTTAGGGGACGGGGACGGTTTAGGGGGCAGGTTATGGTACGACAACGTTTTAGGGTGAGCGTACGTGTTAGGGTACGTGTTAGTGTTAGCGTACCGGTTAGGATTAGGTGACGGGTTAGGGTAAGGCTTCGGGTAAGGGTTAGGGTTAGGGTTAGGGTTAGGGATAGGGGACGGGGATGGTTTAGGGTACAGGTTAGGGTACGACAATGGTTTAGGGTGAGCGTACGTGTTAGGGTACGTGTTAGGGTTACCATACGGTTTAGAATTAGGGGATGGGTTAGTGTAAGGCCTCGCGTAAGGGTTAGGGTTAGGGTTAGGGTTAATGTTAGGGTTAGCGGACGGGGACGGTTTAGGGGACAGGTTCGGGTACGACAACGGTTTAGGGTGAGCGTACATATTAGGGTACGGGTTAGTGTTAGGTTACGGGTTAGGTTTAGGGGACGGTTTAGGTTAAGGCTTCGGGTAAGGGTTAGGGTTAGGGTTAGGATTCGGGTTAGGGTTAGGGGACAGGGATGGTTTAGGGGCCAGGTTAGGGTACGACAAAGGTTTAGGGTGAGCGTACGTGTTAGGGTACAGGTTAGTGTTAGCGTACGGGTTAGGATTAAGGGACGGGTTAGGGTAAGGCTTCAGGTAAGGGTTAGGATTATGGTTAGGGTTAGGGTTAGGGGACGGCGACGGTTTAGGGGACAGGTTAGGGTACGACAACTGTTTAGGGTGAGTGTACGTGTTAGGGTACGGGTTAGTGTTAGCGTACGGGTTAGGATTACGGGACGGGTTAGGATAAGGCTTCGGGTAAGGGTTAGGGTTAGGGTTAGGGTTAGTGTTAGGGTTAGGGGACGGGGACGGTTTAGGGGACAGGTTAGGGTACGACAAAGGTTTAGGCTGAGCGTACGTGTTAGGGTACGGGTTAGTGTTAGCGTACGGGTTAGGATTAGGGGACGGGTTAGGGTAAGGCTTCGGGTAAGGGTTCGGGTTAGGGTTAGGGTTAGGGTTAGGGTTGGGGGACGGTGACGTTTTAGGGGACAGTTTAGGGTACGACAACGGTTTAGGGTGAGCGTACGTGTTAGGGTACGGGTTAGTGTTAGCGTACGGGTTAGGATTAGGGGCGGGATAGGGTAAGGCTTCGGGTAAGTGTTAGGGTTAGGGTTAGGGTTAGGGTTAGGGGACGGGGACGGTTTAGGGGACAGGTTAGGGTACGACTACGGTTTAGGGTGACCGTACGTGTGAGGGTACAGGTTAGTGTTAGCGTACGGGTTAGGATTAGGGGACTGGTGAGTGTAAGGCTTCGGGTAAGGTTTAGGGTTTTGGTTAGGGTTAGGGTTAGGGTTAGGGAATGGGGAAGGTTTAGGGGACAGGTTAGGGTACGACAACGGTTTAGGGTGAGCGTACGTGTTAGGGTACGGGTTAGAGTTAGCATACGGGTTAGGATTAGGGGACGGGTTGGTTTAAGGCTTCGGGTAAGGGTTAGGGTTAGGGTTAGGGTTAGGGTTACGCTTAGGCGACGGGGACGGTTTATGGGACAGGTTAGGGTACAACAACGGTTTTGGGTGAGCGTACGTGTTAGGGTATGGATTAGTGTTAGCGTACGGGTTAGGAATATGGGACGGGTTAGTGTAAGGCTTCGGGTAAGGGTTAGGGTTAGGGTTAGGGTTAGTGTTAGGGGATGGGGACGTTTTAGGGGACAGGTTTGGGTACGACAACGGTTTACGGTGATCGTACGTGTTAGGGTACTGGTTATGGTTAGCGTACGGGTTAGGATTAGTGGACGGGTTAGTGTAAGGCTTCGGGTAAGCGTTAGGGTTAGGGTTAGGGTTAGGGATAGGCGACGGGGATGGTTTAGGTTACAGGTTAGGGTACGACAATGGTTTAGGGTGAGCGTACGTGTTAGGGTACGGGTTAGGGTTAGCGTACGGGTTAGGATTTGGGGATGGGTTAGTGTAAGGTTTCAGGTAAGGGTTAGGGTTAGGGTTAGGGTTAGGGTTAGGGTTAGGGGACGGGGACGGTTTAGGGGACAGGTTAGTGTACGACAACGGTTTAGGGTGAGCGTACGTGTTAGGCTACGGGTTAGTGTTAGCGTACAGGTTAGGATTAGGGGACGGGTTAGTGTAAGGCTTCGGGTAAGGGTTAGGGTTAGGGTTAGGTTTAGGGGACGGGGACGGTTTAGGTGACAGGAAAGGGTACGACAAGGGTTTAGGGTGTGCGTACGTGTTAGGGTACGTGTTAGTGTTAGCGTACCGGTTAGGATTAGGGGACGGGTTAGGGTAAGGCTTCGGGTAAGTGTTTGGGTTAGTGTTAGGGTTAGGGTTAGGGGACGGTGAAGATTTAGGGGACAGGTTAGGGTACGACAACGTTTTAGGGTGAGCGTACATGTTAGGGTATGGTTTAGTGTTTGCGTACGGGTTAGGATTAGGGGATGGGTTAGGATAAGGCTTCGGGTAAGGGTTAGGTTTAGGGTTAGGGTTAGGGGTCGGGGACGGTTTAGGGGACAGGTTAGTGTACGACAACGGTTTAGGGTGAGCGTACATGTTAGGGTAAGGTTTATTGTTAGCGTACGGGTTAGGATTAGGGGACGGTTTAGGGTAAGGCTTCGGGTAAGGCTTAGGGTTAGGGTTAGGGTTAGGGGATGGGGACGGTTTAGGGGAGAGGTTAGGATACGACAGCGGTTTAGGGTGAGCGTACGTGTTAGGGTACGGTTTAGTGTTAGCGTACGGTTTAGGATTAGGGGACGGGTTAGGGTAAGGCTTTGGTTAAGGTTTAGGGTTAGGGTTAGTGTTAGGGGACGGGGACGTTTTAGGGGACAGGTTAGGGTACGACAACTGTTTTGGGTGCGCGTACGTGTAAGGGTATGCGTTAGTGTTAGCGTACGTGTAAGGATTAGTGGACGAGTTAGTGTAAGGCTTCGGGTAAGGGTTAAGGTTAGGGTTAGGGTTAGGGTGAGGGTACGGGGACGGTTTAGGGGACAGGTTAGGGTACGACAATGGTTTAGGGTGAGCATACGTGTTAGGGTACGGGTTAGTGTTAGCCTACGGGTTAGGATTAGGGGACGGGTTAGGGTAAGGCTTCGGGTAAGGTTTAGGGTTAGGGTTAGGGTTAGGGGACGGGGAATGTTTAGGGGTCAGGTTCGTGTACGACAACGTTTTAGGGTGAGCGTACGTGTTACGGTACGGGTTAGGATTAGGTGACGGGTTAGGGTAAGGCTTCGGGTAAGGTTTAGGGTTAGGGTTAGGGTTAGGGGACGGGGAATGTTTAGGGGTCAGGTTCGTGTACGACAACGTTTTAGGGTGAGCGTACGTGTTACGGTACGGGTTAGGATTAGGTGACGGGTTAGGGTAAGGCTTCGGGTAAGGTTTAGGGTTAGTGTTAGGGTTAGGGTTAGGGTACAGGGATGGTTTAGGGGACAGGATAGGGTACGACAACGGTTTAGGGTGAGCGTACGTGTTAGGGTACGGGTTAGTGTTATCGTATGGGTTACGATTAGGGGACGGGTTACGTAAGGTTTCGGGTAAGTGTTAGGGTTAGGGTTAGGGTTAGGGGACGGGGACGGGGACGGTTTAGGGGACAGGTTAGGGTACGACAATGGTTTAGGGTGAGCATACGTGTTAGGGTACGGGTTAGTGTTAGCCTACGGGTTAGGATTAGGGGACGGGTTAGGGTAAGGCTTCGGGTAAGGTTTCGGGTTAGGGTTAGTGTTAGGGTTAGGGTTACGGGACGGTGACGGTTTAGGGGACAGGTTACGGTACGACAACGGTTTAGGGTGAGCGTACGTGTTAGGATACGGGTTACTGTTAGCGTACGGGTTAGGATAAGGTGACGGGTTAGGGTAAGGCTTCGGGTAAGTGTTAGGGTTAGTGTTAGGGTTCGGGTTAGGGTTACGGTACGGGGACGGTTTAGGATACAGGTTAGGGTACGACAACGGTTTAGGGTGAGCGTACGTGTTAGGGTACGGGTTAGGATTAGGGGACGGTTTAGGATAAGGCTTCGGGTAAGGGTTCGGGTTAGTGTTAGTGTTAGGGTTAGGGTTAGGGTTAGGGGACGGTGACGGTTTACGGGACAGGTTAGGGTACGACAATGGTTTAGGGTGAGCGTACGTGTTAGGGTACGGGTTAGAGTTTGCGTATGGGTTAGGATTAGGGGACGGGTTAGTGTAAGGCTTCGGGTAAGAGTAAGGGTTAGGGTTAGGGGACGGGGACGGTTTAGGGGAGAGGTTAGTATACGACAGCGGTTTAGGGTGAGCGTACGTGTTAGGGTACGGGTTAGTGTTAGCGTACGGGTTAGGATTAGGGGACGGGTTAGGGTAAGTCTTCGGGTAAGGGATAGGGTTAGGGTTAGGGTTAGGGTTAGGGGACGGGGACGGTTTAGGGGACAGGATTGGGTACGACAACGGTTTAGGGTGAGTGTGCGTGTTAGGGTATGGGTTAGTGTTAGCGTACGGGTTAGGATTAGAACACGGGTTATGGTAAGGCTTCCGGTAAGTGTTTGGGTTAGGGTTAGGGTTAGGGTTAGGAGACGGGGACGGTTTAGGGGACAGGTTAATGTACGACAACGTTTTAGGGTGTGCGTATGTTTTAGGGTACTGTTTAGTGTTAGCGTACGGGTTAGGATTAGGATACGGGTTAGTGTAAAGCTTCGGGTAAGGGTTAGGGTTAGGGTTATGGTTAGGGGACGGGGACGGTTTAGGGGACAGTTTAGGGTACGACAACGGTTTAGGGTGAGCGTACGTGTAAGGGTATGGGTTAGTGTTAGCGTTCGGGTTAGGATTAGGGGACGGTTTAGGGTAAGGCTTCGGGTAAGGGTTAGGGTTAGGGTTATGGTTAGGGTTACGGTACGGGGACCGTTTAGGGTACAGGTTTGGGTACGACAACGGTTTAGGGTGAGCGTATGTGTTAGGGTACGGGTTAGTGTTAGCGTAAGGGTTAGGATTAGGGGACGGTTTAGGATAAGGCTTCGGGTAAGGGTTAGGGTTAGGGTTAGGGTTAGGGGACTGGGACGGTTTATGGGACAGGTTAGGGTACAACAACGGTTTAGGGTGAGCGTACATGTTAGGGTACGGGTTAGTGTTAGCGTTCGGGTTACGATTAGGGGACGGGTTAGGGTAAGGCTTCGGGTAAGGGTTAGGGTTAGGCTTAGGGTTAGGGTTAGGGTTACAGGACGGGGACGGTTTAGGGTACAGGTTAGGGTACGACAACGGTTTAGGGTGAGCGTATGTGTTAGGGTACGGGTTAGTGTTAGTGTACGGGTTAGGATTAGGGGACGGTTTAGCATAAAGCTTCGGGTAAGGGTTAGGGTTAGGTTTAGGGTTAGGGTTAGGGGATGTGGACGGTTTAGCGGACAGGTTAGGGTACGACAACGGTTTAGTGTGAGCGTACGTGTTAGGGTACGGTTTAGTGTTAGCGTACGGGTTACGATTAGGGGACGGGTTATGGTAAGGCTTCGGGTAAGGGTTAGGGTTAGGTTTAGGGTTAGGGTTAGGGTTAGGGGATGTGGACGGTTTAGCAGACAGGTTAGGCTACGACACCGTTTTAGGGTGATCGTACGTTTTACGGTACGGGTTAGTGTTAGCGTACAGCTTAGGATTAGGGGACGGTTTAGGGTAAGGCTTCGGATAAGTGTTAGGGTTAGATTTAGGGTTAGGGTTAGGGTTAGGGGATGGGGACGTTTTAGGGGAAAGGTTAGGGTACGACAACGGTTTAGGGTGAGCGTACGTGTTAGGGTACGGGTTAGAGTTTGCGTATGGGTTAGGATTAGGGGACGGGTTAGTGTAAGGCTTCGGGTAAGGGTAAGGGTTAGGGTTAGGGGACGGGGACGGTTTAGGGGACAGGGTAGGGTACGACAAAGCTTTAGGGGGAGCGTACGTGTTAGGGAACGGGTTAGTGTTAGCGTACGGGTTAGGATTAGGGGACGGGATAGGGTAAGGCTTCGGGTAAGGGTTCGGCTTAGGGTTAGGATTAGGGTTAGCGTTAGGGGACGGTGATGGTTGAGGGGACAGGTTACGGTACAACAACGGTTTAGGGTGACCGTACGTGTTAGGGTATGGGTTAGGGTTAGCGTACGTGTTAGGATTAGGGGACGGGTTAGGGTAAGGCTTCGGGTAAGGGTTAGGGTTAGGGTTAGGGTTAGGGTTAGGGGACGGGGACGGTTTAGGGGACAGGTTCCGGTACGACAATGGTTTAGAGTGAGCGTACGTGGTAGGGTATGGGTTAGTGTTATCGTAAGGGTTAGGTTTAGGGGACGGGTTAAGGTAAGGCTTCGGGTAAGGGTTAGGGTTAGGGTTAGGGTTAGGGGACGGGGACGTTTTAGGGGACAGGTTAGGGTACGACAACGGTTTAGGGTGAGCGTACGTGTTAGGGTACGGGTTAGTGTTAAAGTAAGGGTTAGGATTAGGGGACGGGTTAGTGTAAGGCTTCGGGTAAGGGTTAGGGTTATGGTTAGGGTTAGGGTTAGTGTTAGGGAATGGGGACGGTTTAGGGGACAGGTTAGGGTACGACAACGGTTTAGGGTGAGCGTCCGTGTTAGGGTACGTGTTAGAGTTAGCATACGGGTTAGGATTAGGGGACGGGTTAGGGTAAGGCTTCGGGTAAGGGTTAGGGTTAGGGTTAGGGTTAGGGTTAGGGGACGGGGACGGTTTAGGGGACAGGTTAGGGTACGACAACGGTTTAGGGTGAGCGTACGTGTTAGGGTATGGATTAGTGTTAGCGTTCGGATAAGGATTAAGGGACGGGTTAGGGTAAGGCTTCGGGTAAGGTTTAGGGTTAGTATTAGGGTTAGGGTTAGAGGACGGGGACGGTTTAGGGGACAGGTTAGGGTACGACAACTGTTTAGGGTGAGCGTACGTGTTAGGGTACGGGTTACTGTTAGCGTACGGGTTAGGATAAGGGGACGGGATAGGGTAAGGCTTCGGGTAAGGGTTAGGGTTAGTGTTAGGTTTAGGGTTAGGGTTACGGTACGGGGACGGATTAGGTTACAGGTTAGGGTACGACAACGGTTTAGGGTGAGCGTACGTGTTAGGGTACGGGTTAGTTTTAGCGTACGGGTTAGGATTAGGGGACGGTTTAGGATAAGGCTTCGGGTAAGGGTTAGGGTTAGGGTTAGGGTTAGGGGATGGGGACGGTTTAGGGGACAGGTTAGGGTACGACAACGGTTTAGGGTGAGCGTAAGTGTTAGAGTACGGGTTCGTGTTAGCGTACGATTTAGGATTAGGGGACGGGTTAGGGTAAGGCTTTGGGTAAGGGTTAGGGTTAGTGTTAGGGTTAGGGGACGGGGACGGTTTAGGGGACAGGATAGGGTACGACAAATGTTTAGGGTGAGTGTACGTGTTAGGGTACGGGTTAGTGTTAGCGTACGGGTTAGGATTAGGGGACGGGTTAGGGTAAGGCTTCGGGTAAGGGTTCGGGTTAGGGTTAGGGTTAGGGTTAGGGGACGGGGACGGTTTAGGGGACAGGTTAGTGTACGAAAACGGTTTAGGGTGAGTGTACGTGTTAGGGTACTGGTTATGGTTATCGTACGGGTTAGGATTAGGGGACGGGATAGACTAAAGCTTCGGGAAAGGGTTAGTGTTAGGGTTAGGGTTAGGGTTAGGGTTAGGGGACGGGGACGGTTTAGGGGACAGGTTAGTGTACGACAACGGTTTAGGGTGAGCGTACGTGTTAGGGTACGGGTTAGTGTTAGCGTACGGGTTAGGATTACTGGAGGGGTTAGGGTAAGGCTTCGGGTAAGGGTTAGGGTTAGGGTTAGGGTTAGGGGATGGGGACGGTTTAGGGGACGGGTTCGGGTACGACAACGGTTTAGCGTGAGCGTACGTGTTAGGGTACGGGTTAGTGTTAGGTTACGGGTTAGGTTTAGGGGACGGTTTAGGGTAAGGCTTCGGGTAAGGGTTAGGGTTAGGGTTAGGGTTAGGGTTAGGGGACGGGGATGGTTTAGGGGACAGGTTAGGGTACGACAAAGGTTTAGGGTGAGCATACGTGTTAGGGTACAGGTTAGTGTTAGTGTACGGGTTAGGATTAAGGGACGGGTTAGGGTAAGGCTTCAGGTAAGTGTTAGGTTTAGGGTTAGGGTTAGGGTTAGGGGACGGCGACGGTTTAGGGGACAGGTTAGGGTACGACAACTGTTTAGGGTGAGTGTACGTGTTAGGGTACGGGTTAGTGTTAGCGTACGGGTTAGGATTACGGGAGGGGTTAGGGTAAGGCTTCGGGTAAGGGTTAGGGTTAGGGTTAGGGTTACTGTTAGGGTTAGGGGACGGGGACGGTTTGTGGGACAGGTTAGGGTACGACAAAGGTTTAGGCTGAGCTTACGTGTTATGGTACGGGTTAGTGTTAGCGTACGGGTTAGGATTAGGGGACGGGTTAGGGTAAGGCTTCGGGTAAGGGTTCGGGTTAGGGTTAGGGTTAGGGTTAGGGTTAGGGTTAGGGGACGGTGACGGTTTATGGGACAGTTTAGGGTACGACAACGGTTTAGGGTGAGCGTACGTGTTAGGGTACGGGTTAGTGTTAGCGTACGGGTTAGGATTAGGGGACGGTTTAGGGTAAGGCTTCGGGTAAGGGTTAGGGTTAGGGTTAGGGTTAGGGGACGGGGACGGTTTAGGGGACAGGTTCGGGTACGACAACGGTTTAGGGTGAGCGTACGTGTTAGGGTACGGGTTAGTGTTATCGTATGGGTTAGGATTAGGGGGCGGGTTAGGGTAAGGCTTCGGGTAAGGGTTAGGGTTAGGGTTAGGGTTAGGGTTAGGGGACGGGGACGGTTTAGGGGACAGGTTAGGGTATGACAACGGTTTTGGGTGAGCATACGTGTGAGGGTACAGGTTAGCGTTAGCGTACGGGTTAGGATTAGGTGACTGGTGAGTGTAAGGCTTCGGGTAAGGTTTAGGGTTTTGGTTAGGGTTAGGGTTAGGGTTAGGGAATGGGGACGGTTTAGGGGACAGGTTAGGGTACGACAATGATTTAGGGTGAGCGTACGTGTTAGGGTACGGGTTAGAGTTAGCATACGGATTAGGATTAGGGGACGGGTTAGTTTAAGGCTTCGGGTAAGGGTTAGGGTTAGGGTTAGGGTTAGGGTTAGGGTTAGGCGACGGGGACGGTTTATGGGACAGGTTAGGGTACAACAACGGTTTCGGTTGAGCGTACGTGTTAGGGTATGGATTAGTGTTAGCGTACGGGTTAGGAATAAGGGACAGGTTAGTGTAAGGTTTCGGGTAAGGATTAGGGTTAGGGTTAGGGTTAGGGTTAGGGGACGGGGACGGTTTAGGGGACAGGTTAGGGTACGACAACGGTTTAGGTTGAGCGTACATGTGAGGGTACGGGTGAGTGTTAGCGTACGGGTTAGGATTAAGGGACGGGTTAGGTTAAGGCTTCAGGTAAGGGTTAGGTTTAGGGTTAGGGTTAGGGTTAGGGTTAGGGGACGGGGACGGTTTAGGGGACATGTTATTGTATGACAACGCTTTAGGGCGAGCGTACGTGTTAGGGTACGGGTTAGTGTTAGCGTACGGGTTAGGATTACGGGACGAGGTAGCGTAAGGCTTCAGGTAAGGATTAGGGTTAGGGCTAGGGTTAGGGTTAGGGGACGGGGACGGTTTAGGGGACAGGTTAGGGTACGACAACGGTTTAGGGTGAGTGTACGTGTTAGGGTACTGGTTATGGTTAGCGTACGGGTTAGGATTAGGGGACGGGTTAGACTAAAGCTTCGGGTAAGGGTTAGTGCTGGGTTAGGGTTAGGGTTAGGGTTAGGGGATGGGGACGGTTTAGGGGACAGGTTAGTGTACGACAATGGTTTAGGGTGAGCGTACGTGTTAGGGTACGGGTTAGTGTTAGCGTACGGGTTAGGCTTATGGGACGGGTTAGGGTAAGGCTTCGGGTAAGGGTTAGGGTTAGGGTTAGGGTTAGGGTTAGGGGACGGGGACGGCTTAGGGGACAGGTTAGGGTACGACAACTGTTTTGGGTGAGTGTACGTGTTAGGGTACGGGTTATTGTTAGCGTACGGGTTAGGATTAGGGGACGTGTTAGGGTAAGGCTACGGGTAAGGGTTAGCGTTAGGGTTAGGTTTAGGGTTAGTGTTAGGGGACGGGGACGGGGACGGTTTAGGGGACAGGTTATGGTACGACAACGTTTTAGGGTGAGCGTACGTGTTAGGGTACGTGTTAGTGTTAGCGTACCGGTTAGGATTACGGGACGGGTTAGGGTAAGGCTTCGGGTAAGTGTTAGGGTTAGGGTTAGGCATAGGGGACGGGGATGGTTTAGGGTACAGGTTAGGGTACGACAATGGTTTAGGGTGAGCGTACGTGTTAGGGTACGTGTTAGGGTTAGCATACGGTTTAGGATTAGGGGATGGGTTAGTGTAAGGCTTCGGGTAAGGGTTAGGGTTAAGGTTAGGGTTAGGGTTAATGTTAGGGTTACCGGACGGGGACGGTTTAGGGGACAGGTTCGTGTACGACAACGGTTTAGGGTGAGCGTACGTGTTAGGGTACGGGTTACTGTTAGGTTACGGATTAGGTTTAGGGGACGGTTTAGGGTAAGGCTTCGGTTAAGGGTTAGGGTTAGGGTTAGGATTAGGGTTAGGGTTAGGGGACGAGGATGGTTTAGGGGACAGGTTAGGGTACGACAAAGGTTTAGGGTGAGGGTACGTGTTAGGGTACGGGTTAGTGTTAGCGTACGGGTTAGGATTACGGGAGGGGTTAGGGTAAGGCTTCGGGTAAGGGTTAGGGTTTGGGTTAGTGTTAGGGTTAGGGGACGGGGACGGTTTAGGGGACAGGTTAGGGTACAACAAAGGTTTAGGCTGAGCGTACGTGTTAGGGTACGGGTTAGTGTTAGCGTACGGGTTAGGATTAGGGGACGGGTTAGGGTAAGGCTTCGGGTAAGGGTTTGGGTTAATGTTAGGGTTAGGGTTAGGGTTAGGGTTAGGGGACGGTGACGGTTTAGGGGACAGTTTAGGGTACGACAACGGTTTAGGGTGAGCGTACATGTTAGGGTACGGGTTAGTGTTAGCGTACGGGTTAGGATTAGGGGACGGGTTAGGGTAAGGCTTCGGGTAAGGGTTAGGGTTAGGGTTAGGGTTAGGGGACGGGGACGGTTTAGGGGACAGGTTCGGGTACGACAACGGTTTAGGGTGAGCGTACGTGTTAGGGTACGGGTTAGTGTTATCGTATGGTTTAGGATTAGGGGGCAGGTTAGTGTAAGGCTTCGGGTAAGGGTTAGGGTTAGGGTTAGGGTTAGGGTTAGGGGACGGGGACGGTTTAGGGGACAGGTTAGGGTACGACAACGGTTTAGGGTGAGCGTACGTGTGAGTGTACAGGTTAGCGTTAGCGTACGGGTTAGGATTAGGTGACTGGTGAGTGTAAGGCTTCCAGTAAGGTTTAGGGTTTTGGTTAGGGTTAGGGTTAGGGTTAGGGAATGGGGACGGTTTAGGGGACAGGTTAGGGTACGACAACGGTTTAGGGTGAGCGTACGTGTTAGGGTACAGGTTAGAGTTAGCATACGGGTTAGGATTAGGGGACGGGTTAGTTTAAGGCTTCGGGTAAGGGTTAGGGTTAGGGTTAGGGTTAGGGTTAGGGTTAGGCGACGGGGACGGTTTATGGGACAGGTTATGGTACAACAACGGTTTTGGGTGAGCGTACGTGTTAGGGTATGGATTAGTGTTAGCGTACGGGTTAGGAATAGGTGATGGGTTAGTGTAAGGCTTCGGGTAAGGATTAGGGTTAGGGTTAGGGTTAGGGTTAGGGGACGGGGACGGTTTAGGAGACAGGTTCCGGTACGACAATGGTTTAGGGTGCGTGTACGTGTTAGGGTACGGGTTAGTGTTAGCGTACGGGTTAGGTTTAGGGGACGGTTTAGGGTAAGGCTTCGGATAAGGGTTAGGGTTAGGGTTAGGATTAGGGTTAGGGTTAGGGGACGTGTACGGTTTAGGGGACAGGTTAGGGTACGACAACGGTTGAGGTTGAGCGTACGTGTTAGGGTACGGGTTAGTGTTAGCATACGGGTTAGGATTAAGGGACGGGTTAGGTAAAGGCTTCAGGTAAGGGTTAGGGTTAGGGTTAGGGTTAGGGTTAGGGGACGGCGACGGTTTAGGGGACAGGTTAGGGTACGACAACTCTTTAGGTTGAGTGTACGTGTTAGGGTAAGGGTTAGTGTTAGCGTATGGGTTAGGATTACGGGACGGGTTAGGGTAAGGCTTCGGGTAAGGGTTAGGCTTAAGGTTAGGGTTAGGGTTAGGGGACGGGGACGGTTTAGGGGACAGGTTATGGTACGACAACGTTTTAGGGTGAGCGTACGTGTTAGGGTACGTGTTAGTGTTAGCGTACCGGTTAGGATTAGGTGACGGGTTAGGGTAAGGCTTCGGGTAAGGGTTAGGGTTAGGGTTAGGGTTAGGGATAGGGGACGGGGATGGTTTAGGGTACAGGTTAGGGTACGACAATGGTTTAGGGTGAGCGTACGTGTTAGGGTACGTGTTAGGGTTAGCATACGGTTTAGAATTAGGGGATGGGTTAGTGTAAGGCCTCGCGTAAGGGTTAGGGTTAGGGTTAGGGTTAATGTTAGGGTTAGCGGACGGGGACGGTTTAGGGGACCGGTTCGGGTACGAAAACGGTTTAGGGTGAGCGTACGTGTTAGGGTACGGGTTAGTGTTATGTTACGGGTTAGGTTTAGGGGACGGTTTAGGTTAAGGCTTCGGGTAAGGGTTAGGGTTAGGGTTAGGATTCGGGTTAGGGTTAGGGTACGGGGATGGTTTAGGGGCCAGGTTAGGGTACGACAAAGGTTTAGGGTGAGCGTACGTGTTAGGGTACAGGTTAGTGTTAGCGTACGGGTTAGGATTAAGGGACAGGTTAGGGTAAGGCTTCAGGTAAGGGTTAGGATTATGGTTAGGGTTAGGGTTAGGGGACGGCGACGGTTTAGGGGACAGGTTAGGGTACGACAACTGTTTAGGGTGAGTGTACGTGTTAGGGTACGGGTTAGTGTTAGCGTACGGGTTAGGATTACGGGACGGGTTAGGATAAGGCTTCGGGTAAGGGTTAGGGTTAGGGTTAGGGTTAGTGTTAGGGTTAGGGGACGGGGACAGTTTAGGGGACAGGTTAGGGTACGACAAAGGTTTAGGCTGTGCGTACGTGTTAGGGTACGGGTTAGTGTTAGCGTACGGGTTAGGATTAGGGGACGGGTTAGGGTAAGGCTTCGGGTAAGGGTTCGGGTTAGGGTTAGGGTTAGGGTTAGGGTTGGGGGACGGTGACGTTTTAGGGGACAGTTTAGGGTACGACAACGGTTTAGGGTGAACGTACGTGTTAGGGTACGGGTTAGTGTTAGCGTACGGGTTAGGATTAGGGGGCGGGTTAGGGTAAGGCTTCGGGTAAGGGTTAGGGTTAGGGTTAGGGTTAGGGTTAGGGGACGGGGACGGTTTAGGGGACAGGTTAGGGTACGTCAACGGTTTAGGGTGAGCGTACGTGTGAGGGTACAGGTTAGTGTTAGCGTACGGGTTAGGATTAGGGGACTGGTGAGTGTAAGGCTTCGGGTAAGGTTTAGGGTTTTGGTTAGGGTTAAGGTTAGGGTTAGGGAATGGGGACGGTTTAGGGGACAGGTTAGGGTACGACAACGGTTTAGGGTGAGCGTACGTGTTAGGGTACGGGTTAGAGTTAGCATACGGGTTAGGATTAGGGGACGGGTTAGGTTAAGGCTTCAGGTAAGGGTTAGGGTTAGGGTTAGGGTTAGGGTTAGGGGACGGGGACGGTTTAGGGGACATGTTAGGGTAAGACAACGGTTTAGGGTGAGCGTACGTGTTAGGGTACGGGTTAGTGTTAGCGTACGGGTTAGGATTACGGGACGAGTTAGTGTAAGGCTTCAGGTAAGGATTAGGGTTAGGTTTAGGGTTAGGGTTAGTGTTAGGGGACGGGGACGGTTCAGGGGATAAGTTAGGGTACGACAACGGTTTAGGGTGAGCGTAGGTGTTAGGCTACGGGTTAGTGTTAGCGTACGGGTTAGGATTAGGTGACGGGTTAGGGTAAGGCTTCGGGTAAGGGTTAGGGTTAGGGTTAGGGTTAGGGTTAGGGGATGGGGACGTTTTAGGGGACAGGTTAGGGTACGACAACGTTTTAGGGTGAGCGTACATGTTAGGGTACGGGTTATTGTTAGCGTACGGGTTAGGATTAGGGGACGGTTTAGGGTAAGGCTTCGGGTAAGGCTTAGGGTTAGGGTTAGGGTTAGGGGATGGGGACGGTTTAGGGGAGAGGTTAGGATACGACAACGGTTTAGGGTGAGCGTACGTGTTAGGGTACGGTTTAGTGTTAGCGTACGGTTTAGGATTAGGGGACGGGTTAGGGTAAGGCTTTGGTTAAGGGTTAGCGTTAGGGTTAGTGTTAGGGTTAGGGGACGGGGACGGTTTAGGGGACAGGTTAGGGTACGACAAATGTTTAGGTTGAGCGTACGTGTTAGGGTACGTGTTAGTGTTAGCGTACGGGTTAGGATTAGGGGACGGGTTAGGGTAAGGCTTCGGGTAAGGGTTCGGGTTAGGGTTAGGGTTAGGGTTAGGCTTAGTGGACGGTGACGGTTTAGGGGACAGGTTAGGGTACGACAACGGTTTAGGGTGAGCGTACGTGCTAGGGTACTGGTTAGTGTTAGCGTACGGGTTAGGATTAGGGGACGTGTTAGAGTAAGGCTTCGGGTAAGGGTTAGGTTTAGGGTTAGGGTTAGGGTTAGGGTTAGGGGACGGGGACGGTTTAGGGGACAGGTTAGTGTACGACAACGGTTTAGGGTGAGCGTACGTGTTAGGGTATGGGTTAGTGTTTTCGTACGGGTTAGGCTTATGGGACGGATTAGGGTAAGGCTTCGGGTAAGGGTTAGGGTTAGGGTTAGGTTTAGGGTTAGGGTTAGGGGACGGGGACGGTTTAGGGGACAGGTTATGGTACGACAACGTTTTAGGGTGAGCGTACGTGTTAGTCTACGTGTTAGTGTTAGCGTACCGGTTAGGATTAGGGGACGGGTTAGGGTAAGGCTTCGGGTAAGGGTTAGGGTTAGGGTTAGGGCTAGGGATAGGGGACGGGGATGGTTTCGGGTACAGGTTAGGGTACGACAATGGTTTAGGGTGAGCGTACGTGTTAGGGTACGGGTTAGGGTTAGCGTAAGGTTTAGGATTTGGGGATGGGTTAGTGTAAGGCTTAGGGTAAGGGTTAGGGTTAGGGTTAGGGTTAGGGGACGGGGATGGTTTAGGGGACAGTTTCGGGTACGACAACGGTTTAGGGTGAGCGTACGTGTTAGGGTACGGGTTAGTGTTAGCGTACGGGTTAGGATTAGGGGACGGGTTAGAGTAAGGCTTCGGGTAAGGGTTCGGGTTAGGGTTAGGTTTAGGGTTAGGGTTAGAGGACGGTGACGGTTTAGGGGACAGGTTAGGGTACGACAACGGTTTAGGGTGAGCGTACGTGTTAGGGTACGGGTTAGTGTTAGCGTACGGGTTAGGATTAGGGGACGGGTTAGTGTAAGGGTTCGGGTAAGTGTTAGGGTTAGGGTTAGGGTTAGGGGACGGGGACAGTTTAGGGGACAGGTTCGGGTACGATAACGGTTTAGGGAGAGCGTACGTGTTAGGGTACGGGTTAGTGTTATCGTACGGGTTAGGATTAGGGGACGGGTTAGGGTAAGGCTTCGGGTAAGTGTTAGGGTTAGGGTTAGGGTTAGGGTTAGGGTTAGGGTACGGGGACGGTTTAGGGGACAGGTTAGGGTACGACAACGGTTTAGGGTGAGCGTACGTGTTAGGGTACGGGTTAGTGTTATGTTACGGGTTAGGTTTAGGGGACGGTTTAGGTTAAGGCTTCGGGTAAGCGTTAGGGTTAGGGTTAGGATTCGGGTTAGGGTTAGGGTACGGGGATGGTTTAGGGGCCAGGTTAGGGTACGACAAAGGTTTAGGGTGAGCGTACGTGTTAGGGTACAGGTTAGTGTTAGCGTACGGGTTAGGATTAAGGGACAGGTTAGGGTAAGGCTTCAGGTAAGGGTTAGGATTATGGTTAGGGTTAGGGTTAGGGGACGGCGACGGTTTAGGGGACAGGTTAGGGTACGACAACTGTTTAGGGTGAGTGTACGTGTTAGGGTACGGGTTAGTGTTAGCGTACGGGTTAGGATTACGGGACGGGTTAGGATAAGGCTTCGGGTAAGGGTTAGGGTTAGGGTTAGGGTTAGTATTAGGGTTAGGGGACGGGGACAGTTTAGGGGACAGGTTAGGGTACGACAAAGGTTTAGGCTGTGCGTACGTGTTAGGGTACGGGTTAGTGTTAGCGTACGGGTTAGGATTAGGGGACGGGTTAGGGTAAGGCTTCGGGTAAGGGTTCGGGTTAGGGTTAGGGTTAGGGTTAGGGTTGTGGGACGGTGACGTTTTAGGGGACAGTTTAGGGTACGACAACGGTTTAGGGTGAGCGTACGTGTTAGGGTACGGGTTAGTGTTAGCGTACGGGTTAGGATTAGGGGGCGGGTTAGGGTAAGGCTTCGGGTAAGGGTTAGGGTTAGGGTTAGGGTTAGGGTTAGGGGACGGGGACGGTTTAGGGGACAGGTTAGGGTACGTCAACGGTTTAGGGTGAGCGTACGTGTGAGGGTACAGGTTAGTGTTAGCGTACGGGTTAGGATTAGTGGACTGGTGAGTGTAAGGCTTCGGGTAAGGTTTAGGGTTTTGGTTAGGGTTAAGGTTAGGGTTAGGGAATGGGGACGGTTTAGGGGACAGGTTAGGGTACGACAACGGTTTAGGGTGAGCGTACGTGTTAGGGTACGGGTTAGAGTTAGCATACGGGTTAGGATTAGGGGACGGGTTAGGTTAAGGCTTCAGGTAAGGGTTAGGGTTAGGGTTAGGGTTAGGGTTAGGGGACGGGGACGGTTTAGGGGACATGTTAGGGTAAGACAACGGTTTAGGGTGAGCGTACGTGTTAGGGTACGGGTTAGTGTTAGCGTACGGGTTAGGATTACGGGACGAGTTAGCGTAAGGCTTCAGGTAAGGATTAGGGTTAGGGTTAGGGTTAGGGTTAGTGTTAGGGGACGGGGACGGTTCAGGGGATAGGTTAGGGTATGACAACGGTTTAGGGTGAGCGTAGGTGTTAGGCTACGGGTTAGTGTTAGCGTACGGGTTAGGATTAGGGGACGGGTTAGGGTAAGGCTTCGGGTAAGTGTTAGGGTTAGGGTTAGGGTTAGGGTTAGGGGATGGGGACGTTTTAGGGGACAGGTTAGGGTACGACAACGTTTTAGGGTGAGCGTACATGTTAGGGTACGGGTTATTGTTAGCGTATGGGTTAGGATTAGGGGACGGTTTAGGGTAAGGCTTCGGGTAAGGCTTAGGGTTAGGGTTAGGGTTAGGGGATGGGGACGGTTTAGGGGAGAGGTTAGGATACGACAACGGTTTAGGGTGAGCGTACGTGTTAGGGTACGGTTTAGTGTTAGCGTACGGTTTAGGATTAGGGGACGGGTTAGGGTAAGGCTTTGGTTAAGGGTTAGCGTTAGGGTTAGTGTTAGGCTTAGTGGACGGTGACGGTTTAGGGGACAGGTTAGGGTACGACAACGGTTTAGGGTGAGCGTACGTGCTAGGGTACTGGTTAGTGTTAGCGTACGGGTTAGGATTAGGGGACGTGTTAGAGTAAGGCTTTGGGTAAGGGTTAGGTTTAGGGTTAGGGTTAGGGTTAGGGTTAGGGGACGGGGACGGTTTAGGGGACAGGTTAGTGTACGACAACGGTTTAGGGTGAGCGTACGTGTTAGGGCATGGGTTAGTGTTTTCGTACGGGTTAGGCTTATGGGACGGATTAGGGTAAGGCTTCGGGTAAGGGTTAGGGTTAGGGTTAGGTTTAGGGTTAGGGTTAGGGGACGGGGACGGTTTAGGGGACAGGTTATGGTACGACAACGTTTTAGGGTGAGCGTACGTGTTAGTCTACGTGTTAGTGTTAGCGTACCGGTTAGGATTAGGGGACGGGTTAGGGTAAGGCTTCGGGTAAGGGTTAGGGTTAGGGTTAGGGCTAGGGATAGGGGACGGGGATGGTTTCGGGTACAGGTTAGGGTACGACAATGGTTTAGGGTGAGCGTACGTGTTAGGGTACGGGTTAGGGTTAGCGTAAGGTTTAGGATTTGGGGATGGGTTAGTGTAAGGCTTAGGGTAAGGGTTAGGGTTAGGGTTAGGGTTAGGGGACGGGGATGGTTTAGGGGACAGTTTCGGGTACGACAACGGTTTAGGGTGAGCGTACGTGTTAGGGTACGGGTTAGTGTTAGCGTACGGGTTAGGGTTAGGGGACGGGTTAGAGTAAGGCTTCGGGTAAGGGTTCGGGTTAGGGTTAGGTTTAGGGTTAGGGTTAGAGGACGGTGACGGTTTAGGGGACAGGTTAGGGTACGACAACGGTTTAGGGTGAGCGTACGTGTTAGGGTACGGGTTAGTGTTAGCGTACGGGTTAGGATTAGGGGACGGGTTAGTGTAAGGGTTCGGGTAAGTGTTAGGGTTAGGGTTAGGGTTAGGGTTAGGGTTATGGTTAGGGTTAGGGTTAGGGTTAGGGAATGGGGACGGTTTAGGGGACAGTTTAGGGTACGACAACGGTTTAGGGTGAGCGTACGTGTTAGGGTACGGGTTATTGTTAGCGTACGGGTTAGGATTAGGGGACGGGTTAGGGTAAGGCTTCGGGTCAGGTTTAGGGTTAGGTTTAGGGTTAGGGTTAGTGTTAGGGAATGGGGACGGTTTAAGGGAGAGGTTAGGGTACGACAACGGTTTAGGGTGAGCATAAGTGTTAGGGTATGGGTTCGTGATAGCGTACGATTTAGGATTAGGGGACGGGTAACGGTAAGGCTTCGGGTAAGGGTTCGGGTTAGTGTTAGGTTTAGAGTTAGGGTTAGGGGACGGTGACGGTTTAGGGGACAGATTAGGGTACGACAACGGTTTAGGGTGAGCGTACGTGTTAGGGTACTGGTTGGTGTTAGCATACGGGTTAGGAATAAGGGACGGGTTAGTGTAAGGCTTCGGGTAAGTGTTAGGGTTAGGGTTAGGGTTAGGGTTAGGGGACGGGTACGGTGTAGGGGACAGGTTCGGGTACGACAACGGTATAGGGTGAGCGTACGTGTTAGGGTACGGGTTAGTGTTAGCGTACGGGTTAGGATTACGGGACTGGTTAGGGTAAGGCTTCGGGTAAGGGTTAGGGTTAGGGTTAGGGTTAGGGTTAGTGTTAGGGGACGGGGACGGTTTAGGGGACAGGTTAGTGTACGACAACTGTTTAGGGTGAGCGTACGTGTTAAGGTACAGGTTATTGTTAGTGTACGGCTTAGGATTAGGGGACGGTTTATGGTAAGGCTTCGGGTAAGGGTTAGCGTTAGGGTTAGGTTTAGGGTTAGGCTTAGGGGACGGGGACGGTTTAGGGGACATGTTAGGGTACGACAACAGTTTAGGGTGAGCGTACGTGTTAGGGTACGGGTTATTGTTAGCGTACGGGTTAGGATTAGGGGACGGGTTAGGGTAAGGCTTCGGGTAAGGGTTAGGGTTAGGTTTAGGGTTAGGGTTAGTGTTAGCGGATGAGGACGGTTTAAGGGAGAGGTTAGGGTACGACAACGGTTTTGGGTGAGCGTAAGTGTTAGGGTACGGGTTCGTGTTAGCGTACGATTTAGGTTTAGGGGACGGGTTAGGGTAAGGCTTTGGGTAAGGGTTAGGGTTAGGGTTAGTGTTAGGGTTAGGGGACGGGGAGGGTTTAGGGGACAGGTTAGAGTACGACAAATGTTTAGGGTGAGCGTACGTGTTAGGGTACGGGTTAGTGTTAGCGTACGGGTTAGGATTTGGGGACGGGTAAGGGTAAGGCTTCGGGTAAGGGTTCGGGTTAGTGTTAGGTTTAGGGTTAGGGTTAGGGGACGGTGACGGTTTAGGGGAAAGGTTAGGGTACGACAACTGTTTAGGGTGAGTGTACGTGTTAGGGTACGGGTTAGTGTTAGAGTACGGGTTAGGATTACGGGACTGGTTAGGGTAAGGCTTCGGGTAAGGGTTAGGGTTAGGGTTAGTGTTAGGGGACGGGGACGGTTTAGGGGACAGGTTAGGGTACGACAACTGTTTAGGGTGAGCGTACGTGTTAGGGTACGGGTTATTGTTAGCGTACGGGTTAGGATTAGGGGACGGGTTAGGGTAAGGCTTCGGGTAAGGGTTAGGGTTAGGTTTAGGTTTAGGGTTAGTGTTAGGGGATGGGGACGGTTTAAGGGAGAGGTTAGGGTACGACAACGGTTTTGGGTGAGCGTAAGTGTTAGGGTACGGGTTCGTGTTAGCGTACGATTTAGGATTAGGGGACGGGTTAGGTTAAGGCTTTGGGTAAGGGTTAGGGTTTGGGTTAGTGTTAGGGTTAGGGGACGGGGAGGGTTTAGGGGACAGGTTAGGGTACGACAAATGTTTAGGGTGAGCGTACGTGTTAGGGTACTGGTTAGTGTTAGCGTACGGGTTAGGAATAGGGGACGAGTTAGTGTAAGGCTTTGGGTAAGTGTTAGGGTTAGGGTTAGGGTTAGGGTTAGGGGACGGGGACGTTTTATGGGACAGGTTCGGGTACGACAACGGTATAGTGTAAGCGTACGTGTTAGGGTACGGGTTAGTGTTAGCGTACGGGTTAGGTTTAGGGGACGGTTTAGGGTAAGGCTTCGGATAAGGTTTAGGGTTAGGGTTAGGATTAGGGTTAGGGTTAGGGGACGGGGATGGTTTAGGGGACAGGTTAGGGTACGACAACGGTTGTGGTGAGCGTACGTGTTAGGGTACGGGTTAGTGTTAGCGTACAGGTTAGGTTTAAGGGACGGGTTAGGTTAAGGCTTCAGGTAAGGGTTAGGTTTAGGGTTAGGGTTAGGGTTAGGGGACCGCGACGGTTTAGGGAACAGGTTAGGGTACGACAACGGTTTAGGGTGAGCGTACGTGTTAGGGTACAGGTTATTGTTAGTGTACGGTTTACGATTAGGGGACGGGTTAGTGTAAGGATTCGAGTAAGGGTTAGCGTTAGGGTAAGGTTTAGGGTTAGGGTTAGGGGACGGGGATGGTTTAGGGGACATGTTAGGGTACGACAACGGTTTAGGGTGAGCGTACGTGTTAGGGTACGGGTTAGTGTTAGCGTACGGGTTAGGATTACGGGACGAGTTAGCGTAAGGCTTCAGGTAAGGATTAGGGTTAGGGTTAGGGTTAGGGTTAGGGTTAGGGGACGGGGACGGTTTAGGGTACAGGTTAGTGTACGACAACGGTTTAGGGTGAGCATACGTGTTAGGCTACGGGTTAGTGTTAGTGTACGGGTCAGGATTAGGGGACGGGTTAGGGTAAGGCTTCGGGTAAGGGTTATGTTTAGGTTTAGGGTTAGGGTTAGTGGATGGAGACGGTTTAGGGGACAGGTTAGGGTACGACAAAGGTTTAGGGTGAGCGTACGTGTTAGGGTACTGGTTATGGTTAGCGTACGGGTTAGGATTAGGGGACGGGTTAGAGTAAGGCTTCGGGTAAGGGTTAGGGTTAGGGTTAGGGTTAGGGTTAGGGGACGGGGATGGTTTAGGGGACATGTTAGGGTACGACAACGGTTTAGGGTGAGCGTACGTGTTAGGGTACGGGTTAGTGTTAGCGTACGGGTTAGGATTACGGGACGAGTTAGCGTAAGGCTTCAGGTAAGGATTAGGGTTAAGGTTAGGGTTAGGGTTAGGGGACGGGGACGGTTTAGGGTACAGGTTAGTGTACGACAACGGTTTAGGGTGAGCATACGTGTTAGGCTACGGGTTAGTGTTAGTGTACGGGTCAGGATTAGGGGACGGGTTAGGGTAAGGCTTCGGGTAAGGGTTATGTTTAGGTTTAGGGTTAGGGTTAGTGGATGGAGACGGTTTAGGGGACAGGTTAGGGTACGACAAAGGTTTAGGGTGAGCGTACGTGTTAGGGTACTGGTTATGGTTAGCGTACGGGTTAGGATTAGGGGACGGGTTAGGGTAAGGCTTCGGGTAAAGGTTAGGGTTAGGGTTAGGTTTAGGGTTAGGGGACGGGGAAGGGGACGGTTTAGGGGACAGGTTAGTGTACGACAACGGTTTAGGGTGAGCGTACGTGTTAGAGTACGGGTTAGTGTTATCTTATGGGTTAGGATTAGGGGTTGGGTTAGGGTAAGGCTTCGGGTAAGGTTTAGGTTTAGGGTTAGGGTTAGGGTTAGGGGACGGGGACGGTTTAGGGGACAGGTTAGGGTACGACAACGGTTTAGGGTGAGCGTACGTGTTAGTGTACGGGTTAGTTTTAGCGTACGGGTTAGGATTAGGGGACGGGTTAGTGTAAGGCTTCGGGTAAGGGTTAGGGTTAGGGTTAGGGTTAGGGTTACGTTTAGGGAACGGGGATGGTTTAGGGGACAGGTTAGGGTACGACAACGGTTTAGGGTGAGCGTACGTGTTAGGGTATGGGTTAGAGTTAGCATACGGTTTAGGATTAGGGGACGGGTTAGTGTAATGCTTCGGGTAAGGGTTAGGGTTAGGGTTAGGGTTAGTGTTAGGGGACGGGGACGGTTTAGGGGACAGGTTAGGGTACGACAACGGTTTATTGTGAGCGTACGTGTTAGGCTACGGATTAGTGTTAGCGTATGGTTTAGGATTAGGGGACGGGTTAGGGTAAGGCTTAGTGTAAGGGTTAGGGTTAGGGTTAAGGTTAGGGGACGGGGACGGTTTAGGGGACAGGTTAGGGTACGACAAATGTTTAGGGTGAGCGTACGTGTTAGGCTACGGGTTAGTGTTAGCATACGGGTTAGGATTAAGGGACGGGTTAGGGTAAGGCTTCGTGTAAGGGTTAGGGTTAGGGTTAGGGTTAGGGGACGGGGACGGTTTAGGGGACAGGTTAGTGTACGATAACGGTTTAGGGTGAGCGTACGTGTAAGGGTACGCGTTAGTGTTAGCGTACGGGTTAGGATTAGGGGACGGGTTACGGTAAGGCTTCGGATAAGGTTTAGGGTTAGGGTTAGGGTTAGGGTTAGGGGACGGGGAAGGTTTATGGGACAGGTTAGGGTACGACAACGGTTTAGGGTGAGCGTACGTGTTAGGGTACTGTTTAGTGTTAGTGTACAGGTTAGGATTAGGGGATGGGTTAGGGTAAGGCTTCGGGTAAGGGTTAGGTTTAGGGTTAGGGTTAGGGGACGGGGACGGTTTAGGGGACAGGTTAGGGTACGACAACGGTTTATGGTGACTGTACGTGTTAGGGTACGGGTTAGAGTTAGCGTACGGGTTAGGATTAGGGGACGGGTTAGGGTAAGGCTTCGGGTAAGGGTTAGGGTTAGGGTTAGCGTTAGGGTTAGGGGACGGGGACGGTTTAGGGGACAGGTTCGGGTACGAGAACGGTTTAGGGTGAGCGTACGTGTTAGGGTACGGGTTAGTTTTAGCGTATGGGTTAGGTTTAGGGGACGGTTTAGGGTAAGGCTTCGGGTAAGGTTTAGGGTTAGGGTTAGGATTAGGGTTAGGGTTAGGGGACGGGGATGGTTTAGGGGACAGTTTAGTGTACGACAACGGTTTAGGGTGAGCGTACGTGTTAGGGTACGGGTTAGTGTTAGCGTACGGGTTAGGATTCAGGGACGGGTTAGGATAAGGCTTCAGGTAAGGGTTAGGGTTAGGGTTAGGGTTAGGGTTAGGGGACGGCGACGGTTTAGGGGACAGGTTAGGGTACGTCAAATGTTTAGGGTGAGTGTACGTGTTATGGTACCGGTTAGTGTTAGCGTACGGGTTAGGATTATGGGACGGGTTAGGGTAAGGCTTCGGGTAAGTGTTAGGGTTAGGGTTAGGGTTAGGATTAGGGTTAGGGTTAGGGGACGGGGACGGGGACGGTTTAGGGGACAGGTTAGTGTATGACAACGGTTAAGGGTGAGTGTACGTGTTAGGGTACGGGATAGTGTTAGCGTACGGGTTCGGATTAGGAGATGTGTTAGGGTAATGCTTCGGGTAAGGTTTAGGGTTAGGGTTAGGGTTAGGGTTAGGGTTAGGGGACGGGGACGGTTTAGGGGACAGGTTAGGGTACGACAACGGTTTAGGGTGAGCGTACGTGTTAAGGTACGGGATAGTGTTATCGTACGGGTTAGGATTAGGAGACGGGATAGTGTAAGGCTTCGGGTAAGGGTTAGGGTTAGGGTTAGGGTTAGGGTTAGGGGACGGGGACGGTTTAGGGGACAGGTTACGGTACGACAACGGTTTAGGGTGAGCATACGTGTTAGTGTACGGGTTAGTGTTAGCGTACGGGTTAGGATTAGGGGACGGGTTAGGGTAAGGCTTCGGGTAAGGGTTAGGGTTAGTGTTAGGGTTAGGGTTAGGGTTAGGGAACGGAGACGGTTTAGGGGACAGGTTAGGGTATGACAACGGTTTAGGGTGAGCCTACGTGTTAGGGTATGGGTTAGAGTTAGCATACGGGTTAGGATTAGGGGACGGGTTAGGGTAATGCTTCGGGTAAGGGTTAGGTTTAGGGTTAGGGTTAGGGGACGGGGACGGTTTAGGGGACAGGTTAGGGTACGACAACGTTTTAGGGTGAGCTTACGTGTTAGGGTACAGTTTAGTCTTAGCGTACAGGTTAGGATTAGGGGACGGGTTAGGGTAAGGCTTCGGGTAAGGGTTAGGGTTAGGGTTAGGGTTAGTGTTAGTGTTAGGGGACGGGGACGGTTTAGGGGACAGGTTAGGGTACGACAACGGTTTAGGGTGAGCGTACGTGTTAGGGTACGGGTTAGTGTGAGCATACGGGTTAGGATTAGGGGACTGGTTAGGGTAAGGCTTCGGATAAGGGTTAGGGTTAAAGTTAGGGTTAGGGTTAGGGTTAGGGTTAGGGAACGGGGACGGTTTAGGGGACATGTTAGGGTAGGACAACGGTTTAGGGTGAGCGTACGTGTTAGGGTACGGGTTAGAGTTAGCATACGGGTTAAGATTAGGGGACGGGTTAGGGTAAGGCTTCGGATAAGGGTTAGGGTTAGGTTTAGGGTTAGGGTTAGGGTTAGGGGACGGGGACGGTTTAGGGGACAGGTTAGGGTACGACAACGGTTTAGGGTGAGAGTACGTGTTAGGGTACGGGTTAGTGTTAGCGTGCGGGTTAGGATTAGCAGACGGGTTAGAGTAAGGCTACGGGTAAGGGTTAGGGTTAGGGTTAGGTTTAGGGTTAGGTGACGGGGACGGTTTAGGGGACAGGTTAGTGTTCGACAAAGGTTTAGGGTGAGCGTAAGTGTTAGGGTATCGGTTAGTGTTAGCGTACGGGTTTGGCTTGTGGGACGGGATAGGTTAAGGCTTCGGGTAAGGGTTAGGGTTAGGGTTAGGTTTACGTTTAGGGTTAGGGGACAGGGACGGTTTAGGGGACAGGTTATGGTACGACAACGTTTTAGGATGAGCGTACGTGTAAGGGTACGTGTTAGTGTTAGCGTACGGGTTATTATTTGGGGACGGGTTAGGGTAAGGCTTTGGGTAAGGCTAGGGATAGGGTTAGGGTTAGGGTTAGGGGACTGGGACGGTTTAGGGGACAGGTTAGGGTACGACAACGGTTTAGGTTGAGCGTACGTGTTAGTGTAAGGGTTAGGGTTAGCGTACGGGTTAGGATTAGGGGATGGGTTAGTGTAAGGCTTCGTGTAAGGGTTAGGGTTAGGGTTAGGGTTAGGGATAGGGGACGGGTATGGTTTAGGGTACAAGTTAGGGTACGACAATGGTTTAGGGTGAGCGTACGTGTTAGGGTACGGGTTAGGGTCAGCGTACGGGTTAGGATTAGGGGATGGGTTAGAGTAAGGCTTCGGGTAAGGGTTAGGTTTAGGTTTAGGGTTAGGGTTAGGGGACGGGGACGGTTTAGGGGACAGGTTAGGGTACGACAACGGTTTAGGGTGAGCGTACGTGTGAGGGTACAGGTTAGTGTTAGCGTACGGGTTAGGATTAGGGGACTGGTGAGTGTAAGGCTTCGGGTAAGTTTTAGGGTTTTGGTTAGGGTTAGGGTTAGGGTTAGGGAATGGGGACTGTTTAGGGGACAGGTTAGGGTACGACAACGGTTTAGGGTGAGCGTACGTGTTAGGGTACGGGTTAGAGTTAGCATACGGGTTAGGATAAGGGGACGGGTTAGTTTAAGGCTTCGGGTAAGGGTTAGGGTTAGGGTTAGGGTTAGGGTTATGGTTAGGCGACGGGGACGGTTTATGGGACAGGTTAGGGTACAACAACGGTTTTGGGTGAACGTACGTGTTAGGGTATATATTAGTGTTAGCGTACGGGTTAGGAATAGGGGATGGGTTAGTGTAAGGCTTCGGGTAAGGGTTAGGGTTAGGGTTAGGGTTAGGGGACGGGGACGGTTTAGGGGACAGGTTCTGGTACGACAATGGTTTAGGGTGAGGGTACGTGTTAGGGTACGGGTTAGTGTTAGCGTACGGGTTAGGTTTAGGGGACGTTTTAGGGTAAGGCTTCGGATAAGTGTTAGGGTTAGGGTTAGGATTAGGGTTAGGGTTAGGGGACGGGGATGGTTTAGGGGACAGGTTAGGGTACGACAACGGTTTAGGTTGAGCGAACGTGTTAGGGTACGGGTTAGTGTTAGCGTACGGGTTAGGCTTAAGGGACGGGTTAGTTTAAGGCTTCAGGTAAGGGTTAGGGTTAGGGTTAGGGTTAGGGTTAGGTTTAGGGGACGGCAACGGTTTAGGGGACAGGTTAGGGTACGGCAACTGTTTAGGGTGAGTGTACGTGTTAGGGTAATGGTTAGTGTTAGCGTACGGGTTAGGATTAGGGGACGGTTTAGGGTAAGGCTTTGGGTAAAGGTTAGCGTTAGGGTTAGGTTTAGGGTTAGGGTTAGGGGACGGGGACGGTTTAGGGGACATGTTAGGGTAAGACAACGGTTTAGGGTGAGCGTACGTGTTAGTGTACGGGTTAGTGTTAGCGTACGGGTTAGGATTACGGGACGAGTTAGCGTAAGGCTTCAGGTAAGTATTAGGGTTAGGGTTAGGGTTAGGGTTAGTGTTAGGGGACGGGGACGGTTCAGGGGATAGGTTAGGGTACGACAATGGTTTAGGGTGAGCGTACGTGTTAGGCTACGGGTTAGTGTTAGCGTACGGGTTAGGATTAGGGGACGGGTTAGGGTAAGGCTTCGGGTAAGGGTTAGGGTTAGGGTTAGGGTTAGGGTTAGGGGACGGGGACGTTTTAGGGGACAGGTTAGGGTACGACAACGGTTTATGGTGATCGTACGTGTTAGGGTACTGGTTATGGTTAGCGTACGGGTTAGGATTAGGGGACGGGTTAGAGTAAGGCTTCGGGTAAGTGTTAGGGTTAGGGATAGGGATAGGGGACGGGGATGGTTTAGGGTACAGGTTAGGGTACGACAATGGTTTAGGGTGAGCGTACGTGTTAGGGTACGGGTTAGGGTTAGCGTACGGGTTAGGATTAGGGGATGGGTTAGTGTAAGGTTTCGGGTAAGGGTTAGGGTTAGGGTTAGGGTTAGGGTTAGGGGACGGGGACGGTTTAGGGGACAGGTTAGGGTACGACAACGGTTTAGGGTGAGCGTACGTGTTAGGCTACGGGTTAGTGTTAGCGTACAGGTTAGGATTAGGGGACGGGTTAGTGTAAGGCTTCGGGTAAGGGTTAGGGTTAGGGTTAGGTTTAGGGATAGGGGACGGGGATGGTTTAGGGTACAAGTTAGGGTACGACAATGGTTTAGGGTGAGCGTACGTGTTAGGGTACGTGTTAGGGTTAGCGTACGGGTTAGGATTAGGGGACGGGTTAGGGTAAGGCTTCGGGTAAGGGTTAGGTTTAGGGTTAGGGTTAGGGTTAGGGGACGGGGACGTTTTAGGGGACAGGTTAGGGTACGACAACGGTTTACGGTGATCGTACGTGTTAGGGTACTGGTTATGGTTAGCGTACGGTTTAGGATTAGGGGACGGGTTAGAGTAAGGCTTCGGGTTAGGGTTAGGGTTAGGGATAGGGGACGGGGATGGTTTAGGGTACAGGTTAGGGTACGACAATGGTTTAGGGTGAGCATACGTGTTACGGTATGGGTTAGGGTTAGCGTACGGGTTAGGATTAGGGGATGGGTTAGTGTAAGGTTTCGGGTAAGGGTTAGGGTTAGGGTTAGGGTTAGGGTTAGGGTTAGGGGACGGGGACGGTTTAGGGGACAGGTTAGGGTACGACAACGGTTTAGGGTGAGCGTACGTGTTAGGCTACGGGTTAGTGTTAGCGTACAGGTTAGGATTAGGGGACGGGTTAGTGTAAGGCTACGGGTAAGGGTTAGGGTTAGGGTTAGGTTTAGGGGACGGGGACGGTTTAGGTGACAGGAAAGGGTACGACAAGGGTTTAGGGTGAGCCTATGTGTTATGGTACTGGTTATGGTTAGCGTACGGGTTAGGATTAGGGGACGGGTTAGAGTAAGGCTTCAGGTAAGGGTTAGGGTTAGGGTTAGGGTTAGGGTTAGGGTTAGGGGACGGGGACGGTTTAGGGGACAGGTTAGTGTACGACAACGGTTTAGGGTGAGCGTACGTGTTAGGGTATGGGTTAGTGTTAGCGTACCGGTTAGCATTAGGGGACGGGTTAGTGTAAGGCTTCGGGTAAGGGTTTGGGTTAGTGTTACGGTTACGGTTAGGGGACGGGGAAGATTTAGGGGACAGGTTAGGGTACGACAACGGTTTAGGGTGAGCGTAAGTGTTAGGGTATGGTTTAGTGTTTGCGTACGGGTTAGGATTAGGGGATGGGTTAGGGTAAGGCTTCGGGTAAGGGTTAGGTTTAAGGTTAGGGTTAGGGGTCGGGGACGGTTTAGGGGACAGGTTACTGTACGACAACGGTTTAGGGTGAGCGTACATGTTAGGGTACGGGTTAATGTTAGCGTACGGGTTAGGATTAGGGGACGGTTTAGGGTAAGGCTTCGGGTAAGTTTTAGTGTTAGGGTTAGGGTTAGGGGATGGGAACGTTTAGGGGAGAGGTTAGGATACGACAACGGTTTAGGGTGAGCGTACGTGTTAGGGTACGGTTTAGTGTTAGCGTACGGTTTAGGATTACGGGAAGAGTTAGCGTAAGGCTTCAGGTAAGGATTAGTGTTAGGGTTATGGTTAGGGTTAGGGTTAGGGGACGGGAACGGTTTAGGGGACAGGTTATGGTACGACAACGTTTTAGGGTGAGCGTACGTGTTAGGGTACGTGTTAGTGTTAGCGTACCGGTTAGCATTAGGTGACGGGTTAGGGTAAGGCTTCGGGTAAGGGTTAGGGTTAGGGTTAGGGTTAGGGATAGTGGACGGGGATGGTTTAGGGTACAGGTTAGGGTACGACAATGGTTTAGGGTGAGCGTACGTGTTAGGGTACGTGTTAGGGTTAGCATACGGTTTAGAATTAGGGGATGGGTTAGTGTAAGGCTTCGCGTAAGGGTTAGGGTTAGGGTTAGGGTTAATGTTAGGGTTAGCGGACGGGGATGGTTTAGGGGACAGGTTCGGGTACGACAACGGTTTAGGGTGAGCGTACGTGTTAGGGTACGGGTTAGTGTTAGGTTACGGGTTAGGTTTAGGGGACGGTTTAGGTTAAGGCTTCGGGTAAGGGTTAGGGTTAGGGTTAGGATTCGGGTTAGGGTTAGGGGACGGGTATGGTTAAGGGGCCAGGTTAGGGTACGACAAAGGTTTAGGGTGAGCGTACGTGTTAGGGTACAGGTTAGTGTTAGCGTACGGGTTAGGATTAAGGGACGGGTTAGGGTAAGGCTTCAGGTAAGGGTTAGGATTATGGTTAGGGTTAGGGTTAGGGGACGGCGACGGTTTAGGGGACAGGTTAGGGTACGACAACTGTTTAGGGTGAGTGTACGTGTTAGGGTACGTTTTAGTGTTAGCGTACGGGTTAGGATTACGGGACGGGTTAGGGTAAGGCTTCGGATAAGGGTTAGGGTTAGGGTTAGGGTTAGTGTTAGGGTTAGGGGACGGGGACGGTTTAGGGGACAGGTTAGGGTACGACAAAGATTTAGGCTGAGCGTACGTGTTAGGGTACGGGTTAGTGTTAGCGTACGGGTTAGGATTAGGGGACGGGTTAGGGTAAGGCTTCGGGTAAGGGTTCGGGTTAGGGTTAGGGTTAGGGTTAGGGGACGGTGACGTTTTAGGGGACAGTTTAGGGTACGACAAAGGTTTAGGGTGAGCGTACGTGTTAGGGTACGGGTTAGTGTTATTGTACGGGTTAGGATTAGGGGACGGGTTAGGGTAAGGCTTCGGGTAAGGGTTAGGGTTAGGTTTAGGGTTAGGGTTAGGCGACGGGAACGGTTTAGGTGACAGGTTCGGGTACGACAACGGTTTAGGGTGAGCGTACGTGTTAGCGTACGGGTTAGTGTTATCGTATGGGTTAGGATTAGGGGGCGGGTTAGGGTAAGGCTTCGGGTAAGGGTTAGGGTTTGGGTTAGGGTTAGGGGACGGGGACGGTTTAGGGGACAGGTTAGGGTACGACAACGGTTTAGGGTGAGCGTACGTGTGAAGGTACAGGTTAGTGTTAGCGTACGGGTTAGGATTAGGGGACTGGTGAGTGTAAGGCTTCGGGTAAGGTTTATGGTTTTGGTTAGGGTTAGGGTTAGGGTTAGGGAATGGGGACGGTTTAGGGGACAGGTTAGGGTACGACAACGGTTTAGGGTGAGCGTACGTGTTAGGGTACGGGTTAGAGTTAGCATACGGGTTAGGATTAGTGGACGGGTTAGTTTAAGGCTTCGGGTAAGGGTTAGGGTTAGGGTTAGGGTTAGGGTTACGGTTAGGCGACGGGGACGGTTTATGGGACAGGTTAGGGTACAACAACGGTTTTGGGTGAGCGTACGTGTTAGGGTATGGATTAGTGTTAGCGTACGGGTTCGAATAGGGGACGGGTTAGTGTAAGGCTTCGGGTAAGGGTTAGGGTTAGGGTTAGGGTTAGGGTTAGGGGACGGGGATGGTTTAGGGGACAGGTTAGGGTACGACAACGGTTTAGGTTGAGCGTACGTGTTAGGGTACGGGTTAGTGTTAGCGTACGGGTTAGGCTTAAGTGACGGGTTAGTTTAAGGCTTCAGGTAAGGGTTAGCGTTAGGGTTAGGGTTAGGGTTAGTGTTAGGGGACGGGGACGGTTTAGGGGACAGGTTAGGGTACGACAACGGTTTAGGGTGAGCTTACGTGTTAGGGTACAGGTTATTGTTAGTGTACGGCTTAGGATTAGGGGACGGGTTAGGGTAAGGCATCGGGTAAGGGTTAGGGTTAGGTTTAGGGTTAGGGTTAGTGTTAGGGGATGGGGACGGTTTAAGGGAGAGGTTAGGGTATGACAACGGTTTTGGGTGAGCGTAAGTGTTAGGGTACGGGTTCGTGTTAGCGTACGATTTAGGATTAGGGGACGGGTTAGGGTAAGGCTTTGGGTAAGGGTTAGGGTTAGGGTTAGTGTTAGGGTTAGGGGACGGGGAGGGTTTAGGGGACAGGTTAGGGTACGACAAATGTTTAGGGTGAGCGTACGTGTTAGGGTACGGGTTAGTGTTAGTGTACGGTTTAGGATTAGGGGACGGGTAAGGGTAAGGCTTCGGGTAAGGTTTCGGGTTAGTGTTAGGGTTAGGGTTAGGGTTAGGGGACGGTGACGGTTTAGGGGACAGGTTAGGGTACGACAACGGTTTAGGGTGAGCGTACGTGTTAGGGTACTGGTTAGTGTTAGCGTACGGGTTAGGAATAGGGGACGGGTTAGTGTAAGGCTTCGGGTAAGTGTTAGGGTTAGGGTTAGGGTTAGGGTTAGGGGACGGGGACGTTTTATGGGACAGGTTCGGGTACGACAACGGTATAGGGTGAGCGTACGTGTTAGGGTATGGGTTAGTGTTAGCGTACGGGTTAGGTTTAGGGGACGGTTTAGGGTAAGGCTTCGGATAAGGTTTAGGGTTAGGGTTAGGATTAGGGTTAGGGTTAGGGGACGGGGATGGTTTAGGGGACAGTTTAGGGTACGACAACGGTTGTGGTGAGCGTACGTGTTAGGGTACGGGTTAGTGTTAGCGTACGGGTTAGGAATAGGGGACGGGTTAGTGTAAGGCTTCAGGTAAGTGTTAGGTTTAGGGTTAGGGTTAGGGTTAGGGGACCGCGATGGTTTAGGGGACAGGTTAGGGTACGACAACGGTTTAGGGTGAGCGTACGTGTTAGGATACAGGTTATTGTTAATGTACGGGTTACGATTAGGGGACGGGTTAGGGTAAGGCTTCGGGTAAGGGTTCACGTTAGGGTTAGGTTTAGGGTTAGGGTTAGGGGACGGGGACGGTTTAGGGGACATGTTAGGGTACGACAACGGTTTAGGGTGAGCGTACCTGTTAGGGTACGGGTTAGTGTTAGCGTATGGGTTAGGATTACGGGACGAGTTAGCGTAAGGCTTCAGGTAAGGATTAGGGTTAGGGTTAGCTTTAGGGTTAGGGTTAGGGGACGGGGACGGTTTAGGGGACAGGTTAGTGTACGACAACGGTTTAGGGTGAGCATACGTGTTAGGCTACGGGTTAGTGTTAGCGTACGGGTCAGGATTAGGGGACGGGTTAGGGTAAGGCTTCGGGTAAGGGTTAGGTTTAGGGTTAGGGTTAGGGTTAGTGGATGGAGACGGTTTAGGGGACAGGTTAGGGTACGACAAAAGTTTAGGGTGAGCGTACGTGTTAGGGTACTGGTTATGGTTAGCGTAAGGGTTAGGATTAGGGGACGGGTTAGAGTAAGGCTTCGGGTAAGGGTTAGGGTTAGGGTTAGGGTTAGGTTTAGGGGACGGGGACGGTTTAGCGGACAGGTTAGTGTACGACAACGGTTTAGGGTGAGCGTACGTGTTAGGGTATGGGTTAGTGTTAGCGTACGGGTTAGGCTTATAGGACGGGTAAGGGTAAGGCTTCGGGTAAGGGTTAGGGTTAGGGTTAGGGTTAGGGGACGGGGACGGTTTAGGGGACAGTTTAGGGTACGACAAATGTTTAGGGTGAGCGTACGTGTTAGGGTACGGGTTAGTGTTAGTGTACGGGTTAGGATTAGGGGACGGGTTAGGGTAAGGCTTCGGGTAAGGGTTCGGGTTAGGGTTAGGGTTAGGGTTAGGGGATGGTGATGGTTTAGGGGACAGGTTAGGGTACGACAACGGTTTAGGGTGAGCGTACGTGTTAGGGTACTTGTTAGTGTTAGCGTACGGGTTAGGATTAGGGGACGGGTTAGGGTAAGGCTTCGGGTAAGGGTTAGGGTTAGGGTTAGCGTTAGGGTTAGGGGACGGGGACGGTTTAGGGGACAGTTTCGGGTACGAAAACGGTTTAGGGTGAGCGTACGTGTTAGGGTACGGGTTAGTGTTAGCGTATGGGTTAGGTTTAGGGGACGGTTTAGGGTAAGGCTTCGGGTAAGGTTTAGGGTTAGGGTCAGGATTTGGGTTAGGGTTAGGGTACGGGGATGGTTTAGGGGACAGGTTAGTGTACGACAAAGGTTTAGGGTGAGCGTACGTGTTAGGGTACGGGTTAGTGTCAACGTTCGGGTTAGGATTATGGGACGGGTTAGGGTAAGGCTTCAGGTAAGGGTTAGGGTTAGGGTTAGGGTTAGGGATAGGGGACGGCGACGGTTTAGGGGACAGGTTAGGGAACGACAACTGTTTAGGGTGAGTGTACGTGTTAGGGTACCGGTTAGTGTTAGCGTACGGGATAGGATTACGGGACGGGTTAGGGTAAGGATTCGGGTAAGGTTTAGGGTTAGGGTTAGGGTTAGGGTTAGGGTTAGGGGACAGGGACGGTTTAGGGGACAGGTTAGGGTACGACAACGGTTTAGGGTGAGCATACGTGTTAGGGTATGTGTTAGTGTTAGCCTACGGGTTAGGATTAGGGGACGGGTTAGGGTAAGGCTTCGGTTAAGAGTTAGGGTTAGGGTTAGGGTTAGGGTTAGGGGACGGGGACGGGGACGGTTTAGGGGAGAGGTTAGTGTACGACAACGGTTTAGGGTGAGCGTACGTGTTAGGGTACGGGTTAGTGTTATCGTATGGGTTAGGATTAGGGGACGGGTTAGGGTAAGGCTTCGGGTAAGGGTTAGGGTTAGGGTTAGGGTTAGGGGACGGGGACGGTTTAGGGGACAGGTGACGGTACGACAACGGTTTAGGGTGAGCGTACGTGTTAGTGTATGGGTTAGTTTAAGCGTACAGTTTAGGATGAGGGGACGGGTTAGGGTAAGGCTTCGGGTAAGGGTTAGGGTTAGGGTTAGGGTTAGGGATAGGGGCGGGGATGGTTTAGGGTACAGGTTAGGGTACGACAATGGTTTAGGGTGAGCGTACGTGTTAGGGTACGGGTTAGGGTTAGCCTACGGGTTAGGATTAGGGGATGGTTTAGTGTAAGGCTTCGGGTAAGGGTTAGGTTTAGGGTTAGGGTTAGGGTTAGGGGACGGGGACGGTTTAGGGCACAGGTTAGGGTACGACAACGGTTTAGGGTGAGCGTCGGTGTTAGGGTACAGGTTAGTGTTAGCGTACGGGTTATGATGAGGGGACGGGTTAGGGTAAGGCTTCAGGTAAGGGTTCGGGTTAGGATTAGGGTTAGGGGACGGGGACGGGGACGGTTTAGGGGACAGGTAAGAGTACGACAAGAGTTTAGGGTGAGCGTACGTGTTAGGTTACGGGTTAGTGATAGCGTACGGTTTAGGATTAGAGGACGGGTTAGGGTAAGGATTCGGGTAAGGTTTAGGTTTAGGGTTAGGGTTAGGAGACGGGGAAGGTTTAGGGGACAGGTTAGGGTACGACAACGGTTTAGGGTGAGCGTATATGTTAGGGTACGGTTTAGTGTTAGTGAACGGGTTAGGATTAGGGGACGAGTTACGGTAAGGCTTCGGGTAAGGGTTAGGGTTATGGTTAGGGTTAGGGTTAGGGTTAGGGGACGGGGAAGGTTAAGGGACAGGTTAGGGTACGACAACGGTTTAGGGTGAGCGTACGTGTTAGGCTATGGTTTAGTTTTAGCGTACGGGTTAGGATTAAGGCACGGGTTAGGGTACGGCTTCGGGTAAGGGTTAGGGTTAGGGTTAGGGTTAGGGTTAGGGGATGGGGACGGTTTAGGGGACAGGTTATGGTACGACAACTGTTTAGTGTGAACATACGTGTTAGGGTACAGGTTAGGGTTAGCCTACGGTTTAGGATTAGGGGACGGGTTAGGGTAAGGCTTCGGGTAAAGGTTAGGGTTAGGGTTAGGTTTAGGGTTAGGGGACGGGGAAGGGGACGGTTTAGGGGAAAGGTTAGTGTACGACAACGGTTTAGGGTGAGCGTACGTGTTAGAGTACGGGTTAGTGTTATCGTATGGGTTAGGATTAGGGGACGGGTTAGGGTAAGGCTTCGGGTAAGGTTTAGGTTTAGGGTTAGGGTTAGGGTTAGTGGACGGGGACGGTTTAGGGGACATTTTAGGGTACGGCAACGGTTTAGGGTGAGCGTACGTGTTAGGGTACGAGATAGTGTTAGCATACGTGTTAGTATTAGGCGACGGGTTAGGGTAAGGCTTCGGGTAAGGGTTAGGGTTAGGGTTAGTGTTAGAGTTAGGGGACGGGGACGGTTTAGGTCACAGGTCAGGGTACGACAACGGTTTAGGTTGAGCGTACGTGTTAGTGTATGGGTTAGTGTTAGCGTACGGTTTAGGATTAGGGGACGGGTTAGGGTAAGGCTTCGGGTAAGGGTTAGGGTTAGGGTTAGGGTTAGGGTTAGGGAACGGGGACGGTTTAGGGGACAGGTTAGGGTACGACATCGGTTTAGCGTGAGCGTACGTGTTAGGGTACGGGTTAGAGTTAGCATACGGTTTAGGATTAGGGGACTGGTTAGGGTAATGCTTCGGGTAAGGGTTAGGGTTAGGGTTAGTGTTAGGGTTAGGTTTAGGGGACGGGGACGCTTTAGGGGACAGGTTAGGGCACGACAACGGTTTTGGGTGAGCGTACGTGTTAGGGTATGGATTAGTGTTAGCGTTCGGTTAAGGATTAGGGGACGGGTTAGGGTAAGGCTTCGGGTAAGGGTTCGGGTTAGGGTTAGGGTTAGGGTTAGGGGACAGGGACGGTTTAGGGGACAGGGTAGCGTAAGACAATGGTTTAGGGTGAGCGTACGTGTTAGGGTACGAGTTAGTGTTAGCGTACGTGTTAGTATTACGGGACGAGTTAGCGTAAGGCTTCAGGTAAGGATTAGGGTTAGGGTTAGGGGACGGGGAAGGTTTATGGGACAGGTTAGGGTACGACAATGGTTTAGGGTGAGCGTACGTGTTAGGGTACGGTTTAGTGTTAGTGTACGGGTTAGGATTAGGGGATGGGTTAGGGTAAGGCTTCGGGTAAGGGTTAGGTTTAGGGTTAGGGTTAGGGGACGGGGACGGTTTAAGGGACAGGTTAGGGTACGACAACGGTTTAGGGTGAGCGTACGTTTTAGGCTATGGGTTAGTGTTAGCGTACGGGTTAGGATTAGGGGACGGGTTATGGTAAGGCTTCGGGTAAGGGTTAGGGTTAGGGTTAGGTTTAGGGTTAGGGGACGGGGACGGGGACGGTTTAGGGGACAGGTTAGTGTACGACAACGGTTTAGGGTGAGCGTACGTGTTAGGGTACGGATTATTGTTAGCGTACGGGTTAGGATTAGGGGACGGGTTAGGGTAAGGCTTCGGGTAAGTTTTAGTGTTAGGGTTAGGGTTAGGGTTAGGGTTAGGGGACGGGGACGGTTTAGGGGAAAGGTTAGGGTACGACAACGGTTTAGGGTGAGCGTACGTGTTAGGGTACGTGTTAGTGTTAGCGTACGGGTTAGGATTCAGGGACGGGTTAGGATAAGGCTTCAGGTAAGGGTTAGGGTTAGAGTTAGGGTTAGGGTTAGGGGACGGCGACGGTTTAGGGGACAGGTTAGGGTACGTCAAATGTTTAGGGTGAGTGTACGTGTTATGGTACCGGTTAGTGTTAGCGTACGGGTTAGGATTATGGGACGGGTTAGGGTAAGGCTTCGGGTAAGTGTTAGGGTTAGGGTTAGGGTTAGGATTAGGGTTAGGGTTAGGGTTAGGGGACGGGGACGGTTTAGGGGACAGGTTAGTGTACAACAGCGGTTTAGGGTGAGCGTACGTGTTAGGGTACGGGTTATTGTTAGCGTACGGATTAGGATTAGGGGACGGTTTAGGGTAAGGCTTCGGGTAAGGGTTAGCGTTAGGTTTAGGGTTAGGGTTAGGGGACGGGTATGGGGACGGTTTAGGGGACAGGTTAGTGTACGACAACGGTTTAGGGTGAGCGTACGTGTTAGGGTACGTGTTATTGTTAGCGTACGGGTTAGGATTAGGGGACGGTTTAGGGTAAGGCTTCAGGTAAGGATTAGGGTTAGATTTAGGGTTAGGGTTAGGGTTAGGGGAAGGGGACGGTTTAGGGGACAGGTTAGGGTACGATAATGGTTTAGGGTGAGCGTACGTGTTAGGCTACGTGTTAGTGTTAGCGTACGGGTTAGGATTAGGGGACGGGTTAGGGTAAGGTTTCGTGTAAGGGTTAGGGTTAGGGTTAGGGGACAGGGATGGTTTAGGGGACAGCTTAGGGTACGACAAAGGTTTAGGGTGAGCGTACGTATTAGGGTACGTGTTAGTGTTAGCGTACGGGTTAGGGTTAGAGGACGGGTTAGGGTAAGGCTTCGGGTAAGGGTTAGGGTTAGGGTTAGGGTTAGGATTAGGGTTAGGAGACGGGGACGGTTTAGGGGACAGGTTAGTGTACGACAACGGTTTAGGGTGTGCGTAAGTGTTAGGATACGGTGTAGTGTTAGCGTACGGGTTAGGATTAGGGGACGGGTTAGGGTAAGGCTTCGGGTAAGGGTTAGGTTTAGGGTTAGGGTTAGGGGACGGGGACGGTTTAGGGTACAGGTTAGTGTACGACAACGGTTTAGGGTGAGCATACGTGTTAGGGTATGGGTTAGTGTTAGCCTACGGGTTAGGATTAGGGTACGGGTTAGGGTAAGGCTTCTGGTAAGGTTTAGGGTTAGGGTTAGGGTTAGGGTTAGGGTTAGGGGACGGGGACAGTTTAGGGGACAGGTTAGGGTACGACAACAGTTTAGGGTGAGCGTACGTGTTAGGGTACGGGTTAGTGTTATCGTACGGGTTAGGATTAGGAGACAGGTTAGGGTAAGGCTTCGGGTAAGGGTTAGGGTTAGGGTTAGGGTTAGGGTTAGTGGACGGGGACGGTTTAGGTGACAGGTTAGTGTACGACAAAGTTTTAGGGTGAGCGTACGTGTTAGGGTACGTGTTAGTGTTAGCACACCGGTTAGGATTAGGGGACGGGTTAGGGTAAGGCTTCGGATAAGGGTTAGGGTTAGGGTTAGTGTTAGGGATAGGGGCGGGGATGGTTTAGGGTACAGGTTAGGGTACGACAATGGTTTAGGGTGAGCGTACGTGTTAGGGTACGGGTTTGGGTTAGCGTACGGATTAGGATTAGGGGACGGGTTACGGTAAGGCTTCGGGTAAGGGTTAGGGTTAGGGTTAGGGTTAGGGTTAGGGTTAGGGGACGGGGACGGTTTAGGGGACAGGTTAGGGTACGACAACGGTTTAGGATGAGCGTACGTGTTAGGGTACGGGTTAGAGTTAGCATACGGGTTAGGATTAGGGGACGGGTTAGGGTAAGGCTTCGGGTTAGGGTTAGGGTTAGGGTTAGCGTTAGGGTTAGGGGACGGGGACGGGGACGGTTTAGGGGACAGGTTCGGGTACGAGAACAGTTCATGGTGAGCGTACGTGTTAGGGTACGGGTTAGTGTTAGCGTACGGGTTCGGATTAGGGGATGGGTTAGGGTAAGGCTTCGGGTAAGGTTTAGGGTTAGGGTTAGGGGATGGGGACGGTTTAGGGGACAGGTTAGGGTACGACAACGGTTTAGGGTGAGCGTACGTGTTAAGGTACGGGATAGTGTTATCGTACGGGTTAGGATTAGGAGACGGGTTAGTGTAAGGCTTCGGGTAAGGGTTAGGGTTAGGGTTAGGGTTAAGGGACGGGGACGGTTTAGGGGACAGGTTACGGTACGACAACTTTTTAGGGTGAGCATACGTGTTAGTGTACGGGTTAGTGTTAGCGTACGGGTTAGGATTAGGGGACGGGTTAGGGTAAGGCTTCGGGTAAGGGTTAGGGTTAGTTTTAGGGTTAGGGTTAGGGTTAGGGAACAGAGACGGTTTAGGGGACAGGTTAGGGTATGACAACGGTTTAGGGTGAGCATACGTGTTAGGGTATGGGTTAGAGTTAGCATACGGGTTAGGCTTAGGGGACGGGTTAGGGTAATGCTTCGGGTAAGGGTTAGGTTTAGGGTTAGGGTTAGGGGACGGGGACGGTTTAGGGGACAGGTTAGGGTACGACAACGTTTTAGGGTGAGCGTACTTGTTAGGGTACAGTTTAGTCTTAGCGTACGGGTTAGGATTAAGTGACGGGTTAGGGTAAGGCTTCGGGTAAGGTTTAGGTTTAGGGTTAGTGTTAGTGTTAGTGTTAGGGGACGGGGACGGTTTAGGGGACAGGTTAGGGTACGACAACGGTTTAGGGTGAGCGTACGTGTTAGGGTAAGGGTTAGTGTTCTCGTACGGGTTAGGATTAGGAGACGGGTTAGGGTAAGGCTTCGGGTAACGGTTAGGGTTAGGGTTAGGGTTAGGGTTAGGGGACGGGGATGGTTTAGGGGACAGGTTACGGTACGACAACGGTTTAGGGTGAGCGTACGTGTTAGTGTACGGGTTAGTGTTACGTACGGGTTAGGATTAGGGGACGGGTTAGGGTAAGGCTTCGGGTAAGGGTTAGGGTTAGGGTTAGGGTTAGGGTTAGGGTTAGGGAACGGAGACGGTTTAGGGGACAGGTTAGGGAACGACAACAGTTTGGGTGAGCGTACGTGATAGGGTATGGGTTAGAGTTAGCATACGAGTTAGGATTAGGGGACGGGTTAGTGTAATGTTTCAGGTAAGGGTTAGGGTTAGGGTTAGGGTTAGGGGATGGGGACGGTTTAGGGGACAGGTTAGGGTACGACAACGGTTTAGGGTGAGCGTACGTTTTAGGCTATGGGTTAGTGTTAGCGTACGGGTTAGGATTAGGGGACGGGTTATGGTAAGGCTTCGGGTAAGTGTTAGGGTTAGGGTTAGGTTTAGGGTTAGGGGACGGGGACGGGGACGGTTTAGGGGACAGGTTAGTGTACGACAACGGTTTAGGGTGAGCGTACGTGTTAGGGTACGGATTATTGTTAGCGTACGGGTTAGGATTAGGGGACGGGTTAGGGTAAGGCTTCGGGTAAGTTTTAGTGTTAGGGTTAGGGTTAGGGTTAGGGTTAGGGGACGGGGACGGTTTAGGGGAAAGGTTAGGGTACGACAACGGTGTAGGGTGAGCGTACGTGTTAGGGTACGGGTTAGTGTTAGCGTATGGGTTAGGTTTAGGGGACGGTTTAGGGTAAGGCTTCGGGTAAGGTTTAGGGTTAGGGTTAGGATTAGGGTTAGGGTTAGGGGACGGGGATGGTTTAGGGGACAGTTTAGTGTACGACAACGGTTTAGGGTGAGCGTACGTGTTAGGGTACGGGTTAGTGTTAGCGTACGGGTTAGGATTCAGGGACGGGTTAGGATAAGGCTTCAGGTAAGGGTTAGGGTTAGAGTTAGGGTTAGGGTTAGGGGACGGCGACGGTTTAGGGGACAGGTTAGGGTACGTCAAATGTTTAGGGTGAGTGTACGTGTTATGGTACCGGTTAGTGTTAGCGTACGGGTTAGGATTATGGGACGGGTTAGGGTAAGGCTTCGGGTAAGTGTTATGGTTAGGGTTAGGGTTAGGATTAGGGTTAGGGTTAGGGTTAGGGGACGGGGACGGTTTAGGGGACAGGTTAGTGTACAACAACGGTTTAGGGTGAGCGTACGTGTTAGGGTACGGTTTATTGTTAGCGTACGGATTAGGATTAGGGGACGGTTTAGGGTAAGGCTTCGGGTAAGGGTTAGCGTTAGGTTTAGGGTTAGGGTTAGGGGACGGGTATGGGGACGGTTTAGGGGACAGGTTAGTGTACGACAACGGTTTAGGGTGAGCGTACGTGTTAGGGTACGTGTTATTGTTAGCGTACGGGTTAGGATTAGGGGACGGTTTAGGGTAAGGCTTCAGGTAAGGATTAGGGTTAGATTTAGGGTTAGGGTTAGGGTTAGGGGAAGGGGACGGTTTAGGGGACAGGTTAGGGTACGATAATGGTTTAGGGTGAGCGTACGTGTTAGGCTACGTGTTAGTGTTAGCGTACGGGTTAGGATTAGGGGACGGGTTAGGGTAAGGTTTCGTGTAAGGGTTAGGGTTAGGGTTAGGGTTAGGGGATGGGGATGGTTTAGGGGACAGCTTAGGGTACGACAAAGGTTTAGGGTGAGCGTACGTATTAGGGTACGTGTTAGTGTTAGCGTACGGGTTAGGGTTAGAGGACGGGTTAGGGTAAGGCTTCGGGTAAGGGTTAGGGTTAGGGTTAGGGTTAGGATTAGGGTTAGGAGACGGGGACGGTTTAGGGGACAGGTTAGTGTACGACAACGGTTTAGGGTGTGCGTAAGTGTTAGGATACGGTGTAGTGTTAGCGTACGGGTTAGGATTAGGGGACGGGTTAGGGTAAGGCTTCGGGTAAGGGTTAGGTTTAGGGTTAGGGTTAGGGGACGGGGACGGTTTAGGGTACAGGTTAGGGTACGACAACGGTTTAGGGTGAGCATACGTGTTAGGGTATGGGTTAGTGTTAGCCTACGGGTTAGGATTAGGGTACGGGTTAGGGTAAGGCTTCTGGTAAGGTTTAGGGTTAGGGTTAGGGTTAGGGTTAGGGTTAGGGGACGGGGACAGTTTAGGGGACAGGTTAGGGTACGACAACAGTTTAGGGTGAGCGTACGTGTTAGGGTACGGGTTAGTGTTATCGTACGGGTTAGGATTAGGAGACAGGTTAGGGTAAGGCTTCGGGTAAGGGTTAGGGTTAGGGTTAGGGTTAGGGTTAGTGGACGGGGACGGTTTAGGTGACAGGTTAGTGTACGACAAAGTTTTAGGGTGAGCGTACGTGTTAGGGTACGTGTTAGTGTTAGCACACCGGTTAGGATTAGGGGACGGGTTAGGGTAAGGCTTCGGATAAGGGTTAGGGTTAGGGTTAGGGTTAGGGATAGGGGCGGGGATGGTTTAGGGTACAGGTTAGGGTACGACAATGGTTTAGGGTGAGCGTACGTGTTAGGGTACGGGTTAGGGTTAGCGTACGGATTAGGATTAGGGGACGGGTTACGGTAAGGCTTCGGGTAAGGGTTAGGGTTAGGGTTAGGGTTAGGGTTAGGGTTAGGGGACGGGGACGGTTTAGGGGACAGGTTAGGGTACGACAACGGTTTAGGATGAGCGTACGTGTTAGGGTACGGGTTAGAGTTAGCATACGGGTTAGGATTAGGGGACGGGTTAGGGTAAGGCTTCGGGTAAGGGTTAGGGTTAGGGTTAGCGTTAGGGTTAGGGGACGGGGACGGGGACGGTTTAGGGGACAGGTTCGGGTACGAGAACAGTTCATGGTGAGCGTACGTGTTAGGGTACGGGTTAGTGTTAGCGTACGGGTTCGGATTAGGGGATGGGTTAGGATAAGGCTTCGGGTAAGGTTTAGGGTTAGGGTTAGGGGACGGGGACGGTTTAGGGGACAGGTTGGGTACGACAACGGTTTAGGGTGAGCGTACGTGTTAAGGTACGGGATAGTGTTATCGTACGGGTTAGGATTAGGAGACGGGTTAGTGTAAGGCTTCGGGTAAGGGTTAGGGTTAGGGTTAGGGTTAGGGGATGGGGACGGTTTAGGGGACAGGTTACGGTACGACAACGGTTTAGGGTGAGCATACGTGTTAGTGTACGGGTTAGTGTTAGCGTACGGGTTAGGATTAGGGGACGGGTTAGGGTAAGGCTTCGGGTAAGGGTTAGGGTTAGTTTTAGGGTTAGGGTTAGGGTTAGGGAACAGAGACGGTTTAGGGGACAGGTTAGGGTATGACAACGGTTTAGGGTGAGCATACGTGTTAGGGTATGGGTTAGAGTTAGCATACGGGTTAGGCTTAGGGGACGGGTTAGGGTAATGCTTCGGGTAAGGGTTAGGTTTAGGGTTAGGGTTAGGGGACGGGGACGGTTTAGGGGACAGGTTAGGGTACGACAACGTTTTCGGGTGAGCGTACTTGTTAGGGTACAGTTTAGTCTTAGCGTACGGGTTAGGATTAGGGGACGGGTTAGGGTAAGGCTTCGGGTAAGGTTTAGGGTTAGGGTTAGGGTTAGTGTTAGTGTTAGGGGACGGGGACGGTTTAGGGGACAGGTTAGGGTACGACAACGGTTTAGGGTGAGCGTACGTGTTAGGGTAAGGGTTAGTGTTCTCGTACGGGTTAGGATTAGGAGACGGGTTAGGGTAAGGCTTCGGGTAACGGTTAGGGTTAGGGTTAGGGTTAGGGTTAGGGTTAGGGAACGGAGACGGTTTAGGGGACAGGTTAGGGAACGACAACAGTTTGGGTGAGCGTACGTGATAGGGTATGGGTTAGAGTTAGCATACGAGTTAGGATTAGGGGACGGGTTAGTGTAATGTTTCAGGTAAGGGTTAGGGTTAGGGTTAGGGTTAGGGGATGGGGACGGTTTAGGGGACAGGTTAGGGTACGACAACGGTTTAGGTGAGCGTACGTGTTAGGGTACGGTTTAGTGTTAGCGTACGGGTTAGGATTAGGGGACGGGTTAGGGTAAGGCTTCGGGTAAGTGTTAGGGTTAGGGTTAGGGTTAGTGTTAGTGTTAGGGGACGGGGACGGTTTAGGGTTAGGGTTAGGGTTTGGGTTAGGGGACGGGGACGGGGACGGTTTAGCGGACAGGTTAGTTTACAACAACGGTTTAGGGTGAGCGTACGTGTTAGGGTACGCGTTAGTGTTATCGTATGGGTTAGGAATAGGGGACGGGTTAGGGTAAGGCTTCGGGTAAGTGTTAGGGTTAGGGTTAGGGTTAGGGTAAGGGTTAGGGGACGGGGACGGTTTAGGGGACAGGTTAGTGTACGACAACAGTTTAGGGTGAGCGTACGTGTTAGGGTACGGATTAGTGTGAGCGTACGGGTTAGGATTAGGGGACAGGTTAGGGTAAGGCTTCGGATAAGGGTTAGGGTTAAGGTTAGGGTTAGGGTTAGGGTTAGGGTTAGGGAACGGGGACGGTTTAGGGGACACGTTAGGGTACGACAACGGTTTAGGGTGAGCGTACGTGTTAGGGTACGGGTTAGAGTTAGCATACGGGTTAAGATTAGGGGACGGGTTAGGGTAAGGCTTCGGATAAGGGTTAGGGTTAGGTTTAGGGTTAGGGTTAGGGTTAGGGGACGGGGACGGTTTAGGGGACAGGTTAGGGTACGACAACGGTTTAGGGTGAGAGTACGTGTTAGGGTACTGGTTAGTGTTAGCGTGCGGGTTAGGATTAGCGGACGGGTTAGAGTAAGGCTACGGGTAAGGGTTAGGGTTAGGGTTAGGGTTAGGGTTAGGGGACGGGGACGGTTTAGGGGACAGGTTAGTGTACGACAAAGGTTTAGGGTGAGCGTAAGTGTTAGGGTATCGGTTAGTGTTAGCTTACGGGTTTGGCTTGTCGGACGGGTTAGGTTAAGGCTTCGGGTAAGGGTTAGGGTTAGGGTTAGGGTTAGGTTTAGGGTTAGGGGACGGGGACGGTTTAGGGGACAAGTTATGGTACGACAACGTTTTAGGGTGAGCGTAGGTGTTAGGGTACGTGTTAGTGTTAGCGTACGGGTTATTATTAGGGGAAGGGTTAGGGTAAGGCTTCGGGTAAGGGTTAGGGTTAGGGTTAGGGTTAGGGTTAGGGGACTGGGACGGTTTAGGGGACAGGTTAGGGTACGACAACGGTTTAGGTTGAGCGTACGTGGTAGTGTAAGGGTTAGGTTTAGCGTACGGGTTAGGATTAGGGGATGGGTTAGTGTAAGGCTTCGTGTAAGGGTTAGGGTTAGGGTTAGGGTTAGGGATAGGGGACGGGGATGGTTTAGGGTACAAGTTAGGGTACGACAATGGTTTAGGGTGAGCGTACGTGTTAGGGTATGGGTTAGGGTTAGCGTACGGGTTAGGATTAGGGGATGGGTTAGAGTAAGGCTTCGGGTAAGGGTTAGGTTTAGGGTTAGGGTTAGGGTTAGGGTTAGGGGATGGGGACGGTTTAGGGGACAGGTTAGGGTGCGACAACGGTTTAGGGTGAGCGTACGTGTTAGGGTACGGGTTAGTGTTAGCGTACGGGTTAGGATTGGGTACGGGTTAGGGTAAGGCTTCGGGTAAGGGTTCGGGTTAGGTTTAGGGTTAGGGTTAGGGTTAGGGGACGGTGACGGTTTAGGGGACAGGTTAGGGTACGACAACGGTTTAGGGTGAGCGTAGGTGTTAGGCTACGGGTTAGTGTACGTGTTAGGATTAAGGGACGGGTTAGGGTAAGGCTTCGGGTAAGGGTTAGGTTTAGGTTTAGGGTTAGGGGACGGGGTCGGTTTAAGGGACAGGTTAGCATACGACAACGGTTTAGGGTGAGCGTACGTGTTAGGGTACGAGTTAGTGTTAGTGTACGTGTTAGTATTACGGGACGAGTTAGCACAAGGCTTCAGGTAAGGATTAGGTTTAGGGTTAGGGTTAGGGTACGGGGACGGTTTAGGGGACAGGTTAGGGTACGACAACGGTTTAGGGTGAGCGTACGTGTTAGGCTACGGGTTAGTGTTAGCGTACGGGTTAGGATTAGGGGACGGGTTAGGGTAAGGCTTCGGGTAAGGGTTAGGGTTAGGGTTAGGGGACGGGGACGGTTTAGGGGACAGGTTAGTGTACGGTAACGATTTAGGGTGAGCGTACGTGTTAGGGTATGGGTTAGTGTTAGCGTACGGGTTAGGCTAATGGGACGGGTTAGGGTAAGGCTTCGGGTAAGGGTTAAGGTTAGGTTTAGGGTTAGGGTTAGGCGACGGGGACGGTTTAGGGGACAGGTTATGGTACGACAACGTTTTAGGGTGAGCGTACGTGTTAGGGTACGTGTTAGTGTTAGCGTACCGGTTAGGATTAGGGGACGGGTTAGGGTAAGGCTTCGGGTAAGGGTTAGGGTTAGGGTTAGGGTTAAGGATAGGGGCGGGGATGGTTTAGGGTACAGGTTAGGGTACGACAATGGTTTAGGGTGCGCGTACGTGTTAGGGTACGGGTTAGGGTTAGCGTACGGGTTAGGATTAGGGGATGGTTTAGTGTAAGGCTTCGGGTAAGGGTTAGGCTAAGGGTTAGGGTTAGGGTTAGGGTTAGAGGACGGGGAAGGTTTAGGGGACAGGTTAGGGTACGACAACAGTTTAGGGTGAGCGTACGTTTTAGGGTACGGTTTAGTGTTAGCCTACGGGTTAGGATTAGGGGATCGGTTAGTGTAAGGCTTCGGGTAAGGGTTAGGTTTAGGGTTAGGGTTAGGGGACGGGGACGGTTTAGGGGACAGGTTAGGGTACGACAAAGTTTTAGGGTGAGCGTACGTGTTAGGGTACGGGTTAGTGTTAGCGTACGGGTTAGGATTCAGGGACGGGTTAGGGTAAGGCTTCAGGTAAGGGTTAGGTTTAGGGTTAGGGTTAGGGGACGGCGACGGTTTAGGGGACAGGTTAGGGTACGACAACTGTTTAGGGTGAGTGTACGTGTTAGGGTACCGGTTAGTGTTAGCGTACGGGTTAGAATTACGTGACGGGTTAGTGTAAGGCTTCGGGTAAGCATTAGGGTTAGGGTTAGGGTTAGGGTTAGGGTTAGGGTTACGGGACGGGGACGGTTTAGGGGACAGGTTAGTGTACGACAACGGTTTAGGGTGAGCGTACGTGTTAGGGTACGGGTTATTGTTAGCGTACGGGTTAGGTTTAGGGGACGGTTTATGGTAAGGCTTCGGGTAAGGGTTAGCGTTAGGGTTAGGGTTAGGGTTAGGGGACGGGTATGGGGACGGTTTAGGGGACAGGTTAGTGTACGACAACGGTTTAGGGTGAGCGTACGTGTTAGTGTACGGGTTAGTGTTAGCGTACGGGTTAGGATTACGGAACGGGTTAGGGTAAGGCTTCAGGTAAGGATTAGGGTTAGAGTTAGGGTTAGAGTTAGGGTTAGGGGACGGGGACGGTTTAGGGGACAGGTTATGGTACGACAATGGTTTAGGGTGAGCGTACGTGTTAGGATACAGGTTAGTTTTAGCGTACTGGTAAGGATTAGGGGACGGGTTAGGGTAAGGCTTCGGATAAGGTTTAGGGTTAGGGTTAGGGTTAGGGTTAGGGGACGGGGACGGTTTAGGGGACAGGTTAGTGTACGACAAAGGTTTAGGGTGTGCGTATGTATTAGGGTACGGTTTAGTGTTAGCGTACGTGTTAGGATTAGGGGACGGGTTAGGGTAAGGCTTCGGGTAAGGGTTAGGTTTAGGGTTAGGGGACGGGGACGGTTTAGGGGACAGATTAGGGTACGACAACGGTTTAGGGAGAGCATACGTGTTAGGGTACGGGTTAGTGTTAGCCTACGGGTTAGGATTAGGGGACGGGTTAGGGTAAGGCTTCGGGTAAGGGTTAGGGTTAGGGTTAGGGTTAGGGGACGGGGACGGGGACGGTTTAGGGGACAGGTTAGTGTATGACAACGGTTTAGGGTGAGCGTACGTGTTAGGGTACGGGTTAGTGTTAGCATACGGGTCGGATTAGGGGACGGGTTAGGGTAAGGCTTCGGGTAAGGTTTAGTGTTAGGGTTAGGGTTAGGTTTAGGGTTTGGGTACGGGGACGGTTTAGGGGACAGGTTACGGTACGACAACGGTTTAGGGTGAGCTTACGTGTTAGCGTACGGGTTAGTGTTAGCGTACGGGTTAGGATTAGGGGACGGGTTAGTGTAAGGCTTCGGGTAAGTGTTAGGGTTAGGGTTAGGGTTAGGGTTAGGGTTAGGGTTAGGGTTAGGGAACGGAGACGGTTTAGGGGACAGGTTAGGGTACGACAACGGTTTAGGGTGAGCGTACGTGTTAGGGTATGGGTTAGAGTTAGCATACGGGTTAGGATTAGGGGACGGGTTAGGGTAATGCTTCGGGTAAGAGTTAGGGTTAGGGTTAGGGTTAGGGTTAGGGGACGGGGACGGTTTAGGGGACAGGTTAGGGTACGACAACGGTTTAGGGTGAGCGTACGTGTTAGGGTACGGTTTAGTGTTAGCGTACGGGTTAGGATTAGGGGACGGGTTAGGGTAAGGCTTCGTGTAAGGGTTAGGGTTAGGGTTAGGGTTAGTGTTAGTGTTAGGGGACGTGGACGGTTTAGGGGACAGGTTAGGGTACGACAACGGTTTATGGTGAGCGTACGTGTTAGGCTACGGGTTAGTGTTAGCGTATGGGTTAGGATTAGGGGACGGGTTAGGGTAAGGCTTCGGGTAAGGGTTAGGTTTAGGGTTAGTGTTATGGGACGGGGACGGTTTAGGGGACAGGTTAGGGTACGACAACGGTTTAGGGTGAGCGTACGTGTTAGGGTACGAGTTAGTGTTAGCGTACGTGTTAGTATTAGGGGACGGGTTAGAGTAAGGCTTCGGGTAAGGGTTAGGGTTAGGGTTAGGGTTAGGGTTAGGGGACGGGGACGTTTTAGGGGACAGGTTAGGGTACGACAACGGTTTAGGGTGAGCGTATGTGTTAGGGTACGCGTTAGTGTTATCGTATGGGTTAGGAATAGGGGATGGGTTAGGGTAAGGCTTCGGGTAAGTGTTAGGGTTAGGGTTAGGGTTAGGGTAAGGGTTAGGGGACGGGGACGGTTTAGGGGACAGGTTAGTGTACGACAACGGTTTAGGGTGAGCGTACGTGTTAGGGTACGGGTTAGTGTGAGTGTACGGGTTAGGATTAGGGGATGGGTTAGGGTAAGGCTTCGGATAAGGGTTAGGGTTAAGGTTAGGGTTAGGGTTAGGGTTAGGGTTAGGGAACGGGGACGGTTTAGGGGACACGTTAGGGTAGGACAACGGTTTAGGGTGAGCGTACGTGTTAGGGTACGGGTTAGAGTTAGCATACGGGTTAAGATTAGGGGATGGGTTAGGGTAAGGCTTCCGATAAGGGTTAGGGTTAGGTTTAGGGTTAGGGTTAGGGTTAGGGGACGGGGACGGTTTAGGGGACAGGTTAGTGTACGACAAAGGTTTAGGGTGAGCGTAAGTGTTAGGGTATCGGTTAGTGTTAGCGTACGGGTTTGGCTTGTGGGACGGGTTAGGTTAAGGCTTCGGGTAAGGGTTAGGGTTAGGGTTAGGGTTAGGTTTAGGGATAGAGGACGGGGACGGTTTAGGGGACAGGTTATGGTACGACAACGTTTTAGGGTGAGCGTAGGTGTTAGGGTACGTGTTAGTGTTAGCGTACGGGTTATTATTAGGGGACGGGTTAGGGTAAGGCTTCGGGTAAGGGTTAGGGTTAGGGTTAGGGTTAGGGGACTGGGATGGTTTAGGGGACAGGTTAGGGTACGACAACGGTTTAGGTTGAGCGTACGTGTTAGTGTAAGGGTTAGGGTTAGCGTACGGTTTAGGATTAGGGGATGGGTAAGTGTAAGGCTTCGTGTAAGTGTTAGGGTTAGGGTTAGGGTTAGGGATAGGGGACGGGGATGGTATAGGGTACAAGTTAGGGTACGACAATGGTTTAGGGTCAGCGTACGTGTTAGGGTACGGGTTAGTGTTAGCGTACGGGTTAGGTTTAGGGTACGGGTTAGTGTAAGGCTTCGGGTAAGTGTTAGGGTTAGGGTTAGGGTTAGGGGACGGGGACGGTTTAGGGGACAGGTTAGGGTACGACAACGGTTTAGGGTGAGCGTACGTGTTAGGGTACGGGTTAGTGTTAGCGTATGGGTTAGGATTAGAGGACGGCTTAGGGTAAGGCTTCGGGTAAGGGTTAGGGTTAGGGTTAGGGTTAGGGTTAGGAGGCGGGGACGGTTTAGGGGACAGGTTAGTGTACGACAACTGTTTAGGGTGTGCGTATGTGTTAGGGTACGCTTTAGTGTTAGCGTACGGGTTAGGATTAGGGGACGGGTTACGGTAAGGCTTCGGGTAAGGGTTAGGTTTAGGGTTAGGGTTAGGTTTAGGGTTAGGGGACGGGGACGGTTTAGGGGACAGGTTAGGGTACGACAACGGTTTAGGGTGAGCGTACGTGTTAGGGTACGGTTTAGTGTTAGCGTACGGTTTAGGATTAGGGGACGGGTTAGTGTAAGGCTTCGGGTAAGGTTTAGGGTTAGGGTTAGGGTTAGGGGACGGGGATGGTTTAGGGGACAGGTTAGGGTACGACAACGGTTTAGGGTGAGCGTAAGTGTTAGGGTACGGGTTCGTGTTAGCGTACGGGTTAGGATTAGGGGACGGGTTAGTGTAAGGCTTCGGGTAAGAGTTAGGGTTAGGGTTAGGGTTAGGGTTAGGGTTAGGGGACGGGGACGCTTTAGGGGACAAGTTAGGGTATGAGAACGGTTTAGGGTGAGCGTACGTGTTAGGGTACGGGTTAGTGTTAGCGTACGGTTTAGGATTAGGGGACGGGTTAAGGTAAGGCTTCGGGTAAGGGTTAGGGTTAGGGTTAGGGTTAGTGTTAGTGTTAGGGGACGGGGACGCTTTAGGGGACAAGTTAGGGTACGACAACGGTTCATGGTGAGCGTACGTGTTAGGCTATGGGTTAGTGTTAGCGTATGGGTTAGGATTAGGGGACGGGTTAGGGTAAGGCTTCGGGTAAGGGTTAGGTTTAGGGTTAATGTTATGGGACTTGGACGGTTTAGGGGACAGGTTAGGGTACGACAACGGTTTAGGGTGAGCGTACGTGTTAGGGTACGAGTTAGTGTTAGCGTACGTGTTAGTATTAGGGGACGGGTTAGGATAAGGCTTCGGGTAAGGGTTAGGGTTAGGGTTAGGGTTAGGGTTCGGGGACGGGGACGGGGACGGTTTAGGGGACAGGTTAGTGTACAACAACGGTTTAGGGTGAGCGTACGTGTTAGGGTACGGGTTAGAGTTAGCATACGGGTTAGGATTAGGGGACGGGTTAGTGTAAGGCTTCGGATAAGGGTTAGGGTTAGGGTTAGGGTTAGGGTTAGGGTTAGGTGACGGGGACGATTTAGGGGACAGGTTAGTGTACGACAAAGGTTTAGGGTGAGCGTACGTGTTAGGGTATGGGTTAGTGTTAGCGTACGGGTTAGGCTTATGGGACGGGTTAGGTTAAGGCTTCGGGTAAGGGTTAGGGTTAGGGTTAGGGTTAGGTTTAGGGTTAGGGGACGGGGACGGTTTAGGGGACAGGTTACGGTACGACAATGTTTTAGGGTGAGCGTACGTGTTACGGTACGTGTTAGTGTTAGCCTACGTGTTATTATTCGGGGACGGGTTCGTATAAGGCTTCGGGTAAGGGTTAGGGTTAGGGTTAGGGTTAGGGGACTGGGACGGTTTTGGGGACAGGTTAGTGTACGACAACGGTTTAGGGTGAGCGTACGTGTTAGAGTAAGCGTTAGGGTTAGCGTACGGGTTAGGGTTAGGGTTAGGGTTAGGGGACGGGGACGGATTAGGGGACAGGTTAGGGTACGACAACGGTTTAGGGTGAGCGTACGTGTTAGGGTACGGGTTAGTTTTAGCGTACGGGTTAGGATTGGGGACGGGTTAGGGTAAGGCTTCGGGTAAGGGTTCGGGTTAGCGTTAGGGTTAGGGTTAGGGTTGGGAGACGGTGACGGTTTAGGGGACAGGTTAGGGTACGACAACGGTTTAGGGTGAGCATACGTGTTAGGGTACGGGTTAGTGTTAGCGTACGGGTTAGGATTAGGGGACGGGTTAGGGTAAGGCTTCGGGTAAGGGTTCGGGTTAGGGTTAGGGTTAGGGGACGTTGACGGTTTAGGGGACAGGTTAGGGTACGACAACGGTTTAGGGTGAGCGTACGTGTTAGGGTACGGGTTAGTGTTAGCGTACGGGTTAGGATTAGGTGACGGCTTAGGGTAAGGCTTCGGGTAAGTGTTAGGTTTAGGGTTAGGGTTAGGGGACGGGGACGGTTTAGGGGACAGGTTAGGGTACAACGGTTTAGTGTGAGCGTACGTGTTAGGGTACGGGTTAGGGTTAGCGTACGGGTTAGGATTAGGGGATGGGTTAGTGTAAGGCTTCGGGTAAGGGTTAGGGTTAGGGTTAGGGTTAGGGATAGGGGACGGGGATGGTTTAGGGTACAGGTTAGGGTACGACAATGGTTTAGAGTGAGCGTACGTGTTAGGGTACGGGTTAGGCTTAGCGTACGGGTTAGGATTAGGGGATGGGTTAGTGTAAGGCTTCGGGTAAGGGTTAGGGTTAGGGTTAGGGTTAGGGTTAGGGGACCGGGACGGTTTAGGGGACAGTTTAGGGTACGACAACGGTTTAGGGTGAGCGTAGGTGTTAGGGTACGGGTTAGTGTTAGGGTACGGGTTTGGATTAGGGGACGGGTTAGGGTAAGGCTTCGGGTAAGGGTTAGTGCTAGGGTTAGGGTTAGGGTTAGGGGACGGGGACGGTTTAGGGGACAGTTTAGAGTAGGACAACGGTTTAGGGTGAGCATACGTGGTAGGGTACGGGTTAGTGTTATTGTATGGGTTAGGATTAGAGGACGGGTTAGGGTAAAGCTTCGGGTAAGGGTTAGGGTTAGGGTTAGGGTTAGGGTTAGGAGGCGAGAACGGTTTAGGGGACAGGTTAGTGTACGACAACTGTTTAGAGTGTGCGTATGTGTTAGGGTACGCTTTAGTGTTAGCGTACGGTTTAGGATTAGGGGACGGGTTAGTGTAAGGCTTCGGGTAAGGGTTAGGGTTAGGGTTAGGGTTAGGGGACGGGGATGGTTTAGGGGACAGGTTAGGGTACGACAACGATTTAGGGTGAGCGTACGTGTTAGGGTACGGGTTCGTGTTAGCGTACGGGTTAGGATTAGGGGACGGGTTAGTGTAAGGCTTCGGGTAAGGGTTAGGGTTAGGGTTAGGGTTAGGGTTAGGGGACGGGGACGCTTTAGGGGACAGGTTAGGGTACGAGAAAGGTTTAGGGTGAGCGTACGTGTTAGGGTACGGGTTAGTGTTAGCGTACGGGTTAGGATTAGGGGACGGGTTAGGGTAAGGCTTCGGGTAAGGGTTAGGGTTAGGGTTAGGGTTAGCGGACGGGGATGTGGACGGTTTAGGGGACAGGTTAGGGTACGACAATGGTTTAGGGTGAGCGTACGTGTTAGGGTACGGGTTAGTGTTATCGTATGGGTTAGGATTAGGGGACGGGTTCCGGTAAGGCTTCGGGTAAGGGTTAGGGTTAGGGTTAGGGTTAGGGTTAGGGTTAGGGGACGGGGACGGTTTAGGGGACAGGTTAGTGTACGACAACAGTTTAGGGTGAGCGTACGTGTTAGGGTACGGGTTAGTGTTAGCGTAGGGGTTAGGATTAGGGGACGGGTTAGGGTAAGGCTTCGGGTAAGGTTTAGGGTTAGGGTTAGGGTTAGGGGACGGGGACGGTTCAGGGGACAGGTTAGGGTACGACAACGGTTTAGGGTGAGCGTACGTGTTAGGGTACGGGTTAGTGTTATCGTATGGGTTAGGATTAGGGGACGGGTTAGGGTAAGGCTTCGGGTAAGGGTTAGGTTTAGGGTTAGGGTTAGGGTTAGGGGACGGGGACGGTTTAGGGGACAGGTTAGGGTACAACAACGGTTTAGGGTGAGCGTACGTGTTAGGGTACAGGTTAGTGTTAGCGTACGGGTTAGTATTAATGGACGGGTTAGGGTAAGGGTTCGGATAAGGGTTAGGGTTAAGGTTAGGGTTAGGGTTAGGGTTAGGGTTAGGGAACGGGGACGGTTTAGGGGACAGGTTAGGGTAGGACAACGGTTTAGGGTGAGCGTACGTGTTAGGGTACGGGTTAGAGTTAGCATACGGGTTAGGATTAGGGGACGGGTTAGTGTAAGGCTTCGGATAAGGGTTAGGGTTAGGGTTAGGGTTAGGGTTAGGGTTAGGTGACGGGGACGATTTAGGGGACAGGTTAGTGTACGACAAAGGTTTAGGGTGAGCGTACGTGTTAGGGTATGGGTTAGTGTTAGCGTACGGGTTAGGCTTATGGGACGGGTTAGGTTAAGGCTTCGGGTAAGGGTTAGGGTTAGGGTTAGGGTTAGGTTTAGGGTTAGGGGACGGGGACGGTTTAGGGGACAGGTTACGGTACGACAATGTTTTAGGGTGAGCGTACGTGTTACGGTACGTGTTAGTGTTAGCCTACGTGTTATTATTCGGGGACGGGTTCGTATAAGGCTTCGGGTAAGGGTTAGGGTTAGGGTTAGGGTTAGGGGACTGGGACGGTTTTGGGGACAGGTTAGTGTACGACAACGGTTTAGGGTGAGCGTACGTGTTAGAGTAAGCGTTAGGGTTAGCGTACGGGTTAGGGTTAGGGTTAGGGTTAGGGTTAGGGGACGGGGACGGTTTAGGGGACAGGTTAGGGTACGACAACGGTTTAGGGTGAGCGTACGTGTTAGGGTACGGGTTAGTTTTAGCGTACGGGTTAGGATTGGGGACGGGTTAGGGTAAGGCTTCGGGTAAGGGTTCGGGTTAGCGTTAGTGTTAGGGTTAGGGTTGGGAGACGGTGACGGTTTAGGGGACAGGTTAGGGTACGACAACGGTTTAGGGTGAGCATACGTGTTAGGGTACGGGTTAGTGTTAGCGTACGGGTTAGGATTAGGGGACGGGTTAGGGTAAGGCTTCGGGTAAGGGTTCGGGTTAGGGTTAGGGTTAGGGGACGTTGACGGTTTAGGGGACAGGTTAGGGTACGACAACGGTTTAGGGTGAGCGTACGTGTTAGGGTACGGGTTAGTGTTAGCGTACGGGTTAGGATTAGGTGACGGCTTAGGGTAAGGCTTCGGGTAAGTGTTAGGTTTAGGGTTAGGGTTAGGGGACGGGGACGGTTTAGGGGACAGGTTAGGGTACAACGGTTTAGGGTGAGCGTACGTGTTAGGGTACGGGTTAGGGTTAGCGTACGGGTTAGGATTAGGGGATGGGTTAGTGTAAGGCTTCGGGTAAGGGTTAGGGTTAGGGTTAGGGTTAGGGATAGGGGACGGGGATGGTTTAGGGTACAGGTTAGGGTACGACAATGGTTTAGAGTGAGCGTACGTGTTAGGGTACGGGTTAGGCTTAGCGTACGGGTTAGGATTAGGGGATGGGTTAGTGTAAGGCTTCGGGTAAGGGTTAGGGTTAGGGTTAGGGTTAGGGTTAGGGTTAGGGGACCGGGACGGTTTAGGGGACAGTTTAGGGTACGACAACGGTTTAGGGTGAGCGTAGGTGTTAGGGTACGGGTTAGTGTTAGGGTACGGGTTGGGATTAGGGGACGGGTTAGGGTAAGGCTTCGGGTAAGGGTTAGTGCTAGGGTTAGGGTTAGGGTTAGGGGACGGGGACGGTTTAGGGGACAGTTTAAAGTAGGACAACGGTTTAGGGTGAGCATACGTGGTAGGGTACGGGTTAGTGTTATTGTATGGGTTAGGATTAGAGGACGGGTTAGGGTAAAGCTTCGGGTAAGGGTTAGGGTTAGGGTTAGGGTTAGGGTTAGGAGGCGAGGACGGTTTAGGGGACAGGTTAGTGTACGACAACTGTTTAGAGTGTGCGTATGTGTTAGGGTACGCTTTAGTGTTAGCGTACGGTTTAGGATTAGGGGACGGGTTAGTGTAAGGCTTCGGGTAAGGGTTAGGGTTAGGGTTAGGGTTAGGGGACGGGGATGGTTTAGGGGACAGGTTAGGGTACGACAACGATTTAGGGTGAGCGTACGTGTTAGGGTACGGGTTCGTGTTAGCGTACGGGTTAGGATTAGGGGACGGGTTAGTGTAAGGCTTCGGGTAAGGGTTAGGGTTAGGGTTAGGGTTAGGGTTAGGGGACGGGGACGCTTTAGGGGACAGGTTAGGGTACGAGAAAGGTTTAGGGTGAGCGTACGTGTTAGGGTACGTGTTAGTGTTAGCGTACGGGTTAGGATTAGGGGACGGGTTAGGGTAAGGCTTCGGGTAAGGGTTAGGGTTAGGGTTAGGGTTAGCGGACGGGGATGGGGACGGTTTAGGGGACAGGTTAGGGTACGACAACGGTTTAGGGTGAGCGTACGTGTTAGGGTACGGGTTAGTGTTATCGTATGGGTTAGGATTAGGGGACGGGTTCCGGTAAGGCTTCGGGTAAGGGTTAGGGTTAGGGTTAGGGTTAGGGTTAGGGTTAGGGGACGGGGACGGTTTAGGGGACAGGTTAGTGTACGACAACAGTTTAGGGTGAGCGTACGTGTTAGGGTACGGGTTAGTGTTAGCGTAGGGGTTAGGATTAGGGGACGGGTTAGGGTAAGGCTTCGGGTAAGGTTTAGGGTTAGGGTTAGGGTTAGGGGACGGGGACGGTTCAGGGGACAGGTTAGGGTACGACAACGGTTTAGGGTGAGCGTACGTGTTAGGGTACGGGTTAGTGTTATCGTATGGGTTAGGATTAGGGGACGGGTTAGGATAAGGCTTCGGGTAAGGGTTAGGGTTAGGGTTAGGGTTAGGGTTAGGGGACAGGGACGGTTTAGGGGACAGGTTAGAGTACGACAACGGTTTAGGATGAGCGTACTTGTTAGGGTACGGGTTAGTGTTAGCCTACGGGTTGGATTAGGTGACGGATTAGGGTAACGCTTCGGGTAAGTGTTAGGGTTATGGTTAGGTTTAGGGTTAGGGAACGGGGAAGGTTTGGGGACAGGTTAGGGTACGACAACGGTTTAGGGTGAGAGTACGTGTTAGGGTACGGGTTAGAGTTAGCATACGGGTTAGGATTAGGGGACAGGTTAGGGTAAGGCTTCGGGTAAGGGTTAGGGTTAGGGTTAGGGGACGGGGACGGGGACGGGGACGGGGACAGTTTAGGGGACATGTTAGTGTACGACAACTGTTTAGGGTGAGCGTACGTCTTAGGGTACGGGTTAGTGTTATCGTAGGGGTTAGGATTAGGGGACGGTTTATGGTAAGGCTTCGGGTAATTGTTAGGGTTAGGGTTAGGTTTAGGGTTAGGGTTAGGGGACGGGGCCGGTTTAGGGGACAGGTTAGTGTACGACAACGGTTTACGGTGAGCGTACGTGTTAGGGTACGGGTTAGTGTTAGGGTACGGGTTAGGATTAGGGGACGGGTTAGTGTAAGGCTTCGGGTAAGGTTTAGGGTTAGGTTTAGGGTTAGGGGACGGGGACAGTTTAGGGGACCGGTTAGTGTATGATAACGGTTTAGGGTGAGCGTACGTGTTAGGGTACATGTTAGTGTTATCGTATGGGTTAGGATTAGGGGATGGGTTAGGGTAAGGCTTCGGGTAAGTGTTAGGGTTAGGGTTAGGGTTAGGGTTAGGGGACGGGGACGGTTTAGGGGATAGGTTAGGGTACGACAATGGATTAGGGTGAGCGTACGTGTTAGGGTACGGGTTAGTGTTAGCGTACGGGTTAGGATTAGGGGACGGTTTAGGGTAAGGCTTCGGGTAAGGGTTCGGGTTAGGGTTAGGGTTAGGGTTAGGGATAGGGTGAGGGGACGGTGACGGTTTAGGGGACAGGTTAGTGTACGACAATGGTTTAGGTTGAGCGTACGTGTTAGGGTACGGGTTAGTGTTAGCGTACGGGTTAGGATTAGGGGACGGGTTAGGGTAAGGCTTCGGGTCAGAGTTAGGGTTAGGGTTAGTGATAGGGTTAGGGGACGGGGACGGTTTAAGGGACAGGTTAGGGTACGACAACGGTTTACGTTGAGCGTACGTGTTAGGGTATGTCTTAGTGTTAGCGTACGGGTTAGGATTAGAGGACGTGTTAGGATAAGGCTTCGGTTAAGGGTTAGGGTTAGGGTTAGGGTTAGGGTTAGGGTTAGGAGACGGGGACGGTTTAGGGGACAGGTTAGTGTACAACAAAGGTTTAGGGTGTGTGTATGTGTTAGGATACGGTTTAGTGTTAGCGTACGGGTTAGGATTATGGGACGGTTTAGGGTAAGGTTTCAGGTAAGGTTTAGGGTTAGGGTTAGGGTTAGGGGATGGGGTCGGTTTAGGGGACAGGTTAGGATACGACAACGGTTTATGGTGAGCGTACGTGTTAGGCTATGGTTTAGTGTTAGCGTACGGGTTAGGATTAGGGGCAGGGTTAGGGTAAGGCTTCGGGTAAGGGTTAGGGCTAGGGTTAGGGTTAGGGGACGGGGACGGTTTAGGGAACATGTTAGGGTACGACAACGGTTTAGGGTGAGCGTACGTGTTAGGGTACACGTTAGTGTTGTCGTATGGGTTAGGATTAGGGGATGGGTTACGGTAAGGCTTCGGGTTAGGGTTAGGGTTAGGGTTAGGGTTAGGGTTAGGGTTAGGGGACGGGGACGGTTTAGGGGACAGGTTAGTTTACGAGAACGGTTTAGGGTGAGCGTACGTGTTAGGGTACGGGTTAGTGTTAGAATACGGGTTAGGATTAGGGGACGGGTTATGTTAAGGCTTCGGGTAAGGGTTATGGTTAGGGTTAGGGTTAGGGTTAGGGGACGGGGACGGTTTAGGGGACAGGTTAGGGTACGACAACGTTTTTGGGTGAGCGTACGTGTTAGGGTACGGGTTAGTGTTATCGTATGGGTTAGGATTAAGGGACGGTTTACGGTAAGGCTTCTGGTAAGGGTTAGGGTTAGGGTTAGGTTTAGGGTTAGGTTTAGGGGACGGAGACGGTTTAGGGGACAGGTTAGTGTACAACAACGGTTTAGGGTGAGCGTACGTGTTAGGGTACGGGTTAGTGTTAGCGTACGGGTTAGGATTAGGGGACGGGTTAGGGTAAGGCTTCGGGTAAGGGTTAGGGTTAGGGTTAGGGTTAGGGTTAGGGGACGGGGACGGTTTAGGGGACAGGTTAGGGTACGACAACGGTTTAGTGTGAGCGTACGTGTTAGGGTACGGTTTAGTGTTAGCGTACGGCTTAGGATTAGGGGAAGGGTTAGTGTTAGGGTTAGGGTTAGGGTTAGGGATAGGGAACGGGGACGGTTTAGGGGACAGGTTAGGGTACGACAACGTTTTAGGGTGAGCGTACATGTTAGGGTACGGGTTAGAGGTAGCATACGGGTTAGGATTAGGTGACGGTTTAGAGTAAGGCTTCGGGTAAGTGTTCGGGTTAGGGTTAGGGTTAGGGTTAGGTTTAGGGGACGGTGACGGTTTAGGGGACAGGTTAGGGTACGACAACGGTTTAGGGTGAGCTTACGTGTTAGGGTACGGGTTAGTGTTAGCGTACGGGTTAGGATTAGAGGACGTGTTAGGGTAAGGCTTCGGGTAAGGGTTAGGGTTAGGGTTAGGGTTAGGGTTAGGGGACGGGGACGGTTTAGGGGACAGGTTATGGTACGACAACGGTTTATGGTGAGCGTACGTGTTAGGCTACGGGTTAGTGTTAGCGTACGTGTTAGGATTAGGAGATGGGTTAGTGTAAGGCTTCGGGTAAGGGTTAGGGTTAGGGTTAGTGTTAGGGTTAGGGGACGGGGACGGTTTAGGGGACAGGTTAGGGTACGACAACGGTTTAGGGTGGGCGTACGTGTTAGGGTACGGGTTAGTGTTAGCGTACGGGTTAGGATTAAGGGACGGGTTAGGGTAAGGCTTCGGGTAAGAGTTAGTGTTAGGGTTAGGGTTAGGGTTAGGGGACGGTGACGGGGACGGTTTAGGGGACAGGTCAGTGTATGACAACGTTTTAGGGTGAGCGTACGTGTTAGGGTACGGGTTAGTGTTAGCGTACGGTTTACGATTAGGGGACGGGTTAGGGTAAGGCTTCGGGTAAGGGTTAGGGTTAGGGTTAGGGTTAGTGTTAGGGGACGGGTACGGTTTAGGGGCAGGTTAGGGTACGACAACGGTTATGGGTGAGCGTACGTGTTAGGGTACGGGTTAGTGTTATCGTAAGGGTTAGGATTAGGGGACGGGTTAGGGTAAGGCTTCGGGTAAGGGTTAGGTTTAGGGTTAGGGTTAGGGTTAGGGTTAGGGGACGGGGATGGTTTAGGGGACAAGTTAGAGTACGACAACGGTTTAGGGTGAGCTTACGTGTTAGGGTACGGGTTAGTGTTAGCGTACGAGTTAGGATTAAGGGACGGGTTAGGGTAAGGCTTCGGATAAGTGTTAGGGTTAAGGTTAGGGTTTGGGTTAGGGAACGGGAACGGTTTAGGGGACAGTTTAGGGTACGACAACGGTTTAGGGTGAACGTACGTGTTAGGGTACGGGTTAGAGTTAGCATACGGGTTAGGATTAGGGGACGGGTTAGGGTAAGGCTTCGGGTAAGTGTTAGGGTTAGGGTTAGGGTTAGGGTTAGGGTTAGGCGACGGGGACCGTTTAAGGGACAGGTTAGTGTACGACAACGGTTTAGGGTGAGCGTACGTGTTAGGGTACAGGTTAGTGTAAGCGTACGGGTTAGGATTAGGGGACGGGTTAGGGTAAGGCTTCGGGTAAGGGATAGGGTTAGGGTTAGGGATAGGGGATGGGGACGGTTTAGGGGACAGGTTAGGGTACGACAACGGTTTATGGTGAGCATACGTGTTAGGCTATGGGTTAGTGTTAGCGTACGGTTTAGGATTAGGGGACGGGTTAGGATAAGGCTTCGTGTAAGATTTAGGGTTAGGTTTAGGGTTAGGGGACGGGGACGGTTTAGAGGACAGGTTAGGGTACGACAACGGTTTAGGGTGAGCGTACGTCTTAGGGTACGGGTTAGTGTTATCGTAGGGGTTAGGATTAGGGGACGGGTTAGGGTAAGGCTTCGGGTAAGGGTTAGTGTTAGGGTTAGGGTTAGGGGACGGGGACGGGGACGGGGACAGTTTAGGGGACAGGTTAGTGTACGACAACGGTTTAGGGTGAGCGTACGTCTTAGGGTACGGGTTAGTGTTATCGTAGGGGTTAGGATTAGGGGACGGTTTATGGTAAGGCTTCGGGTAAGGGTTAGGGTTAGGGATAGGTTTAGGGTTAGGGTTAGGGGACGGGGACGTTTTAGGGGATAGGTTAGGGTACGACAACGGATTAGGGTGAGCGTACGTGTTAGGGTACGGGTTAGTGTTAGCGTACGGGTTAGGATTAGGGGACGGGTTAGGGTAAGGCTTCGGGTAAGGATTAGGGTAAGGGTTAGGGTTAGGGTTAGGGTTAGGGAATGGGGACGGTTTAGGGGAAAGGTTAGTGTATGACAACGGTTTAGGGTGAGCGTACGTGTTAGAGTATGGGTTAGAGTTAGCATACGGGTTAGGATTAGGGGACGGGTTAGGGTAAGGCTTTGGGTAAGGTTTAGGGTTAGGGTTAGGGTTAGGGGACGGGGACGGGGACGGGGACAGTTTAGGGGACAGGTTAGTGTACGACAACAGTTTAGGGTGAGCGTACGTCTTAGGGTACGGGTTAGTGTTAGGGTACGGGTTAGGATTAGGGGACGGGTTAGGGTAAGGCTTCGGGTAAGGTTTAGGGTTAGGGTTAGGGTTAGGGGACGCGGACAGTTTAGGGGACAGGTTAGTGTATGATAACGGTTTAGGGTGAGCGTACGAGTTAGGGTACAGGTTAGGGTTATCGTATGGGTTAGGATTAGGGGACGGTTTAGGGTAAGGCTTCGGGTAAGGGTTAGGGTTAGGGATAGGTTTAGGGTTAGGGTTAGGGGACGGGGAGGTTTTAGGGGATAGGTTAGGGTACGACAACGGATTAGGGTGAGCGTACGTGTTAGGGTACGGGTTAGTGTTAGCGTACGGGTTAGGATTAAGGGACGGGTTAGGGTAAGGCTTCGGGTAAGAGTTAGGGTAAGGGTTAGGGTTAGGGTTAGGGTTAGGGAATGGGGACGGTTTAGGGGACAGGTTAGTGTACGACAACGGTTTAGGGTGAGCGTACATGTTAGGGTACGGGTTAGAGTTAGCATACGGGTTAGGATTAGGGGACGGTTTAGGGTAAGGCTTCGGGTAAGGGTTCGGGTTAGGGTTAGGGTTAGGGTTAGGGTTAGGGTTAGGTTTAGGGGACAGTGACAGTTTAGGGGACAGGTTAGGGTACGACAATGGTTTAGGGTGAGCGTACGTGTTAGGGCACGTGTTAGTGTTAGCGTACGGGTTAGGATTAGGGGACGGGTTAGGGTAAGGCTTCGGGTAAGGATTAGGGTTAGGGTTAAGGTTAGGGTTAGGGTTAGGGAACGGGGACGGTTTAGGGGACAGGTTAGGGTACGACAACGGTTTACGGTGAGCGTACGTGTTAGGGTACGTGTTAGGGTTAGCATACGGGTTAGGATTAGGGGACGGGTTAGGGTAAGGCTTCTGGTAAGTGTTCGGGTTAGGGTTAGGGTTAGGGTTAGGTTTAGGGGACAGTGACAGTTTAGGGGACATTTTAGTGTACGACAATGGTTTAGGGTGAGCCTACGTGTTAGGGTACGGGTTAGTGTTAGCGTACGGGTTAGGATTAGGGGACGGGTTAGTGTAAGGCTTCGGGTAAGGGTTAGGGTTAGAGTTAGGGTTAGGGTTAGGGTTAGGTTACGGGGACGGTTTAGGGTACAGGTTATTGTACGACAACGGTTTATGGTGAGCGTACGTGTTAGGCTACGGTTTAGTGTTAGCGTACGGGTTAGGATTAAGGGATGGGTTAGGGTAAGGCTTCGGGTAAGGGTTAGGTTTAGGGTTAGGGTTAGGGTTAGGGTTAGGGGACGGGGACGGTTTAGGGGACAGGTTAGGGTACGACAACGGTTTACGTTGAGCGTACGTGTTAGGGTATGGGTTAGTGTTAGCGTACGGGTTAGGATTAGAGGACGTGTTAGGATAAGGCTTCGGTTAAGGGTTAGGGTTAGGGTTAGGGTTAGGGTTAGGGTTAGGAGACGGGGACGGTTTAGGGGACAGGTTAGTGTACAACAAAGGTTTAGGGTGTGGGTATGTGTTAGGATACGGTTTAGTGTTAGCGTACGGGTTAGGATTAGGGGACGGGTTAGGGTAAGGTTTCAGGTAAGGGTTAGGGTTAGGGTTAGGGTTAGGGTTAGGGTTAGGGAACGGGGACGGTTTAGGGGACAGGTTAGGGTACGACAACGTTTTAGGGTGAGCGTACGTGTTAGGGTACGGGTTAGAGTTAGCATACGGTATAGGATTAGGGGACGGTTTAGGGTAAGGCTTCGGGTAAAGTATCGGGTTAGGGTTAGGGTTAGGGTTAGGGTTAGCGGACGGGGACGGTTTAGGGGACAGGTTAGGGTACGACAACGGTTTAGGGTGAGCCTACGTGTTAGGGTACGGGTGAGTGTTAGTGTACGGGTTAGGAATAGGGGACGGGTTAGTGTAAGGCTTCGGGTATGTGTTAGGGTTAGTGTTAGGGTTAGGGTTGGGGACGGGGACGGTTTAGGGGACAGGTTAGGGTACGACAACGGTTTAGGGTGAGCGTACGTGTTAGGTTACGGGTTAGTGTTAGCGTACGGGTTAGGATTAGAGTACGTGTTAGGGTAAGGCTTCGGGTAAGGGTTAGGGTTAGGGTTAGGGTTAGGGTTAGGGGACGGGGACGGTTTAGGGGACAGGTTATGGTACGACAACGGTTTATGGTGAGCGTACGTGTTAGGGTACGGGTTAGTGTTAGCGTACGGTTTACGATTAGGGGACGGGTTAGTGTAAGGCTTCGGGTAAGGGTTAGGGTTAGGGTTAGGGTTAGTGTTACGGGACGGGGACGGTTTAGGGGCAGGTTAGGGTACGACAACGGTTAAGGGTGAGCGTACGTGTTAGGGTACGGGTTAGTGTTATCGTAAGGGTTAGGATTAGGGGACGGGTTAGGGTAAGGCTTCGGGTAAGGGTTAGGTTTAGGGTTAGGGTTAGGGTTAGGGTTAGGGGATGGGGACGGTTTAGGGGACAAGTTAGAGTACGACAACGGTTTAGGGTGAGCGTACGTGTTAGGGTACGGGTTAGTGTTAGCGTACGAGTTAGGATTAGGGGACGGGTTATGGTAAGGCTTCGGATAAGGGTTAGGGTTAAGGTTAGGGTTAGGGTTAGGGAACGGGAATGGTTTAGTGGACAGGTTAGGGTACGACATCGGTTTAGGGTGAGCGTACGTGTTAGGCTATGGGTTAGTGTTAGCGTAAGGTTTAGGATTAGGGGACGGGTTAGGGTAAGGCTTCGGGTAAGGGTTAGGGCTAGGGTTAGGGTTAGGGGGCGGGGACGGTTTAGGGGACATGTTAGGGTACGACAACGGTTTAGGGTGAGCGTACGTGTTAGGGTACGGGTTAGTGTTGTCGTATGGGTTAGGATTAGGGGATGGGTTACGGTAAGGCTTCGGGTAAGGGTTAGGGTTAGGGTTAGGGTTAGGTTTAGGGTTAGGGGACGGGGACAGTTTAGGGGACAGGTTAGTGTACGACAACGGTTTAGGGTGACCGTACGTGTTAGGGTACGGGTTAGTGTTAGAATACGGGTTAGGATTAGGGGCGGGTTATGTTAAGGCTTCGGGTAAGGGTTATGGTTAGGATTAGGGTTAGGGTTAGGGGACGGGGACGGTTTAGGGGACAGGTTCGGGTACGACAACGTTTTAGGTTGAGCGTACGTGTTAGGGTACGGGTTAGTGTTATCGTATGGGTTAGGATTAGGGGACGGTTTACGGTAAGGCTTCTGGTAAGGGTTAGTGTTAGGGTTGGGTTTAGGGTTAGGGTTAGGGGACGGGGACGGTTTAGGGGACAGCTTAGTGTACGACAACGGTTTAGGGTGAGCGTATGTCTTAGGGTACGGGTTAGTGTTATCGTATGGGTTAGGATTAGGGGACGGTTTATGGTAAGGCTTCGGGTAAGGGTTAGGGTTAGGGATAGGTTTAGGGTTAGGGTTAGGGGACGGGGACGTTTTAGGGGATAGGTTAGGGTACGACAACGGATTAGGGTGAGCGTACGTGTTAGGGTACGGGTTAGTGTTAGCGTACGGGTTAGGATTATGGGACGGGTTAGGGTAAGGCTTCGGGTAAGGATTAGGGTAAGGGTTAGGGTTAGGGTTAGTGTTAGGGAATGGGGACGGTTTAGGGGACAGGTTAGTGTATGACAACGGTTTAGGGTGAGCGTACGTGTTAGAGTATGGGTTAGAGTTAGCATACGGGTTAGGATTAGGGGACGGGTTAGGGTAAGGCTTCGGGTAAGGTTTAGGGTTAGGGTTAGGGTTAGGGGACGGGGACGGGGACGGGGACAGTTTAGGGGACAGGTTAGTGTACGACAACAGTTTAGGGTGAGCGTACGTCTTAGGGTTCGGGTTAGTGTTATCGTATGGGTTAGGATTAGGGGACGGTTTACGGTAAGGTTTCGGGTAAGTGTTAGCGTTAGGGTTAGGTTTAGGGTTAGGGTTAGGGGACAGGGACGGTTTTGGGGACAGGTTAGTGTACGACAACGGTTTAGGTTGAGCGTACGTGTTAGGGTACGGGTTAGTGTTAGGGTACGGGTTAGGATTAGGGGACGGGTTAGGGTAAGGCTTCGGGTAAGGTTTAGGGTTAGGGTTAGGTTTAGGGGACGGGGACAGTTTAGGGGACAGGTTAGTGTATGATAACGGTTTAGGGTGAGCGTACGAGTTAGGGTACAGGTTAGTGTTATCGTATGGGTTAGGATTAGGGGACGGTTTAGGGTAAGGCTTCGGGTAAGGGTTAGGGTTAGGGATAGGTTTAGCGTTAGGGTTAGGGGACGGGGACGTTTTAGGGGATAGGTTAGGGTACGACAACGGATTAGGGTGAGCGTACGTGTTAGGGTATGGGTTAGTGTTAGCGTACGGGTTAGGATTAAGGGACGGGTTAGGGTAAGGCTTCGGGTAAGAGTTAGGGTAAGGGTTAGGGTTAGGGTTAGGGTTAGGGAATGGGGACGGTTTAGGGGACAGGTTAGTGTACGACAACGGTTTAGGGTGAGCGTACATGTTAGGGTACGGGTTAGAGTTAGCATACGGGTTAGGATTAGGGGACGGTTTAGGGTAAGGCTTCGGGTAAGGGTTCGGGTTAGGGTTAGGGTTAGGGTTAGGTTTAGGGGACGGTGACGGTTTAGGGGACAGGTTAGGGTACGACAATGGTTTAGGGTGAGCGTACGTGTTAGGGTACGTTTTAGTGTTAGCGTACGGGTTAGGATTAGGGGACGGGTTAGGATAAGGCTTCGGGTAAGGATTAGGGTTAGGGTTAAGGTTAGGGTTAGGGTTAGGGAACGGGGACGGTTTAGGGGACAGGTTAGGGTACGACAACGGTTTACGGTGAGCGTACGTGTTAGGGTACGTGTTAGGGTTAGCATACGGGTTAGGATTAGGGGATGGGTTAGTGTAAGGCTTCGGGTAAGGGTTAGGGTTAGGGTTAGGGTTAGGGTTAGGGGACGGGTACGGTTTAGGGGACAGTTTAGGGTACGACAACGGTTTACGTTGAGCGTACGTGTTAGGGTATGGGTTAGTGTTAGCGTACGGGTTAGGATTAGAGGACGTGTTAGGATAAGGCTTCGGTTAAGGGTTAGGGTTAGGGTTAGGGTTAGGGTTAGGGTTAGGAGACGGGGACGGTTTAGGGGACAGGTTAGTGTACAACAAAGGTTTAGGGTGTGGGTATGTGTTAGGATACGGTTTAGTGTTAGCGTACAGGTTAGGATTAGGGGACGGGTTAGGGTAAGGTTTCAGGTAAGGGTTAGGGTTAGGGTTAGGGTTAGGGTTAGGGGACGGGGACGGTTTAGGGGACAGGTTAGGGTACGACAACGGTTTAGGGTGAGCGTACGTGTTAGGGTACGGGTTAGTGTTAGCCTACGGCTTAGGATTAGGGGAAGGGTTAGGGTTAGGGTTAGGGTTAGGGTTAGGGTTAGGGTTAGGGAACGGGGACGGTTTAGGGGACAGGTTAGGGTACGACAACGTTTTAGGGTGAGCGTACGTGTTAGGGTACGGGTTAGAGTTAGCATACGGGTTAGGTTTAGGGGACGGTTTAGGGTAAGGCTTCGGGTAAAGTATCGGGTTAGGATTAGTGTTAGGGTTAGGGTTAGGGAACGGGGACGGTTTAGGGGACAGGTTAGGGTACGACAACGGTTTAGGGTGAGCCTACGTGTTAGGGTACGGGTGAGTGTTAGTGTACGGGTTAGGAATAGGGGACGGGTTAGTGTAAGGCTTCAGGTATGTGTTAGGGTTAGTGTTAGGGTTAGGGTTGGGGACGGGGACGGTTTAGGGGACAGGTTAGGGTACGAAAACGGTTTAGGGTGAGCGTACGTGTTAGGTTACGGGTTAGTGTTAGCGTACGGGTTAGGATTAGAGTACGTGTTAGGGTAAGGCTTCGGGTAAGGGTTAGGGTTAGGGTTAGGGTTAGGGTTAGGGTTAGGGGACGGGGACGGTTTAGGGGACAGGTTATGGTACGACAACGGTTTATGGTGAGCGTACGTGTTAGGGTACGGGTTAGTGTTAGCGTACGGTTTACGATTAGGGGACGGGTTAGTGTAAGGCTTCGGGTAAGGGTTAGGGTTAGGGTTAGGGTTAGTGTTACGGGACGGGGACGGTTTAGGGGCAGGTTAGGGTACGACAACGGTTAAGGGTGAGCGTACGTGTTAGGGTACGTGTTAGTGTTATCGTAAGGGTTAGGATTAGGGGACGGGTTAGGGTAAGGCTTCGGGTAAGGGTTAGGTTTAGGGTTAGGGTTAGGGTTAGGGTTAGGGGACGGGGACGGTTTAGGGGACAAGTTAGAGTACGACAACGGTTTAGGGTGAGCGTACGTGTTAGGGTACGGGTTAGTGTTAGCGTAAGAGTTAGGATTAGGGGACGGGTTAGGGTAAGGCTTAGGATAAGGGTTAGGGTTAAGGTTAGGGTTAGGGTTAGGGAACGGGAACGGTTTAGGGGACAGGTTAGGGTACGACATCGGTTTAGGGTGAGCGTACGTGTTAGGCTATGGGTTAGTGTTAGCGTAAGGTTTAGGATTAGGGGACGGGTTAGGGTAAGGCTTTGGGTAAGGGTTAGTGTTAGGTTTAGGGTTAGGGTACGGGGACGGTTTAGGTGACAGGTTAGGGTACTACAAAGGTTTAGGTTGAGCGTACGTGTTAGGGTACCGGTTAGTGTTAGCGAACGGGTTAGGATTAGGGGACGGGTTAGGGTAAGGCTTCGGGTAAGCTTTAGGGTTAGGGTTAGGGTTAGGGGACGGGGACGGGGACGGGGATAGTTTAGGGGACAGGTTAGTGTACGACAACGGTTTAGGGTGAGCGTACGTGTTAGGGTACGGGTTAGTGTTAGCGTACGGGTTAGGATTAGGGGAAGGGTTAGGGTAAGGCTTCGGGTAAGGGTTAGGGCTAGGGTTAGGGTTAGGGGGTGGGGACGGTTTAGGGGACATGTTAGGGTACGACAACGGTTTAGGGTGAGCGTACGTGTTAGGGTACGGGTTAGTGTTGTCGTATGGGTTAGGATTAGGGGATGGGTTACGGTAAGGCTTCGGGTAAGGGTTAGGGTTAGGGTTAGGGTTAGGTTTAGGGTTAGGGGACGGGGACGGTTTAGGGGACAGGTTAGTGTACGACAACGGTTTAGGGTGACCGTACGTGTTAGGGTACGGGTTAGTGTTAGAATACGGGTTAGGATTAGGGGCGGGTTATGTTAAGGCTTCGGGTAAGGGTTATGGTTAGGATTAGGGTTAGGGTTAGGGGACGGGGACGGTTTAGGGGACAGGTTCGGGTACGACAACGTTTTAGGGTGAGCGTACGTGTTAGGGTACGGGTTAGTGTTATCGTATGGGTTAGGATTAGGGGACGGTTTACGGTAAGGCTTCTGGTAAGGGTTAGTGTTAGGGTTAGGTTTAGGGTTAGGGTTAGGGGACGGGGACGGTTTAGGGGACAGCTTAGTGTACGACAACGGTTTAGGGTGAGCGTACGTGTTAGGGTACGGGTTAGTGTTAGTGTACGGGTTAGGATTAGGGGACGGGTTAGGGTAAGGCTTCGGGTAAGGTTTAGGGTTACGGTTAGGGTAAGAGTTAGGGTTAGGGGACGGGGACAGTTTAGGGGACAGGTTAGTGTATGACAACGGTTTAGGGTGAGCGTACGTGTTAGGGTACAGTTTAGTGTTATCGTATGGGTTAGTATTAGGGGACGGGTTAGGGTAAGGCTTCGGGTAAGGGTTTGGGTTAGGTTTAGGGTTAGGGTTAGGGGACGGGGACGGTTTAGGGGACAGGTTAGGGTACGACAACGGTTTAGGGTGAGCGTACGTGTTAGGGTATGTGATAGTGTTAGCCTACGGCTTAGGATTAGGGGAAGGGTTAGGGTTAGGTTTAGGGTTAGGGTTAGGGTTAGGGTTAGGGAATGGGGACGGTTTAGGGGACAGGTTAGTGTACGACAACGGTTTAGGGTGAGCGTACATGTTAGGGTACGGGTTAGAGTTAGCATACGGGTTAGGATTAGGGGACGGTTTAGGGTAAGGCTTCGGGTAAGGGTTCGGGTTAGGGTTAGGGTTAGGGTTAGGGTTAGGTTTAGGGGACGGTGACGGTTTAGGGGACAGGTTAGGGTACGACAATGGTTTAGGGTGAGCGTACGTGTTAGGGTACGTGTTAGTGTTAGCGTACGGGTTAGGATTAGGGGACGGGTTAGGGTAAGGCTTCGGGTAAGGATTAGGGTTAGGGTTAAGGTTAGGGTTAGGGTTAGGGAACGGGGACGGTTTAGGGGACAGGTTAGGGTACGACAACGGTTTACGGTGAGCGTACGTGTTAGGGTACGTGTTAGGGTTAGCATACGGGTTAGGATTAGGGGACGGGTTAGGGTAAGGCTTCTGGTAAGTGTTCGGGTTAGGGTTAGGGTTAGGGTTAGGGTTAGGTTTAGGGGACAGTGACAGTTTAGGGGACATTTTAGTGTACGACAACGGTTTAGGGTGAGCCTACGTGTTAGGGTACGGGTTAGTGTTAGCGTACGGGTTAGGATTAGGGCACGGGTTAGTGTAAGGCTTCGGGTAAGGGTTAGGGTTAGAGTTAGGGTTAGGGTTAGGGTTAGGTTACGGGGACGGTTTAGGGTACAGGTTATTGTACGACAACGGTTTATGGTGAGCGTACGTGTTAGGCTACGGGTTAGTGTTAGCGTACGGGTTAGGATTAGGGGATGGGTTAGGGTAAGGCTTCGGGTAAGGGTTAGGGTTAGGGTTAGGGTTAGGGTTAGGGGACGGGGACGGTTTAGGGGACAGGTTAGGGTACGACAACGGTTTACGTTGAGCGTATGTGTTAGGGTATGGGTTAGTGTTAGCGTACGGGTTAGGATTAGAGGACGTGTTAGGATAAGGCTTCGGTTAAGGGTTAGGGTTAGGGTTAGGGATAGGGTTAGGGTTAGGAGACGGGGACGGTTTAGGGGACAGGTTAGTGTACAAAAAAGGTTTAGGGTGTGGGTATGTGTTAGGATACGGTTTAGTGTTAGCGTATGGGTTAGGATTAGGGGACGGGTTAGGGTAAGGTTTCAGGTAAGGGTTAGGGTTAGGGTTAGGGTTAGGGTTAGGGGACGGGGACGGTTTAGGGGACAGGTTAGGGTACGACAACGGTTTAGGGTGAGCGTACGTGTTAGGGTACGGGTTAGTGTTAGCCTACGGCTTAGGATTAGGGGAAGGGTTAGGGTTAGGGTTAGGGTTAGGGTTAGGGTTAGGGTTAGGGAACGGGGACGGTTTAGGGGACAGGTTAGGGTACGACAACGTTTTAGGGTGAGCGTACGTGTTAGGGTACGGGTTAGAGTTAGCATACGGGTTAGGATTACGGGACGGTTTAGGGTAAGGCTTCGGGTAAAGTATCGGGTTAGGGTTAGGGTTAGGGTTAGGGTTAGGGGACGGGGACGGTTTAGGGGACAGGTTAGGGTACGACAACGGTTTAGGGTGAGCCTACGTGTTAGGGTACGGGTGAGTGTTAGTGTACGGGTTAGGAATAGGGGAAGGGTTAGTGTAAGGCTTCGGGTATGTGTTAGGGTTAGTGTTAGGGTTAGGGTTGGGGACAGGGACGGTTTAGGGGACAGGTTAGGGTACGACAACGGTTTAGGGTGAGCGTACGTGTTAGGTTACGGGTTAGTGTTAGCGTACGGGTTAGGATTAGAGTACGTGTTAGGGTAAGGCTTCGGGTAAGGGTTAGGGTTAGGGTTAGGGTTAGGGTTAGGGTTAGGGGACGGGGACGGTTTAGGGGACAGGTTATGGTACGACAACGGTTTATGGTGAGCGTACGTGTTAGGGTACGGGTTAGTGTTAGCGTACGGTTTACGATTAGGGGACGGGTTAGTGTAAGGCTTCGGGTAAGGGTTAGGGTTAGGGTTAGGGTTAGTGTTACGGGACGGGGACGGTTTAGGGGCAGGTTAGGGTACGACAACGGTTAAGGGTGAGCGTACGTGTTAGGGTACGGGTTAGTGTTATCGTAAGGGTTAGGATTAGGGGACGGGTTAGGGTAAGGCTTCGGGTAAGGGTTAGGTTTAGGGTTAGGGTTAGGGTTAGGGTTAGGGGACGGGGACGGATTAGGGGACAAGTTAGAGTACGACAACGGTTTAGGGTGAGCGTACGTGTTAGGGTACGGGTTAGTGTTAGCGTACGAGTTAGGATTAGGGGACGGGTTAGGGTAAGGCTTCGGATAAGGGTTAGGGTTAAGGTTAGGGTTAGGGTTAGGGAACGGGAACGGTTTAGGGGACAGGTTAGGGTACGACATCGGTTTAGGGTGAGCGTACGTGTTAGGCTATGGGTTAGTGTTAGCGTAAGGTTTAGGATTAGGGGACGGGTTAGGGTAAGGCTTTGGGTAAGGGTTAGTGTTAGGTTTAGGGTTAGGGTATGGGGACGGTTTAGGTGACAGGTTAGGGTACGACAAAGGTTTAGGTTGAGCGTACGTGTTAGGGTACGGGTTAGTGTTAGCGTACGTGTTAGGATTAGGGGACGGGTTAGGGTAAGGCTTCGGGTAAGCTTTAGGGTTAGGGTTAGGTTTAGGGGACGGGGACGGGGACGGGGACAGTTTAGGGGACAGGTTAGTGTACGACAACGGTTTAGGGTGAGCGTACGTGTTAGGGTACGGGTTAGTGTTAGCGTACGGGTTAGGATTAGGGGAAGGGTTAGGGTAAGGCTTCGGGTAAGGGTTAGGGCTAGGGTTAGGGTTAGGGGGTGGGGACGGTTTAGGGGACATGTTAGGGTACGACAACGGTTTAGGGTGAGCGTACGTGTTAGGGTACGGGTTAGTGTTGTCGTATGGGTTAGGATTAGGGGATGGGTTACGGTAAGGCTTCGGGTAAGGGTTAGGGTTAGGGTTAGGGTTAGGTTTAGGGTTAGGGGACGGGGACGGTTTAGGGGACAGGTTAGTGTACGACAACGGTTTAGGGTGACCGTACGTGTTAGGGTACGGGTTAGTGTTAGAATACGGGTTAAGATTAGGGGCGGGTTATGTTAAGGCTTCGGGTAAGGGTTATGGTTAGGATTAGGGTTAGGGTTAGGGGACGGGGACGGTTTAGGGGACAGGTTCGGGTACGACAACGTTTTAGGGTGAGCGTACGTGTTAGGGTACGGGTTAGTGTTATCGTATGGGTTAGGATTAGGGGACGGTTTACGGTAAGGCTTCTGGTAAGGGTTAGTGTTAGGGTTAGGTTTAGGGTTAGGGTTAGGGGACGGGGACGGTTTAGGGGACAGCTTAGTGTACGACAACGGTTTAGGGTGAGCGTACGTGTTAGGGTACGGGTTAGTGTTAGTGTACGGGTTAGGATTAGGGGACGGGTTAGGGTAAGGCTTCGGGTAAGGTTTAGGGTTAGGGTTAGGGTTAGGGGACGGGGACGGGGACGGGGACAGTTTAGGGGACAGGTTAGTGTACGACAACAGTTTAGGGTGAGCGTACGTCTTAGGGTTCGGGTTAGTGTTATCGTATGGGTTAGGATTAGGGGACGGTTTACGGTAAGGTTTCGGGTAAGTGTTAGCGTTAGGGTTAGGTTTAGGGTTAGGGTTAGGGGACAGGGACGGTTTTGGGGACAGGTTAGTGTACGACAACGGTTTAGGTTGAGCGTACGTGTTAGGGTACGGGTTAGTGTTAGGGTACGGGTTAGGATTAGGGGACGGGTTAGGGTAAGGCTTCGGGTAAGGTTTAGGTTTAGGGTTAGGTTTAGGGGACGGGGACAGTTTAGGGGACAGGTTAGTGTATGATAACGGTTTAGAGTGAGCGTACGAGTTAGGGTACAGGTTAGTGTTATCGTATGGGTTAGGATTAGGGGACGGTTTAGGGTAAGGCTTCGGGTAAGGGTTAGGTTTAGGGATAGGTTTAGCGTTAGGGTTAGGGGACGGGGACGTTTTAGGGGATAGGTTAGGGTACGACAACGGATTAGGGTGAGCGTACGTGTTAGGGTACGGGTTAGTGTTAGCGTACGGGTTAGGATTAAGGGACGGGTTAGGGTAAGGCTTCGGGTAAGAGTTAGGGTAAGGGTTAGGGTTAGGGTTAGGGTTAGGGAATGGGGACGGTTTAGGGGACAGGTTAGTGTACGACAACGGTTTAGGGTGAGCGTACATGTTAGGGTACGGGTTAGAGTTAGCATACGGGTTAGGATTAGGGGACGGTTTAGGGTAAGGCTTCGGGTAAGGGTTCGGGTTAGGGTTAGGGTTAGGGTTAGGGTTAGGTTTAGGGGACGGTGACGGTTTAGGGGACAGGTTAGTGTACGACAATGGTTTAGGGTGAGCGTACGTGTTAGGGTACGTGTTAGTGTTAGCGTACGGGTTAGGATTAGGGGACGGGTTAGGATAAGGCTTCGGGTAAGGATTAGGGTTAGGGTTAAGGTTAGGGTTAGGGTTAGGGAACGGGGACGGTTTAGGGGACAGGTTAGGGTACGACAACGGTTTACGGTGAGCGTACGTGTTAGGGTACGTGTTAGGGTTAGCATACGGGTTAGGATTAGGGGACGGGTTAGGGTAAGGCTTCTGGTAAGTGTTCGGGTTAGGGTTAGGGTTAGGGTTAGGGTTAGGTTTAGGGGACAGTGACAGTTTAGGGGACATTTTAGTGTACGACAACGGTTTAGGGTGAGCCTACGTGTTAGGGTACGGGTTAGTGTTAGCGTACGGGTTAGGATTAGGGGACGGGTTAGTGTAAGGCTTCGGGTAAGGGTTAGGGTTAGAGTTAGGGTTAGGGTTAGTGTTAGGTTACGGGGACGGTTTAGGGTACAGGTTATTGTACGACAACGGTTTATGGTGAGCGTACGTGTTAGGCTACGGGTTAGTGTTAGCGTACGGGTTAGGATTAGGGGATGGGTTAGGGTAAGGCTTCGGGTAAGGGTTAGTGTTAGGGTTAGGGTTAGGGTTAGGGGACGGGGACGGTTTAGGGGACAGGTTAGGGTACGACAACGGTTTACGTTGAGCGTACGTGTTAGGTTATGGGTTAGTGTTAGCGTACGGGTTAGGATTAGAAGACGTGTTAGGATAAGGCTTCGGTTAAGGGTTAGGGTTAGGGTTAGGGTTAGGGTTAGGGTTAGGAGACGGGGACGGTTTAGGGGACAGGTTAGTGTACAACAAAGGTTTAGGGTGTGGGTATGTGTTAGGATACGGTTTAGTGTTAGCGTACGGGTTAGGATTAGGGGACGGGTTAGGGTAAGGTTTCAGGTAAGGGTTAGGGTTAGGGTTAGGGTTAGGGTTAGGGGACGGGGACGGTTTAGGGGACAGGTTAGGGTACGACAACGGTTTAGGGTGAGCATACGTGTTAGGGTACGGGTTAGTGTTAGCCTACGGCTTAGGATTAGGGGAAGGGTTAGGGTTAGGGTTAGGGTTAGGGTTAGGGTTAGGGTTAGGGAACGGGGACGGTTTAGGGGACAGGTTAGGGTACGACAACGTTTTAGGGTGAGCGTACATGTTAGGGTACGGGTTAGAGTTAGCATACGGGTTAGGATTAGGGGACGGTTTAGGGTAAGGCTTCGGGTAAGGGTTCGGGTTAGGGTTAGGGTTAGGGTTAGGGTTAGGTTTAGGGGACGGTGACGGTTTAGGGGACAGGTTAGGGTACGACAATGGTTTAGGGTGAGCGTACGTGTTAGGGTACGTGTTAGTGTTAGCGTACGGGTTAGGATTAGGGGACGGGTTAGGGTAAGGCTTCGGGTAAGGATTAGGGTTAGGGTTAAGGTTAGGGTTAGGGTTAGGGAACGGGGACGGTTTAGGGGACAGGTTAGGGTACGACAACGGTTTACGGTGAGCGTACGTGTTAGGGTACGTGTTAGGGTTAGCATACGGGTTAGGATTAGGGGACGGGTTAGGGTAAGGCTTCTGGTAAGTGTTCGGGTTAGGGTTAGGGTTAGGGTTAGGGTTAGGTTTAGGGGACAGTGACAGTTTAGGGGACATTTTAGTGTACGACAACGGTTTAGGGTGAGCCTACGTGTTAGGGTACGGGTTAGTGTTAGCGTACGGGTTAGGATTAGGGCACGGGTTAGTGTAAGGCTTCGGGTAAGGGTTAGGGTTAGAGTTAGGGTTAGGGTTAGGGTTAGGTTACGGGGACGGTTTAGGGTACAGGTTATTGTACGACAACGGTTTATGGTGAGCGTACGTGTTAGGCTACGGGTTAGTGTTAGCGTACGGGTTAGGATTAGGGGATGGGTTAGGGTAAGGCTTCGGGTAAGGGTTAGGGTTAGGGTTAGGGTTAGGGTTAGGGGACGGGGACGGTTTAGGGGACAGGTTAGGGTACGACAACGGTTTACGTTGAGCGTATGTGTTAGGGTATGGGTTAGTGTTAGCGTACGGGTTAGGATTAGAGGACGTGTTAGGATAAGGCTTCGGTTAAGGGTTAGGGTTAGGGTTAGGGATAGGGTTAGGGTTAGGAGAAGGGGACGGTTTAGGGGACAGGTTAGTGTACAACAAAGGTTTAGGGTGTGGGTATGTGTTAGGATACGGTTTAGTGTTAGCGTATGGGTTAGGATTAGGGGACGGGTTAGGGTAAGGTTTCAGGTAAGGGTTAGGGTTAGGGTTAGGGTTAGGGTTAGGGGACGGGGACGGTTTAGGGGACAGGTTAGGGTACGACAACGGTTTAGGGTGAGCGTACGTGTTAGGGTACGGGTTAGTGTTAGCCTACGGCTTAGGATTAGGGGAAGGGTTAGGGTTAGGGTTAGGGTTAGGGTTAGGGTTAGGGTTAGGGAACGGGGACGGTTTAGGGGACAGGTTAGGGTACGACAACGTTTTAGGGTGAGCGTACGTGTTAGGGTACGGGTTAGAGTTAGCGTACGGGTTAGGATTAGGGGACGGTTTAGGGTAAGGCTTCGGGTAAAGTATCGGGTTAGGGTTAGGGTTAGGGTTAGGGTTAGGGGACGGGGACGGTTTAGGGGACAGGTTAGGGTACGACAACGGTTTAGGGTGAGCCTACGTGTTAGGGTACGGGTGAGTGTTAGTGTACGGGTTAGGAATAGGGGACGGGTTAGTGTAAGGCTTCGGGTATGTGTTAGGGTTAGTGTTAGGGTTAGGGTTGGGGACAGGGACGGTTTAGGGGACAGGTTAGGGTACGACAACGGTTTAGGGTGAGCGTACGTGTTAGGTTACGGGTTAGTGTTAGCGTACGGGTTAGGATTAGAATACGTGTTAGGGTAAGGCTTCGGGTAAGGGTTAGGGTTAGGGTTAGGGTTAGGGTTAGGGTTAGGGGACGGGGACGGTTTAGGGGACAGGTTATGGTACGACAACGGTTTATGGTGAGCGTACGTGTTAGGGTACGGGTTAGTGTTAGCGTACGGTTTACGATTAGGGGACGGGTTAGTGTAAGGCTTCGGGTAAGGGTTAGGGTTAGGGTTAGGGTTAGTGTTACGGGACGGGGACGGTTTAGGGGCAGGTTAGGGTACGACAACGGTTAAGGGTGAGCGTATGTGTTAGGGTACGGGTTAGTGTTATCGTAAGGGTTAGGATTAGGGGACGGGTTAGGGTAAGGCTTCGGGTAAGGGTTAGGTTTAGGGTTAGGGTTAGGGTTAGGGTTAGGGGACGGGGACGGATTAGGGGACAAGTTAGAGTACGACAACGGTTTAGGGTGAGCGTACGTGTTAGGGTACGGGTTAGTGTTAGCGTACGAGTTAGGATTAGGGGACGGGTTAGGGTAAGGCTTCGGATAAGGGTTAGGGTTAAGGTTAGGGTTAGGGTTAGGGAACGGGAACGGTTTAGGGGACAGGTTAGGGTACGACATCGGTTTAGGGTGAGCGTACGTGTTAGGCTATGGGTTAGTGTTAGCGTAAGGTTTAGGATTAGGGGACGGGTTAGGGTAAGGCTTTGGGTAAGGGTTAGTGTTAGGTTTAGGGTTAGGGTATGGGGACGGTTTAGGTGACAGGTTAGGGTACGACAAAGGTTTAGGTTGAGCGTACGTGTTAGGGTACGGGTTAGTGTTAGCGTACGTGTTAGGATTGGGGACGGGTTAGGGTAAGGCTTCGGGTAAGCTTTAGGGTTAGGGTTAGGTTTAGGGGACGGGGACGGGGACGGGGACAGTTTAGGGGACAGGTTAGTGTACGACAACGGTTTAGGGTGAGCGTACGTGTTAGGGTACGGGTTAGTGTTAGCGTACGGGTTAGGATTAGGGGAAGGGTTAGGGTAAGGCTTCGGGTAAGGGTTAGGGCTAGGGTTAGGGTTAGGGGGTGGGGACGGTTTAGGGGACATGTTAGGGTACGACAACGGTTTAGGGTGAGCGTACGTGTTAGGGTACGGGTTAGTGTTGTCGTATGGGTTAGGATTAGGGGATGGGTTACGGTAAGGCTTCGGGTAAGGGTTAGGGTTAGGGTTAGGGTTAGGTTTAGGGTTAGGGGACGGGGACGGTTTAGGGGACAGGTTAGTGTACGACAACGGTTTAGGGTGACCGTATGTGTTAGGGTACGGGTTAGTGTTAGAATACGGGTTAAGATTAGGGGCGGGTTATGTTAAGGCTTCGGGTAAGGGTTATGGTTAGGATTAGGGTTAGGGTTAGGGGACGGGGACGGTTTAGGGGACAGGTTCGGGTACGACAACGTTTTAGGGTGAGCGTACGTGTTAGGGTACGGGTTAGTGTTATCGTATGGGTTAGGATTAGGGGACGGTTTACGGTAAGGCTTCTGGTAAGGGTTAGTGTTAGGGTTAGGTTTAGGGTTAGGGTTAGGGGACGGGGACGGTTTAGGGGACAGCTTAGTGTACGACAACGGTTTAGGGTGAGCGTACGTGTTAGGGTACGGGTTAGTGTTAGTGTACGGGTTAGGATTAGGGGACGGGTTAGGGTAAGGCTTCGGGTAAGGTTTAGGGTTAGGGTTAGGGTTAGGGGACGGGGACGGGGACGGGGACAGTTTAGGGGACAGGTTAGTGTACGACAACAGTTTAGGGTGAGCGTACGTCTTAGGGTTCGGGTTAGTGTTATCGTATGGGTTAGGATTAGGGGACGGTTTACGGTAAGGTTTCGGGTAAGTGTTAGCGTTAGGGTTAGGTTTAGGGTTAGGGTTAGGGGACAGGGACGGTTTTGGGGACAGGTTAGTGTACGACAACGGTTTAGGTTGAGCGTACGTGTTAGGGTACGGGTTAGTGTTAGGGTACGGGTTAGGATTAGGGGACAGGTTAGGGTAAGGCTTCGGGTAAGGTTTAGGGTTAGGGTTAGGTTTAGGGGACGGGGACAGTTTAGGGGACAGGTTAGTGTATGATAACGGTTTAGGGTGAGCGTACGAGTTAGGGTACAGGTTAGTGTTATCGTATGGGTTAGGATTAGGGGACGGTTTAGGGTAAGGCTTCGGGTAAGGGTTAGGGTTAGGGATAGGTTTAGCGTTAGGGTTAGGGGACGGGGACGTTTTAGGGGATAGGTTAGGGTACGACAACGGATTAGGGTGAGCGTATGTGTTAGGGTACGGGTTAGTGTTAGCGTACGGGTTAGGATTAAGGGACGGGTTAGGGTAAGGCTTCGGGTAAGAGTTAGGGTAAGGGTTAGGGTTAGGGTTAGGGTTAGGGAATGGGGACGGTTTAGGGGACAGGTTAGTGTACGACAACGGTTTAGGGTGAGCGTACATGTTAGGGTACGGGTTAGAGTTAGCATACGGGTTAGGATTAGGGGACGGTTTAGGGTAAGGCTTCGGGTAAGGGTTCGGGTTAGGGTTAGGGTTAGGGTTAGGGTTAGGTTTAGGGGACGGTGACGGTTTAGGGGACAGGTTAGGGTACGACAATGGTTTAGGGTGAGCGTACGTGTTAGGGTACGTGTTAGTGTTAGCGTACGGGTTAGGATTAGGGGACGGGTTAGGATAAGGCTTCGGGTAAGGATTAGGGTTAGGGTTAAGGTTAGGGTTAGGGTTAGGGAACGGGGACGGTTTAGGGGACAGGTTAGGGTACGACAACGGTTTACGGTGAGCGTACGTGTTAGGGTACGTGTTAGGGTTAGCATACGGGTTAGGATTAGGGGACGGGTTAGGGTAAGGCTTCTGGTAAGTGTTCGGGTTAGGGTTAGGGTTAGGGTTAGGGTTAGGTTTAGGGGACAGTGACAGTTTAGGGGACATTTTAGTGTACGACAACGGTTTAGGGTGAGCCTACGTGTTAGGGTACGGGTTAGTGTTAGCGTACGGGTTAGGATTAGGGGACGGGTTAGTGTAAGGCTTCGGGTAAGGGTTAGGGTTAGAGTTAGGGTTAGGGTTAGGGTTAGGTTACGGGGACGGTTTAGGGTACAGGTTATTGTACGACAACGGTTTATGGTGAGCGTACGTGTTAGGCTACGGGTTAGTGTTAGCGTACGGGTTAGGATTAGGGGATGGGTTAGGGTAAGGCTTCGGGTAAGGGTTAGTGTTAGGGTTAGGGTTAGGGTTAGGGCTCGGGGACGGTTTAGGGGACAGGTTAGGGTACGACAACGGTTTACGTTGAGCGTACGTGTTAGGTTATGGGTTAGTGTTAGCGTACGGGTTAGGATTAGAAGACGTGTTAGGATAAGGCTTCGGTTAAGGGTTAGGGTTAGGGTTAGGGTTAGGGTTAGGGTTAGGAGACGGGGACGGTTTAGGGGACAGGTTAGTGTACAACAAAGGTTTAGGGTGTGGGTATGTGTTAGGATACGGTTTAGTGTTAGCGTACGGGTTAGGATTAGGGGACGGGTTAGGATAAGGTTTCAGGTAAGGGTTAGGGTTAGGGTTAGGGTTAGGGTTAGGGGACGGGGACGGTTTAGGGGACAGGTTAGGGTACGACAACGTTTTAGGGTGAGCGTACGTGTTAGGGTACGGGTTAGAGTTAGCATACGGGTTAGGATTAGGGGACTGTTTAGGGTAAGGCTTCGGGTAAAGTATCGGTTTAGGGTTAGGGTTAGGGTTAGGGTTAGGGGACGGGGACGGTTTAGGGGACAGGTTAGGGTACGACAACGGTTTAGGGTGAGCCTACGTGTTAGGGTATGGGTGAGTGTTAGTGTACGGGTTAGGAATAGGGGACGGGTTAGTGTAAGGCTTCGGGTATGTGTTAGGGTTAGTGTTAGGGTTAGGGTTGGGGACGGGGACGGTTTAGGGGACAGGTTAGGGTACGACAACGGTTTAGGTTGAGCGTACGTGTTAGGTTACGGGTTAGTGTTAGCGTACGGGTTAGGATTAGAGTACGTGTTAGGGTAAGGCTTCGGGTAAGGTTTAGGGTTAGGGTTAGGGTTAGGGTTAGGGTTAGGGGACGGGGACGGTTTAGGGGACAGGTTATTGTACGACAACGGTTTATGGTGAGCGTACGTGTTAGGGTACGGGTTACTGTTAGCGTACTGTTTACGATTAGGGGACGGGTTAGTGTAAGGCTTCGGGTAAGGGTTAGGGTTAGGGTTAGGGTTAGTGTTACGGGACGGGGACGGTTTAGGGGCAGGTTAGGGTACGACAACGGTTAAGGGTGAGCGTACGTGTTAGGGTACGTGTTAGTGTTATCGTAAGGGTTAGGATTAGGGGACGGGTTAGGGTAAGGCTTCGGGTAAGGGTTAGGTTTAGGGTTAGGGTTAGGGTTAGGGTTAGGGGACGGGGACGGTTTAGGGGACAAGTTAGAGTACGACAACGGTTTAGGGTGAGCGTACGTGTTAGGGTACGGGTTAGTGTTAGCGTACGAGTTAGGATTAGGGGACGGGTTAGGGTAAGGCTTCGGATAAGGGTTAGGGTTAAGGTTAGGGTTAGGGTTAGGGAACGGGAACGGTTTAGGGGACAGGTTAGGGTACGACATCGGTTTAGGGTGAGCGTACGTGTTAGGCTATGGGTTAGTGTTAGCGTAAGGTTTAGGATTAGGGGACGGGTTAGGGTAAGGCTTTGGGTAAGGGTTAGTGTTAGGTTTAGGGTTAGGGTACTACAAAGGTTTAGGTTGAGCGTACGTGTTAGGGTACCGGTTAGTGTTAGCGTACGGGTTAGGATTAGGGGACGGGTTAGGGTAAGGCTTCGGGTAAGCTTTAGGGTTAGGGTTAGGGTTAGGGGATGGGGACGGGGACGGGGACAGTTTAGGGGACAGGTTAGTGTACGACAACGGTTTAGGGTGAGCGTACGTGTTAGGGTACGGTTTAGTGTTAGAATACGGGTTAGGATTAGGGGCGGGTTATGTTAAGGCTTCGGGTAAGGGTTATGGTTAGGATTAGGGTTAGGGTTAGGGGACGGGGACGGTTTAGGGGACAGGTTCGGGTACGACAACGTTTTAGGGTGAGCGTACGTGTTAGGGTACGGGTTAGTGTTATCGTATGGGTTAGGATTAGGGGACGGTTTACGGTAAGGCTTCTGGTAAGTGTTAGTGTTAGGGTTAGGTTTAGGGTTAGGGTTAGGGGACGGGGACGGTTTAGGGGACAGCTTAGTGTACGACAACGGTTTAGGGTGAGCGTACGTGTTAGGGTACGGGTTAGTGTTAGTGTACGGGTTAGGATTAGGGGACGGGTTAGGGTAAGGCTTCGGGTAAGGTTTAGGGTTACGGTTAGGGTAAGAGTTAGGGTTAGGGGACGGGGACAGTTTAGGGGACAGGTTAGTGTATGACAACGGTTTAGGGTGAGCGTACGTGTTAGGGTACAGTTTAGTGTTATCGTATGGGTTAGTATTAGGGGACGGGTTAGGGTAAGGCTTCGGGTAAGGGTTTGGGTTAGGTTTAGGGTTAGGGTTAGGGGACGGGGACGGTTTAGGGGACAGGTTAGGGTACGACAACGGTTTAGGGTGAGCGTACGTGTTAGGGTACGTGATAGTGGTAGCCTACGGCTTAGGATTAGGGGAAGGGTTAGGGTTAGGGTTAGGGTTAGGGTTAGGGTTAGGGTTAGGGAATGGGGACGGTTTAGGGGACAGGTTAGTGTACGACAACGGTTTAGGGTGAGCGTACATGTTAGGGTACGGGTTAGAGTTAGCATACGGGTTAGGATTAGGGGACGGTTTAGGGTAAGGCTTCGGGTAAGGGTTCGGGTTAGGGTTAGGGTTAGGGTTAGGTTTAGGGGACGGTGACGGTTTAGGGGACAGGTTAGGGTACGACAATGGTTTAGGGTGAGCGTACGTGTTAGGGTACGTGTTAGTGTTAGCGTACGGGTTAGGATTAGGGGACGGGTTAGGGTAAGGCTTCGGGTAAGGATTAGGGTTAGGGTTAAGGTTAGGGTTAGGGTTACGGAACGGGGACGGTTTAGGGGACAGGTTAGGGTACGACAACGGTTTACGGTGAGCGTACGTGTTAGGGTACGTGTTAGGGTTACCATACGGGTTAGGATTAGGGGACGGGTTAGGGTAAGGCTTCTGGTAAGTGTTCGGGTTAGGGTTAGGGTTAGGGTTAGGGTTAGGTTTAGGGGACAGTGACAGTTTAGGGGACATTTTAGTGTACGACAACGGTTTAGGGTGAGCCTACGTGTTAGGGTACGGGTTAGTGTTAGCGTACGGGTTAGGATTAGGGGACGGGTTAGTGTAAGGCTTCGGGTAAGGGTTAGGGTTAGAGTTAGGGTTAGGGTTAGGGTTAGGTTACGGGGACGGTTTAGGGTACTGGTTATTGTACGACAACGGTTTATGGTGAGCGTACGTGTTAGGCTACGGGTTAGTGTTAGCGTACGGGTTAGGATTAGGGGATGGGTTAGGGTAAGGCTTCGGGTAAGGGTTAGGGTTAGGGTTAGGGTTAGGGTTAGGGTTAGGGGACGGGGACGGTTTAGGGGACAGGTTAGTGTACGACAACGGTTTAGGGTGACCGTACGTGTTAGGGTACGGGTTAGTGTTAGAATACGGGTTAGGATTAGGGGCGGGTTATGTTAAGGCTTCGGGTAAGGGTTATGGTTAGGATTAGGGTTAGGGTTAGGGGACGGGGACGGTTTAGGGGACAGGTTCGGGTACGACAACGTTTTAGGGTGAGCGTACGTGTTAGGGTACGGGTTAGTGTTATCGTATGGGTTAGGATTAGGGGACGGTTTACGGTAAGGCTTCTGGTAAGTGTTAGTGTTAGGGTTAGGTTTAGGGTTAGGGTTAGGGGACGGGGACGGTTTAGGGGACAGCTTAGTGTACGACAACGGTTTAGGGTGAGCGTACGTGTTAGGGTACGGGTTAGTGTTAGTGTACGGGTTAGGATTAGGGGACGGGTTAGGGTAAGGCTTCGGGTAAGGTTTAGGGTTACGGTTAGGGTAAGAGTTAGGGTTAGGGGACGGGGACAGTTTAGGGGACAGGTTAGTGTATGACAACGGTTTAGGGTGAGCGTACGTGTTAGGGTACAGTTTAGTGTTATCGTATGGGTTAGTATTAGGGGACGGGTTAGGGTAAGGCTTCGGGTAAGGGTTTGGGTTAGGTTTAGGGTTAGGGTTAGGGGACGGGGACGGTTTAGGGGACAGGTTAGGGTACGACAACGGTTTAGGGTGAGCGTACGTGTTAGGGTACGTGATAGTGGTAGCCTACGGCTTAGGATTAGGGGAAGGGTTAGGGTTAGGGTTAGGGTTAGGGTTAGGGTTAGGGTTAGGGAATGGGGACGGTTTAGGGGACAGGTTAGTGTACGACAACGGTTTAGGGTGAGCGTACATGTTAGGGTACGGGTTAGAGTTAGCATACGGGTTAGGATTAGGGGACGGTTTAGGGTAAGGCTTCGGGTAAGGGTTCGGGTTAGGGTTAGGGTTAGGGTTAGGGTTAGGTTTAGGGGACGGTGACGGTTTAGGGGACAGGTTAGGGTACGACAATGGTTTAGGGTGAGCGTACGTGTTAGGGTACGTGTTAGTGTTAGCGTACGGGTTAGGATTAGGGGACGGGTTAGGGTAAGGCTTCGGGTAAGGATTAGGGTTAGGGTTAAGGTTAGGGTTAGGGTTACGGAACGGGGACGGTTTAGGGGACAGGTTAGGGTACGACAACGGTTTACGGTGAGCGTACGTGTTAGGGTACGTGTTAGGGTTACCATACGGGTTAGGATTAGGGGACGGGTTAGGGTAAGGCTTCTGGTAAGTGTTCGGGTTAGGGTTAGGGTTAGGGTTAGGGTTAGGTTTAGGGGACAGTGACAGTTTAGGGGACATTTTAGTGTACGACAACGGTTTAGGGTGAGCCTACGTGTTAGGGTACGGGTTAGTGTTAGCGTACGGGTTAGGATTAGGGGACGGGTTAGTGTAAGGCTTCGGGTAAGGGTTAGGGTTAGAGTTAGGGTTAGGGTTAGGGTTAGGTTACGGGGACGGTTTAGGGTACTGGTTATTGTACGACAACGGTTTATGGTGAGCGTACGTGTTAGGCTACGGGTTAGTGTTAGCGTACGGGTTAGGATTAGGGGATGGGTTAGGGTAAGGCTTCGGGTAAGGGTTAGGGTTAGGGTTAGGGTTAGGGTTAGGGGACGGGGACGGTTTAGGGGACAGGTTAGGGTACGACAACGGTTTACGTTGAGCGTACGTGTTAGGGTATGGGTTAGTGTTAGCGTACGGGTTAGGATTAGAGGACGTGTTAGGATAAGGCTTCGGTTAAGGGTTAGGGTTAGGGTTCGGGATAGGGTTAGGGTTAGGAGACGGGGACGGTTTAGGGGACAGGTTAGTGTACAACAAAGGTTTAGGGTGTGGGTATGTGTTAGGATACGGTTTAGTGTTAGCGTATGGGTTAGGATTAGGGGACGGGTTAGGGTAAGGTTTCAGGTAAGGGTTAGGGTTAGGGTTAGGGTTAGGGTTAGGGGACGGGGACGGTTTAGGGGACAGGTTAGGGTACGACAACGGTTTAGGGTGAGCGTACGTGTTAGGGTACGGGTTAGTGTTAGCCTACGGCTTAGGATTAGGGGAAGGGTTAGGGTTAGGGTTAGGGTTAGGGTTAGGGTTAGGGTTAGGGAACGGGGACGGTTTAGGGGACAGGTTAGGGTACGACAACGTTTTAGGGTGAGCGTACGTGTTAGGGTACGGGTTAGAGTTAGCATACGGGTTAGGATTAGGGGACGGTTTAGGGTAAGGCTTCGGGTAAAGTATCGGGTTAGGGTTAGGGTTAGGGTTAGGGTTAGGGGACGGGGACGGTTTAGGGGACAGGTTAGTGTACGACAACGGTTTAGGGTGACCGTACGTGTTAGGGTACGGGTTAGTGTTAGAATACGGTTTAGGATTAGGGGCGGGTTATGTTAAGGCTTCGGGTAAGGGTTATGGTTAGGATTAGGGTTAGGGTTAGGGGACGGGGACGGTTTAGGGGACAGGTTCGGGTACGACAACGTTTTAGGGTGAGCGTACGTGTTAGGGTACGGGTTAGTGTTATCGTATGGGTTAGGATTAGGGGACGGTTTACGGTAAGGCTTCTGGTAAGGGTTAGTGTTAGGGTTAGGTTTAGGGTTAGGGTTAGGGGACGGGGACGGTTTAGGGGACAGCTTAGTGTACGACAACGGTTTAGGGTGAGCGTACGTGTTAGGGTACGGGTTAGTGTTAGTGTACGGGTTAGGATTAGGGGACGGGTTAGGGTAAGGCTTCGGGTAAGGTTTAGGGTTACGGTTAGGGTAAGAGTTAGGGTTAGGGGAAGGGGACAGTTTAGGGGACAGGTTAGTGTATGACAACGGTTTAGGGTGAGCGTACGTGTTAGGGTACAGTTTAGTGTTATCGTATGGGTTAGTATTAGGGGACGGGTTAGGGTAAGGCTTCGGGTAAGGGTTTGGGTTAGGTTTAGGGTTAGGGTTAGGGGACGGGGACGGTTTAGGGGACAGGTTAGGGTACGACAACGGTTTAGGGTGAGCGTACGTGTTAGGGTACGTGATAGTGTTAGCCTACGGCTTAGGATTAGGGGAAGGGTTAGGGTTAGGGTTAGGGTTAGTGTTAGGGTTAGGGTTAGGGAACGGGAACGGCTTAGGGGACAGGTTAGGGTACGACAACGTTTTAGGGTGAGCGTACGTGTGAGGGTACGGGTTAGAGTTAGCATACGGTTTAGGATTAGGGGACGGTTTAGGGTAAGGCTTCGGGTAAGGGTTCGGGTTAGGGTTAGGGTTAGGGTTAGGGTTAGGTTTAGGGGACGGTGACGGTTTAGGGGACAGGTTAGGGTACGACAACTGTTTAGGGTGAGCCTACGTGTTAGGGTATGGGTTAGTGTTAGTGTACGGGTTAGGAATAGGGGACGGGTTAGTGTAAGGCTTCGGGTATGTGTTAGGGTTAGTGTTAGGGTTAGGGTTGGGGACGGGGACGGTTTAGGGGACAGGTTAGGGTACGACAGCGGTTTAGGGTGAGCGTACGTGTTAGGTTACGGGTTAGTGTTAGCGTACGGGTTAGGATTAGAGTACGTGTTAGGGTAAGGCTTCGGGTAAGGGTTAGGGTTAGGGTTAGGGTTAGGGTTAGGGTTAGGGGATGGGGACGGTTTAGGGGGCAGGTTACGGTACGACAACGGTTTAGGGTGAGCGTACGTGTTAGGGTACGGGTTAGTGTTAGCGTACGGGTTAGGATTAAGGGACGGGTTAGGGTAAGGCTTCGGGTAAGAATTAGGGTTAGGGTTAGGGTTAGGGTTAGGGGACGGGGACGGGGACGGTTTAGGGGACAGGTCAGTGTATGACAACTGTTTAGGGTGAGCGTACGTGTTAGGGTACGGGTTAGTGTTAGCGTACGGTTTACGATTAGGGGACGGGTTAGTGTAAGGCTTCGGGTAAGGTTTAGGGTTAGGGTTTGGGTTAGGTTTAGGGTTAGGGGACGGGGACGGTTTTGGGGCAGGTTAGGGTACGACAACGGTTAAGGGTGAGCGTACGTGTTAGGGTACGGGTTAGTGTTAGCGTACGGGTTAGGATTAGGGGATGGGTTAGGGTAAGGCTTCGGGTAAGGGTTAGGGTTAGGGTTAGGGTTAGGGTCAGGGGACGGGGACGGTTTAGGGGACAGGTTAGGGTACGGCAACGGTTTAGGGTGAGCGTACGTGTTAGGGTACGGGTTAGGGTTAGCATACGGGTTAGGATTAGGGGACGGGTTAGGGTAAGGCTTCTGGTAAGGGTTCTGGTTAGGGTTAGGGTTAGGGTTAGGGTTAGGTTTAGGGGACAGTGACAGTTTAGGGGACATTTTAGTGTACGACAACGGTTTAGGGTGAGCCTACGTGTTAGGGTATGGGTTAGTGTTAGCGTACGGGTTAGGATTAGGGGACGGGTTAGTGTAAGGCTTCGGGTAAGGGTTAGGTTTAGGGTTAGGGTTAGGGTTAGGGGACGGGGACGGTTTATGGGACAGGTTAGGGTACGACAACGGTTTAGGGTGAGCGTACGTGTTAGGTTACGGGTTATTGTTAGCGTACGGGTTAGGATTAGAGGACGTGTTAGGGTAAGGCTTCGGGTAAGGGTTAGGGTTAGGGTTAGGGTTAGGGTTAGGGTTAGGTTACGGGGACGGTTTAGGGTACAGGTTATGGTACGACAACGGTTTATGGTGAGCGTATGTGTTAGGCTACGGGTTAGTGTTAGCGTACGGGTTAGGATTAGGGGATGGGTTAGGGTAAGGCTTCGGGTAAGGGTTAGGGTTAGGGTTAGGGTTAGGGTCAGGGGACGGGGACGGTTTAGGGGACAGGTTAGGGTACGGCAACGGTTTAGGGTGAGCGTACGTGTTAGGGTACGGGTTAGTGTTAGAGTACGGGTTAGGATTAGGGGACGGGTTAGGGTAAGGCTTCGGGTAAGGGTTAGGGTTAGGGTTAGGGTTATGGGACGGGGACGGGGACGGTTTAGGGGACAGGTCAGTGTATGACAACGGTTTAGGGTGAGCGTACGTGTTAAGGTACGGGTTAGTGTTAGCGTACGGTTTAGGATTACTGGACGGGTTAGGGTAAGGCTTCGGGTAAGGGTTAGGGTTAGGGTTAGGGTTAGGGGACGGGGACGGTTTAGGGGACAGGTTAGGGTACGACAACGGTTTAGGGTGAGCGTACGTGTTAGGGTTAGGGTTAGGGTTAGGGTTAGGGGACGAGGATGGTTTAGGGGACAGTTTAGAGTACGACAACGGTTTAGGGTGAGCGTACGTGTTAGGGTACGGGTTAGTGTTAGCGTACGAGTTAGGATTAGGAGACGGGTTAGGGTAAGGCTTCGGATAAGGGTTAGGTTTAAGGTTAGGGTTAGGGTTAGGGTTAGGGTACGCGAACGGTTTAGGGGACAGGTTAGGGTACGACAATGGTTTAGTGTGAGCGTACGTGTTAGGCTATGGGTTAGTGTTAGCGTACGGTTTAGGATTAGGGGACGGGTTAGGGTAAGGCTTCGGGTAAGGTTTAGGGTTTCGTTTAGGGTTAGGGGACGGGGACGGTTTAGGGGATATGTTAGGGTACGACAACGGTTTAGGGTGAGCGTTCGTGTTAGGGTACGGGTTAGTGTTAGCGTACGGGTTAGGATTAGGGGACGGGTTAGGGTAAGGCTTCGGGTAAGGGTTAGGGTTAGGGTTAGGGTTAGGGTTAGGGTTAGGGTTAGGGGACGGGGACAGTTTAGGGGACAGGTTAGTGTATGATAACGGTTTAGGGTGAGCGTACGTATTAGGGTACAGGTTAGTGTTATCGTATGGGTTAGGATTAGGGGACGGGTTAGGGTAAGGCTTCGGGTAAGGTTTAGGGTTAGGGTTAGTGTTAGGGTTAGAGGACGGGGACGGTTTAGGGGATAGGTTAGGGTACGACAGCGGATTAAGGTGAGCGTACGTGTTAGGGTACGGGTTAGTTGTAGCGTACGGGTTAGGATTAGGGGACGGGTTAGCGTAAGGCTTCGGGTAAGGGTTAGGGTAAGGGTTAGGGTTAGGGTTAGGGTTAGGGAATGGGGACGGTTTAGGGGACAGGTTAGTGTACGACAACGGTTTAGGGTGAGCGTGCGTGTTAGGGTACGGGTTAGAGTTAGCATACGGGTTAGGATTAGGGGACGGTTTAGGGTAAGGCTTCGGGTAAAGGTTCGGGTTAGGGTTAGGGTTAGGGTTAGGGTTGGTTTAGGGGACGGTGACGGTTTAGGAGACAGGTTAGGCTACGACAACGGTTTAGGGTGAGCCTACGTGTTAGGGTACGGGTTAGTGTTAGCGTACAGTTTAGGATTAGGGGACGGGTTAGTGTAAGGCTTCGGGTAAGGGTTAGGGTTAGGGTTAGGGATAGGGTTAGGGGACGGGTACGGTTTAAGGGACAGGTTAGGGTACGACAACGGTTTAGGGTCTGCGTATGTTTTAGGGTACGGTTTAGTGTTAGCGTACGGGTTAGGATTAAGGGACGGGTTAGTGTAAGGTTTCGGGTAAGGGTTAGGGTTAGGGTTAGGGTTAGGGTTAGGGAACGGGGACGGTTTAGGGGACAGGTTAGGGTACGACAACGCTTTAGGGTGAGCGTACGTGTTAGGTTACGGGTTAGTGTTATCGTACGGGTTAGGATTAGAGGACGTGTTAGGGTAAGGCTTCGGGTAAGGGTTAGGGTTAGGGTTAGGGTTAGGGTTAGGGTTCGTGTACGGGGACGGTTTAGGGTACAGGTTATGGTACGACAACGGTTTATGGTGAGCGTACGTGTTAGGCTACGGGTTAGTGTTAGCGTACGGGTTAGGATTAGGGGATGGGTTAGGGTAAGGCTTCGGGTAAGGGTTAGGATTAGGGTTAGGGTTAGGGTTAGGGGACGGGGACGGTTTAGGGGACAAGTTAGAGTACGACAACGGTTTAGGGTGAGCATACGTGTTAGGGTACGGGTTAGTGTTAGCGTACGAGTTAGGATTAGGGGACGGGATAGGGTAAGGCTTCGGATAAGGGTTAGGGTTAAGGTTAGGGTTAGGGTTAGGGTGAGGGAATGGGAAGGGTTTAGGGGACAGGTTAGGGTACGACAACGGTTTAGGGTGAGCGTACGTGTTAGGGTACGGGTTAGAGTTAGCATACGGGTTAGGATTAGGGGACGGGTTAGGGTAAGGCTTCGGGTAAGTGTTAGGGTTAGGGTTAGGGTTAGGGTTAGGGTTAGGCGACGGGGACGGTTTAAGGGACAGGTTAGTGTGCAACAACAGTTTAGGGTGAGGGTACGTGTTAGGGTACAGGTTAGTGTAAGCGTACGGGTTAGGATTAGGGGACGGGTTAGGGTAAGGCTTCGGGTAAGGGTTAGGGTTAGCGTTAGGGTTAGGGTTAGGGGATGGGGACGGTTTAGGGGACAGGTTAGGGTACGACAACGGTTTATGGTGAGCATACGTGTTAGGCTATGGGTTAGTGTTAGCGTACGGTTTAGGATTAGGGGACGGGTTAGGGTAAGGTTTCGGGTAAGGGTTAGGGTTAGGGTTAGGGGACGGGGACGGGGACGGGGACGGGGACAGTTTAGGGGACAGATTAGTGTACGACAACGGTTTAGGTTGAGCGTACGTCTTAGGGTACGGGTTAGTGTTATCGTATGGGTTAGGATTAGGGGACGGTTTACGGTAAGGCTTCGGGTAAGTGTTAGGATTAGGGTTAGGTTTAGGGTTAGGGTTAGGGGACGGGGACTGTTTAGGGGACAGGTTAGTGTACGACAACGGTTTAGGGTGAGCGTACGTGTTAGAGTACGCGTTAGTGTTAGGGTACGGGTTAGGATTAGGGGACGGGTTAGGGTAAGGCTTCGGGTAAGGTTTAGGGTTAGGGTTAGGGTTAGGGTTAGGGTTAGGGGACGGGGACAGTTTAGGGGACAGGTTAGTGTATGATAACGGTTTAGGGTGAGCGTACGTGTTAGGGTACAGGATAGTGTTATCGTATGGGTTAGGATTAGGGGACGGGTTAGGGTAAGGCTTCGGGTAAGGGTTACGGTTAGGGTTAGGGTTAGGGTTAGGGGACGGGGACGGTTTAGGGGACAGGTTAGGGTACGACAACGGTTTAGGGTGAGCGTACGTGTTAGGGTTAGGGTTAGGGTTAGGGTTAGGGGACGAAGATGGTTTAGGGGACAGTTTAGAGTACGACAACGGTTTTAGGTGAGCGTACGTGTTAGGGTACGGGTTAGTGTTAGCGTACGAGTTAGGATTAGGAGACGGGTTAGGGTAAGGCTTCGGATAAGGGTTAGGTTTAAGGTTAGGGTTAGGGTTAGGGTTAGGGTACGCGAACGGTTTAGGGGACAGGTTAGGGTACGACAATGGTTTAGTGTGAGCGTACGTGTTAGGCTATGGGTTAGTGTTAGCGTACGGTTTAGGATTAGGGGACGGGTTAGGGTAAGGCTTCGGGTAAGGTTTAGGGTTACGTTTAGGGTTAGGGGACGAGGACGGTTTAGGGGATATGTTAGGGTACGACAACGGTTTAGGGTGAGCGTACGTGTTAGGGTACGGGTTAGTGTTAGCGTACGGGTTAGGATTAGGGGACGGGTTAGGGTAAGGCTTCGGGTAAGGGTTAGGGTTAGGGTTAGGGTTAGGGTTAGGGTTAGGGGACGGGGACAGTTTAGGGGACAGGTTAGTGTATGATAACGGTTTAGGGTGAGCGTACGTGTTAGGGTACAGGTTAGTGTTATCGTATGGGTTAGGATTAGGGGACGGGTTAGGGTAAGGCTTCGGGTAAGGTTTAGGGTTAGGGTTAGTGTTAGGGTTAGGGGACGGGGACGGTTTAGGGGATAGGTTAGGGTACGACAACGGATTAGGGTGAGCGTACGTGTTAGGGTACGGGTTAGTGGTAGCGTACGGGTTAGGATTAGGGGACGGGTTAGGGTAAGGCTTCGGGTAAGGGTTAGGGTAAGGGTTAGGGTTAGGGTTAGGGTTAGGGAATGGGGACGGTTTAGGGGACAGGTTAGTGTACGACAACGGTTTAGGGTGAGCGTGCGTGTTAGGGTACGGGTTAGAGTTAGCATACGGGTTAGGATTAGGGGACGGTTTAGGGTAAGGCTTCGGGTAAAGGTTCGGGTTAGGGTTAGGGTTAGGGTTAGGGTTAGGTTTAGGGGACGGTGACGGTTTAGGGGACAGGTTAGGCTACGACAACGGTTTAGGGTGAGCCTACGTGTTAGGGTACGGGTTAGTGTTAGCGTACAGTTTAGGATTAGGGGACGGGTTAGTGTAAGGCTTCGGGTAAGGGTTAGGGTTAGGGTTAGGGATAGGGTTAGGGGACGGGGACGGTTTAGGGGACAGGTTAGGGTACGACAACGGTTTAGGGTCTGCGTATGTGTTAGGGTACGGTTTAGTGTTAGCGTACGGGTTAGGATTAAGGGACGGGTTAGTGTAAGGTTTCGGGTAAGGGTTAGGGTTAGGGTTAGGGTTAGGGTTAGGGTTCGTGTACGGGGACGGTTTAGGGTACAGGTTATGGTACGACAACGGTTTATGGTGAGCGTACGTGTTAGGCAACGGGTTAGTGTTAGCGTACGGGTTAGGATTAGGGGATGGGTTAGGGTAAGGCTTCGGGTAAGAGTTAGGATTAGGGTTAGGGTTAGGGTTAGGGGACGGGGACGGTTTAGGGGACAAGTTAGAGTACGACAACGGTTTAGGGTGAGCATACGTGTTAGGGTACGGGTTAGTGTTAGCGTACGAGTTAGGATTATGGGACGGGATAGGGTAAGGCTTCGGATAAGGGTTAGGGTTAAGGTTAGGGTTAGGGTTAGGGTTAGGGAATGGGAAGGGTTTAGGGGACAGGTTAGGGTACGACAACGGTTTAGGGTGAGCGTACGTGTTAGGGTACGGGTTAGAGTTAGCATACGGGTTAGGATTAGGGGACGGGTTAGGGTAAGGCTTCGGGTAAGTGTTAGGGTTAGGGTTAGGGTTAGGGTTAGGGTTAGGCGACGGGGACGGTTTAAGGGACAGGTTAGTGTGCGACAACGGTTTAGGGTGAGGGTACGTGTTAGGGTACAGGTTAGTGTAAGCGTAAGGGTTAGGATTAGGGGACGGGTTAGGGTAAGGCTTCGGGTAAGGGTTAGGGTTAGCGTTAGGGTTAGGGTTAGGGGATGGGGACGGTTTAGGGGACAAGTTAGGGTACGACAACGGTTTATGGTGAGCATACGTGTTAGGCTATGGGTTAGTGTTAGCGTACGGTTTAGGATAAGGGGACGGGTTAGGGTAAGGCTTCGGGTAAGGGTTAGGGTTAGGGTTAGGGGACGGGGACGGGGACGGGGATGGGGACAGTTTAGGGGACAGGTTAGTGTACGACAACGGTTTAGGGTGAGCGTACGTGTTAGGGTACGCGTTAGTGTTAGGGTACGGGTTAGGATTAGGGGAAGGGTTAGGGTAAGGCTTCGGGTAAGGTTTAGGGTTAGGGTTAGGGTTAGGGTTAGGGTTAGGGGACGGGGACAGTTTAGGGGACAGGTTAGTGTATGATAACGGTTTAGGGTGAGCGTACGTGTTAGGGTACAGGATAGTGTTACCGTATGGGTTAGGATTAGGGGACGGGTTAGGGTAAGGCTTCGGGTAAGGGTTACGGTTAGGGTTAGGGTTAGGGTTAGGGGACGGGGACGGTTTAGGGGATAGGTTAGGGTACGACAACGGATTAGGGTGAGCGTACATGTTAGGGTACGGGTTAGTGTTAACGTACGGGTTAGGATTAGGGGACGGGTTAGGTTAAGGGTTAGGGTAAGGGTTAGGGTTAGGGTTAGGGTTAGGGTGAGGGAACGGTGACGGTTTAGGGGACAGGTTAGGGTACGACAACGGTTTAGGGTCAGCGTACGTGTTTGGGTACGGGTTAGTGTTAGCGTACGGTTTAGGATTAGGGGACGGGTTAGGGTAAGGCTTCGGGTAAGCTTTAGGGTTAGGGTTAGGGTTAGGGTTAGGGTTAGGGGACGGGGAGGGTTTAGGGAACAGGTTAGGGTACGACAACGGTTTAGGGTGAGCGTACGTGTTAGGGTACGGGTTAGTGTTATCGTACAGGTTAGGATTAGAGGACGTGTTAGGGTAAGGCTTCGAATAAGGGTTAGGGTTAGGGTTAGGGTTAGGGTTAGGAGACGGGGACGGTTTAGGGGACAGGTTAGTGTACAACAACGGTTTAGGGTGTGTGTATGTGTTAGGGTACGGTTTAGTGTTAGTGTACGGTTTAGGATTAGGGGACGGTTTAGGGTAAGGCTTCGGGTAAGGGTTAGGGTTAGGTTTAGGGTTAGGGGACGGGGACGGTTTAGGGGACAGGTTAGGGTACAACAAGTGTTTAGGGTGAGCGTACGTGTTAGGGTACGGGTTAGTGTTAGCGTACGGGTTAGGATTAGGGGACGGGTTAGGGTAAGGCTTCAGGTAAGGGTTACGGTTAGGGTTAGGGTTAGGGGACGGGGACGGGGACGGGGACAGTTTAGGGAACCGGTTAGTGTACGACAACGGTTTAGGGTGAGCGTACGTGTTAGGGTACGGTGTAGTGTTAGCGTACGGGTTAGGATTAGGGGACGGGTTAGTGTAAGGCTTCGGGTAAGGGTTATGGTTAGGGTTAGGGTTAGGGTTAGGGGACGGGGACGGTTTAGGGGACAGGTTAGGGTACGACAACGGTTTAGGGTGAGCGTACGTGTTAGGGTACGGGTTAGTGTTATAGTATGGTTTAGGATTAGGGGACGGGTTAGAGTAAGGCTTCGGGTAAGGGTTAGGGTTAGGGTTAGGGTTAGGGTTAGGGTTAGGTGACGGGGACGGTTTTGGGGACAGGTTAGTGTACGACAACGGTTTAAGGTGCGCGTACGTGTTAGGGCATGGTTTAGTGTTAGCGTACGGGTTAGGCTTATGGGACGTGTTAGGGTAAGGCTTCGGGTAAGGGTTAGCGTTAGTGTTAGGGTTAGGGTTAGGGTTAGGGGACGTGGACGGTTTAGGGGACAGGTTATGGTACGACAACGTTTTAGGGTGAGCGTACGTGTTAGGGTACGTGTTAGTGTTAGCGTACGGTTTAGGATTAGGGGACGGGTTATGGTAATGCTTCGGGTAAGGGTTAGGGTTAGGTTTAGGGTTAGGGTTAGGGGACGGGGATGGTTTAGGGGACAGGTTAGGGTACGACAACTGTTTAGGGTGAGCGTACGTGTTAGGGTACGGGTTAGCGTTAGCGTACGGGTTAGGATTAGAGGACGGGTTAGGGTAAGGCTTCGGGTAAGGGTTAGGTTTAGGGTTAGGGTTAGGGTTAGGGGACGGGGACGGGGACGGTTTAGGGGACAGGTTAGGGTACGACAACGGTTTAGGGTGAGCATACGTGTTAGGGAACGGGTTAGTGTTAGCCTACGGGTTAGGATTAGGGGACGGGTTAGGGTAAGGCTTCGGGTAAGGGTTAGGCTTAGGTTTAGGGTTAGGGTTAGGGGACGGGGACGGGGACGGTTTAGGGGACAGGTTAGTGTACGACAACAGTTTAGGATGAGCGTACGTGTTAGGGTACGGGTTAGTGTTAGCGTACGGGTTAGGATTAGGTGACGGGTTAGGTAAGGCTTCGGGTAAGGTTTAGGGTTAGGGTTAGGGTTAGGGTTAGGGTTAGGGTTAGGGGACGGGGAGGGTTTAGGGAACAGGTTAGGGTACGACAACGGTTTAGGGTGAGCGTACGTGTTAGGGTACGGGTTAGTGTTATCGTATGGGTTAGGATCAGGGGACGGGTTAGGTTAAGGCTTCGGGTAAGGGTTAGGGTTAGGGTTAGGGTTAGGGTTAGGGGACGGGGACGGTTTAGGGGACAGGTTAGTGTACGACAACGGTTTAGGGTTAGGGTTAGGGTTAGGGGACGGGGACGGTTTAGGGGACAGGTTAGGGTACGACAACGGTTTAGGGTGAGCGTACGTGTTAGGGTATGGGTTAGTTTTAGCGTACGGGTTAGGATTAGGGGACGGTTTAGGGTAAGGCTTCGGGTAAGGGTTCAGGTTAGGGTTAGGGTTAGGGTGAGGGGACGGTGACAGTTTAGGGGACAGGTTAGGGTACGACAACGGTTTAGGGTGAGCGTACGTGTTAGGGTATGGGTTAGTGTTAGCGTACGGGTTAGGATTAGGGGACGGGTTAGGGTAAGGCTTCGGGTCAGGGTTAGGGTTAGGGTTAGGGTTAGGGTTAGGGTTAGGGGACGGGGATGGTTTAGGGGACTGGTTAGGGTACGACAACGGTTTACGGTGAGCGTACGTGTTAGGGTACAGGTTAGTGTAAGCGTACGGGTTAGGATTAGAGTACGTGTTAGGGTAAGGCTTCGGGTAAGGGTTAGGGTTAGGGTTAGGGTTAGGGTTAGGGTTAGGAGACGGGGACGTTTTAGGAGACAGGTTAGTGTACAACAACGGTTTAGGGAGTGTGTATGTGTTTGGGTATGGTTTAGTGTTAGCGTACGGGTTAGGATTAGGGGACGGGTTAGGGTAAGGCTTCGGGTAAGGGTTAGGGTTAGGGTTAAGGTTAGGTTTAGGGGACGGGGACGGTTTAGGGGACAGGTTAGCGTACGACAAAGGTTTATGGTGAGCGTACGTGTTAGGCTACGGGTTAGTGTTAGTGTACGGTTTAGGATTAGGGGACGGGTTAGGGTAAGGCTTCGGGTAAGGGTTAGGTTTAGGGTTAGGGTTAGGGTTAGGGGATGGGGACGGTTTAGGGGACAGGTTAGTGTACGACAACGGTTTAGGTTGAGTGTACGTGTTAGGGTATGGGTTAGAGTTAGCGTACGGTTTAGGATTAGGGGATGGGTTAGTGTAAGGCTTCAGGTAAGGGTTAGGGTTAGGGTTAGGGTTAGGGTTAGGGTTAGGGGACAGGGTCGGTTTAGGAGACAGGTTAGGGTACGACAATGATTTAGGGTGAGCGTACGTGTTATGGTACGGGTTACTGTTAGCGTACGGGTTAGGATTAGGGGACGGGTTAGGGTAAGGCCTCAGGTAAGGATTAGGGTTAGGGTTAGGGTTAGGGTTAGGGAACGGGGACGGTTTAGGTGACAGGTTAGGGTATGACAACGGTTTAGGGTGACCGTACGTGTTAGGGTACGGGTTAGTGTTAGCATACGGGTTAGTGTAAGGCTTCGGGTAAGGGTTAGGGTTAGGGTTAGGGTTAGGGGATGGGGACGGTTTAGGGGACAGGTTAGGGTACGACAACGGTTTAGGGTGAGCGTACGTGTTAGGGTACGGGTTAGTGTTAGAGTACGGGTTAGATTAGGGGACGGGTTAGGGTAAGGCTTCGGGTAAGGGTTAGGGTTAGGGTTAGGTTTAGGGTTATGGGACGGGGACGGGGACGGTTTAGGGGACAGGTCAGTGTATGACAACGGTTTAGGGTGAGCGTACGTGTTAGGGTACGGGTTAGTGTTAGCGTACGGTTTAGGATTAGGGGACGGGTTAGGGTAAGGCTTCGGGTAAGGGTTAGGTTTAGGGTTAGGGTTAGGGTTAGGTTTAGGGGACGGTGACGGTTTAGGGGACAGGTTAGGGTACGACAACGGTTTAGGGTGAGCCTACGTGTTAGGGTACGGGTTAGTGTTAGCGTACGGTTTAGGAATAGGGGACGGGTTAGTGTAAGGCTTCGGGTAAGTGTTAGGTTTAGTGTTAGGGTAAGGGTTGGGGACGGGGACGGTTTAGGGGACAGGTTAGGGTACGACAACTGTTTAGGGTGAGCGTACGTGTTAGGTTACGGGTTAGTGTTAGCGTACGGGTTAGGATTAGAGGACGTGTTAGGGTAAGGCTTCGGGTAAGGGTTAGGGTTAGGGTTAGGGTTAGGGTTAGTGGACGGGGACGGTTTAGGGGACAGGTTATGGTACGACAACGGTTTATGGTGAGCGTACGTGTTAGGCTAAGGGTTAGTGTTAGCGTACGGGTTAGGATTAGGTGATGGGTTAGGGTAAGGCTTCGGGTAAGGGTTAGTGTTAGGGTTAGTGTTAGGGTTAGGGGACGGGGACGGTTTAGGGGACAGGATAGGGTACGACAACGGTTTAGGGTGAGCGTACGTGTTAGGGTACGGGTTAGTGTTAGCTTACGGGTTAGGATTAAGGGACGGGTTAGGGTAAGGCTTCGGGTAAGAGATAGGGTTAGGGTTAGGGTTAGGGTTAGGGGACGGGGACGGGGACGGTTTAGGGGACAGGTCAGTGTATGACAACGGTTTAGGGTGAGCGTACGTGTTAGGGTACGGGTTAGTGTTAGCGTACGGTGTACGATTAGGGGACGGGTTAGGGTAAGGCTTCGGGTAAGGGTTAGGGTTAGGGTTAGGGTTAGTGTTAGGGGACGGGGACGGTTTAGGGGCAGATTAGGGTACGACAACGGTTAAGGGTGAGTGTACGTGTTAGGGTACGGGTTAGTGTTATCGTAAGGGTTAGGATTAGGGGACGGGTTAAGGTAAGACTTCGGGTAAGGGTTAGGTTTAGGGTTAGGGTTAGGGTTAGGGTTAGGGGACGGGGACGGTTTAGGGGACAAGTTAGAGTACGACAAAGGTTTATGGTGAGCGTACGTGTTAGGGTACGGGTTAGTGTTAGCGTACGAGTTAGGATTAGGGGACGGGTTAGGGTAAGGCTTCGGATAAGGGTTAGGGTTAAGGTTAGGGTTAGGGTTAGGGAACGGGAACGGTTTAGGAGACAGGTTAGGGTACGACAACGGTTTAGGGTGAACGTACGTGTTAGGGTACGGGTTAGAGTTAGCGTACGGGTTAGGATTAGGGGACGGGTTAGGGTAAGGCTTCGGGTAAGGGTTAGGGTTAGGGTTAGGGTTAGGGTTAGGGGATGGGGACGGTTTAGGGGACAGGTTAGGGTACGACAACGGTTTAGGGTGAGCGTACGTGTTAGGGTACGGGTTAGTGTTATCGTATGGTTTAGGATTAGGGGACGGGTTAGAGTAAGGCTTCGGGTAAGGGTTAGGGTTAGGGTTAGGGTTAGGGTTAGGGTTAGGTGACGGGGACGGTTTTGGGGACAGGTTAGAGTACGACAACGGTTTAAGGTGCGCGTACGTGTTAGGGCATGGGTTAGTGTTAGCGTACGGGTTAGGCTTATGGGACGGGTTAGGGTAAGGCTTCGGGTAAGGGTTAGCGTTAGTGTTAGGGTTAGGGTTAGGGTTAGGTTTAGGGGACGGTGACGGTTTAGGGGACAGGTTATGGTACGACAACGGTTTAGGGTGAGCGTACGTGTTAGGGTACGTGTTAGTGTTAGCGTACGGTTTGGGATTAGGGGACGGGTTAGGGTAAGGCTTCGGGTAAGGATTAGGGTTAGGGTTAGGGTTAGGGTTAGGGTTAGGGAACGGGGACGGTTTAGGGGACAGGTTAGGGTACGACAACGGTTTACGGTGAGCGTACGTGTTAGGGTACGTGTTAGGGTTAGCATACGGGTTAGGATTAGGGGACGGGTTAGGTTAAGGCTTCTGGTAAGGGTTCGGGTTAGGGTTAGGGTTAGGGTTAGGGTTAGGGAACGGGGACGGTTTAGGGGACAGGTTAGGGTACGACAATGGTTTAGGGTGAGCGTACGTGTTAGGTTACGGGTTAGTGTTAGCGTACGGGTTAGGATTAGAGGACGTGTTAGGGTAAGGCTTCGGGTAAGGGTTAGGGTTAGGGTTAGGGTTAGGGTTAGGTTACGGGGACGGTTTAGGGTACAGGTTATGGTACGACAACGGTTTATGGTGAGCGTACGTGTTAGGCTACGGGTTAGTGTTAGCGTACGGGTTAGGATTAGGGGATGAGTTAGGGTAAGGCTTCGGGTAAGGGTTGGGTTAGGGTTAGGGTTAGGGTTAGGGGATGGGGACGGTTTAGGGGACAGGTTAGGGTACGACAACGGTTTAGGGTGAGCGTACGTGTTAGGGTACAGGTTAGTGTTAGAGTACGGGTTAGGATTAGGGGACGGGTTAGGGTAAGGCTTCGGGTAAGGGTTAGGGTTAGGGTTAGGGTTAGGGTTATGGGACGGGGACGGGGACGGTTTAGGGGACAGGTCAGTGTATGACAACGGTTTAGGGTGAGCGTACGTGTTAGGGTACCGGTTAGTGTTAGCGTACGGTTTAGGATTACTGGACGGGTTAGGGTAAGGCTTCGGGTAAGTGTTAGGGTTAGGGTTAGGGTTAGGGGACGGGGACGGTTTAGGGGACAGGTTAGGGTACGACAATGGTTTAGGATGAGCGTACGTGTTAGTGTTAGGGTTAGGGTTAGGGTTAGGGTTAGGGGACGAGGACGGTTTAGGGGACAGTTTAGAGTACGACAACGGTTTAGGGTGAGCGTACGTGTTAGGGTACGGGTTAGTGTTAGTGTACGAGTTAGGATTAGGGGACGGGTTAGGGTAAGGCTTCGGATAAGGGTTAGGTTTAAGGTTAGGGTTAGGGTTAGGGTTAGGGAACGCGAACGGTTTAGGGGACAGGTTAGGGTACGACAACGGTTTAGTGTGAGCGTACGTGTTAGGGTACGGGTTAGAGTTAGCATAGGGGTTAGGATTAGGGGACGGGTTAGGGTAAGGCTCGGGTAAGTGTTAGGGTTAGGGTTAGGGTTAGGGTTAGGCGACGGGGACGGTTTAAGGGACAGGTTAGTGTACGACAACTGTATACGGTGAGCGTACGTGTTAGGGTACCAGGTTAGTGTAAGCATACGCGTCAGGATTAGGGGACGGGTTAGGGTAAGGCTTCGGGTAAGGGTTAGGGTTAGGGTTAGGGTTAGGGTTAGGGGATTGGGACGGTTTAGGGGACAGGTTAGGGTACGACAACGGTTTATGTTGAGCATAAGTGTTAGTCTATGGGTTAGTGTTAGCGTACGGTTTAGGATTAGGGGACGGGTTAGGGTAAGGCTTCGGGTAAGGTTTAGGTTTAGGTTTAGGGTTAGGGGACGGGGACGGTTTAGGGGACATGTTAGGGTACGACAACGGTTTAGGGTGAGCGTACGTGTTAGGGTACGGGTTAGTGTTAGCGTACGGGTTAGGATTAGGGGACGGGTTAGGGTAAGGCTTCGGGTAAGGTTTAGGGTTAGGGTTAGTGTTAGGGTTAGGGTTAGGTGACGGGGACAGTTTAGGGGACAGGTTAGTGTATGATAACGGTTTAGGGTGAGCGTACGTGTTAGGGTACAGGTTAGTGTTATCGTATGGGTTAGGATTAGGGGACGGGTTACGGTAAGGCTTCGGGTAAGGTTTAGTGTTAGGGTTAGTGTTAGGGTTAGAGGACGGGGACGGTTTAGGGGACAGGTTAGGGTACGACAACGGTTTAGGGTGAGCGTACGTGTTAGGGTACGGGTTAGTGTTAGCGTACGGGTTAGGATTAGGGGATGGGTTAGGGTAAGGCTTCGGGTTAGGGTTAAGGTTAGGGTTAGGGTTAGGGTTAGGGAACGGAGACGGTTTAGGGGACAGGTTAGTGTACGACAACGTTTTAGGGTGAGCGTATGTGTTAGGGTACGGGTTAGAGTTAGCATACGGGTTAGGATTAAGGGACGGGTTAGGGTAAGGCTCCTGGTAAGGGTTCGGGTTAGGGTTAGGGTTAGGGTTACGGTTAGGTTTAGGGGACGGTGACGGTTTAGGGGACAGGTTAGTGTACGACAACGGTTTAGGGTGAGCCTACGTGTTAGGGTACGGGTTAGTGTTAGCGTACGGGTTAGGATTAGGGGACGGGTTAGTGTAAGGCTTCGGGTAAGGGTTAGGGTTAGGGTTAGGGATAGGGTTAGGGGACGGGGACGGTTTAGGGGACAGGTTAGTGTATGACAACGGTTTAAGGTGTGCGTATGTGTTACGGTACGGTTTAGTGTTAGCGTACGGGTTAGGATTAGGGGACGGGTTAGTGTAAGGCTTCGGGTAAGGGTTAGGGTTAGGGTTAGGGTTAGGGTTAGGGTACGGGGATGGTTTAGGGGACAGGTTATGGTACGACAACTGTTTATGGTGAGCGTACGTGTTAGGCTACGGGTTAGTGTTAGCGTACGGGTTAGGATTAGGGGATGGGTTAGGGTAAGGCTTCGGGTAAGGGTTAGGGTTAGGGTTAGGGTTAGGGGACGGGGACGGTTTAGGGGACAGGTTAGAGTACGACAACGGTTTAGGGTGAGCATACGTGTTAGGGTACGGGTTAGTGTTAGCGTACGAGTTAGGATTAGGGGACGGGTTAGGGTAAGGCTTCGGATAAGTGTTAGGGTTAAGGTTAGGGTTAGGGTTAGGGTTAGGGAATGGGAACGGTTTAGGGGACAGGTTAGGGTACGACAACGGTTTAGGGTGAGCGTACGTGTTAGGGTACGGGTTAGAGTTAGCATACGGGTTAGGATTATGGGACGGGTTAGGGTAAGGCTTCGGGTAAGTGTTAGGGTTAGGGTTAGGGTTAGGGTTAGGGTTAGGCGACGGGGACGGTTAAAGGGACAGGTTAGTGTACGACAACGGTTTAGGGTGAGGGTACGTGTTAGGGTACAGGTTAGTGTAAGCGTACGGGTTAGGATTAGGGGACGGGTTAGGGTAAGGCTTCGGGTAAGGGTTAGGGTTAGCGTTAGGGTTAGGGTTAGGGGATGGGGACGGTTTAGGGGACAGGTTAGGGTACGACAATGGTTTATGGTGAGCATACGTGTTAGGCTATGGATTAGTGTTAGCGTACGGTTTAGGATTAGGTGACGGGTTAGGGTAAGGCTTCGGGTAAGGGTTAGGGTTAGGGTTAGGGGACGGGGACGGGGACGGGGACGGGGACAGTTTAGGGGACAGGTTAGTGTACGACAACGGTTTAGGGTGAGCGTACGTGTTAGGGTACGGGTTATTGTTAGGGTACGGGTTAGGATTAGGGGACGGGTTAGGTTAAGGCTTCGGGTAAGGGTTAGGGTTAAGGTTAGGGTTAGGGTTAGGGTACGGGGACGGTTTAGGTGATAGGTTAGGGTACGACAACAGATTAGGGTGAGCGTACGTGTTAGGGTACGGGTTAGTGTTAGCGTACGGGTTAGGATTAGGGGACGGGTTAGGTTAAGGCTTCGGGTAAGGGTTAGGGTAAGGGTTAGGGTTAGGGTTAGGGTTAGGGAACGGGGACGGTTTAGGGGAGAGGTTAGTGTACGACAACGTTTTAGGGTGAGCGTATGTGTTAGGGTACGGTTTAGAGTTAGCATACGGGTTAGGATTAAGGGACGGGTTAGGGTAAGGCTTCTGATAAGGGTTCGCGTTAGCGTTAGGGTTAGGGTTAGGGTTAGGTTTAGGGGATGGTGACGGTTTAGGGGACAGGTTAGTGTACGACAACGGTTTAGGGTGAGCCTACGTGTTAGGGTACGGGTTAGTGTTAGCGTACGGGTTAGGATTAGGGGACCGGTTAGTGTAAGGCTTCGGGTAAGGGTTAGGGTTAGGGTTAGGGTTAGGGGACGGGCACGGTTTAGGGGACAGGTTAGGGTACGGCAATGGTTTAGGTGAGCGTACGTGTTAGGGTACGGGTTAGTGTTAGCGTACGGGTTAGGATTAGGGGACGGGTTAGGGTAAGGCTCGGGTAAGGGTTAGGGTTAGGGTTAGGGGACGGGGACGGGGACGGTTTAGGGGACAGGTCAGTGTATGACAACGGTTTATGGTGAGCGTACGTGTTAGGGTACGGGTTAGTGTTAGCGTACGGTTTAGGATTAGGGGACGGGTTAGGGTAAGGCTTCGAGTAAGGGTTAGGGTTAGGGTTAGGGTTAGGGTTAGGAGATGGGGACGGTTTAGGGGAAAGGTTAGGGTACGACAACGGTCTAGGGTGAGCGTACGTGTTAGGGTTAGGGTTAGGGTTAGGGTTAGGGTTTGGGTTAGGGGACGGGGACGGTTTAGGGGACAGGTTAGAGTACGACAACGGTTTAGGGTGAGCGTACGTGTTAGGGTACGGGTTAGTGTTTGCGTACGAGTTAGGATTAGGGGACGGGTTAGGGTAAGGCTTCGGGTAAGGGTTAGGGTTAGGTTTAGGGTTAGGGGACGGGGACGGTTTAGGGGACAGGTTAGGGTACGACAACGGTTTAGGATGAGCGTACGTGTTAGGGTACGGGTTAGTGTTAGCGTACGGGTTAGGATTAGGGTACGGGTTAGGGTAAGGCTTCGGGTAAGTGTTAGGGTTAGGGTTAGGGGACGGGGACGGTTTAGGGGACAGGTTAGTGTACGACAACGTTTTAGGCTGAGAGTACGTGTTAGGGTACGGTTAGTGTTAGCGTACGGGTTAGGATTAGGGGACGGGATAGGGTAAGGCTTCGGGTAAGTGTTAGGGTTAGGGTTAGGGTTAGGGTTAGGGAACGGGGACGGTTTAGGCGACAGGTTAGGGTACGACAACGGTTTAGTGTGAGCGTACGTGTTACGGTACGGTTTAGTGTTATCGTATGGGTTAGGATTAGGGGACGGTTTACGGTAAGGCTTCGGGTAAGGGTTAGGGTTAGGGTTAGGTTTAGGGTTAGGGTTAGGGGACGGGGACGTTTTAGGGGACAGGTTAGTGTACGACAACGGTTTAGGGTGAACGTACGTGTTAGGGTACGGGTTCGTGTTAGCGTACGGGTTAGGATTAGGGGACGGGTTAGGGTAAGGCTTCGGGTAAGTTTTAGGGTTAGGGTTAGGGTTAGGGTTAGGGTTAGGGGACGGGGACAGTTTAGGGGACAGGTTAGTGTATGACAACGGTTTAGGGTGAGCGTACGTGTTAGGGTACAGGTTAGTGTTATCGTATGGGTTAGGATTTGGGGACGGGTTAGGGTAAGGCTTCGGGTAAGGGTTAGTGTTAGGGTTAGGGTTAGGGTTAGGGTTAGGGGACGGGGACGGTTTAGGGGACAGGTTAGGGTACGACAACGGTTTAGGGTGAGCGTACGTGTTAGGGTACGTGTTAGTGTTAGCGTACGGGTTAGGATTAGGGGATAGGTTAGGGTAAGGCTTCGGCTAAGGGTTAGGGTTAGGGTTAGGGTTAGGGTTGGGTTAGGGAACGGAGACGGTTTAGGGGACAGGTTAGTGTACGACAACGGTTTAGGGTGAGCGTACGTGTTAGGGTACGGGTTAGAGTTAGAATACAGTTAGGATTAGGGGACGGTTTAGGGTAAGGCTTCGGGTAAGGGTTAGGGCTAGGTTTAGGGTTAGGGTTAGGGGACGGGGTCGGTTTAGGGGACAGGTTAGGGTAAGACAACGGTTTAGGGTGAGCGTACGTGTTAGGGTATGGGTTAGTGTTAGCGTACGGGTTAGGATTAGGTAACGGGTTAGAGTAAGGCTTCGGGTAAGTGTTAGCGTTAGGGTTAGGGTTAGGGTTAGGGGACGGGGAAGGTTTAGGGGACACGTTAGGGTACGACAACGGTTTAGGGTGAGCGTACGTGTTAGGGTACGGGTTAGTGTTATCGTATGGGTCAAGATTAGGGGACGGTTTACGGTAAGGCTTCAGGTAAGGGTTAGGGTTAGGGTTAGGTTTAGGTTTAGGGTTAGGGGACGGGGACGGTTTAGGGGACAGGTTAGTGTACGACAACAGTTTAGGGTGAGCGTACGTGTTAGGGTACAGGTTAGTGTTAGCGTACGGTTTAGGATTAGGGGGCGGGTTAGGGTAAGGCTTCAGGTAAGGTTTAGGGTTAGGGTTAGGGTTAGGTTTAGGGGACGGGGATGGTTTAGGGGACAGGTTATGGTACGACAACGGTTTATGGTGAGCGTACGTGTTAGGCTACGGGTTAGTGTTAGCGTACAGGTTAGGATGAGGGGATGGGTTAGGGTAAGGCTTCGGGTAAGGGTTAGGGTTAGGGTTAGGGTTAGGGTTAGGGTTAGGAGACGGGGACGGTTTAGGGGACAGGTTAGTGTACAACAACGGTTTAGGGTGTGTGTATGTGTTAGGGTACGGTTTAGTGTTAGCGTACGGGTTAGGATTAGGGGACGGGTTAGGGTAAGGCTTCGGGTAAGGGTTAGGGTTAGGGTTAGGGTTAGGTTTAGGGGACGGGGACGGTTTAGGGGACAGGTTAGCGTACGACAATGGTTTATGGTGAGCGTAAGTGTTAGGCTATGGGTTAGTGTTAGTGTACGGTTTAGGATTAGGGGACGGGTTAGGGTAAGGCTTCGGGTAAGTGTTAGGGTTAGGGTTAGGGTTAGGGGACTGGGACGGTTTAGGGGACAGGTTAGGGTACAACAACTGTTTAGGGTGAGCGTACGTGTTAGGGTACGGGTTAGTGTTAGCGTACGGGTTAGGATTAGGGGACGGGTTAGGGTAAGGCTTCGGGTAAGTGTTAGGTTTAGGGTTAGGGTTATGGGACGGGGACGGGGACGGGGACAGTTTAGGGAACCGGTTCGTGTACGACAACGGTTTACGGTGAGCGTACGTGTTAGGGTACGGTTTAGTGTTAGCGTACGGGTTAGGATTAGGGGACGTGTTAGGGTAAGGCTTCGGGTAAGGGTTAGTGTTAGGGTTAGGATTAGGGTTAGGGGTAGGGGACGGGGACGGTTTAGGGGACAGGTTAGTGTACGACAACGGTTTAGGGTGAGCGTACGTGTTAGGGTACGGGTTAGTGTTATCGTATGGTTTAGGATTAGGGTGCGGGTTAGAGTAAGGCTTCGGGCAAGGGTTAGGGTTAGGTTTAGGGTTAGGGTTAGGTGACGGGGACGGTTTTGGGGACAGGTTAGTGTACGACAACGGTTTAAGGTGAGCGTACGTGTTAGGGCATGGGTTAGTGTTAGCGTATGGGTTAGGCTTATGGGACGGGTTAGGGTAAGGCTTCGGGTAAGGGTTAGCGTTAGTGTTAGGGTTAGGGTTAGGGTTAGGGGACGTGGACGGTTTAGGGGAGAGGTTATGTTACGACAACGTTTTATGGTGAGCGTACGTGTTAGGGTACGTGTTAGTGTTAGCGTACGGGTTAGGATTAGGGGACGGGTTATGGTAATGCTTCGGGTAAGGGTTAGGGTTAGGTTTAGGGTTAGGGTTAGGGGACGGGGACGTTTTAGGGGACAGGTTAGGGTACGACAACTGTTTAGGGTGAGCGTACGTGTTAGGGTACGGGTTAGTGTTAGCGTACGGGTTAGGATTAGAGGACGGGTTAGGGTAAGGCTTCGGGTAAGGGTTAGGGTTAGGGTTAGGTTTAGGGTTAGGGTTAGGGGATGGGGACGGGGACGCTTTAGGGGACAGGTTAGGGTACGGCAACGGTTTAGGGTGAGCATACGTGTTAGGGAACGGGTTAGTGTTAGCCTACGGGTTAGGATTAGGGGACGGGTTAGGGTAAGGCTTCGGGTAAGGGTTAGGGTTAGGGTTAGGGTTAGGGTTAGGGGACGGGGACGGGGACGGTTTAGGGGACAGTTTAGTGTACGACAACAGTTTAGGGTGAGCGTACGTGTTAGGGTACCGGTTAGTGTTAGCGTACGGGTTAGGATTAGGTGACGGGTTAGGGTAAGGCTTCGGGTAAGGTTTAGTGTTAGGGTTAGGGTTAGGGTTAGGGTTAGGGGACGGGGAGGGTTTAGGGAACAGGTTAGGGTACGACAACGGTTTAGGGTGAGCGTACGTGTTAGGGTACGGGTTAGTGTTATCGTACGGGTTAGGATTAGAGGACGTGTTAGGGTAAGGCTTCGGGTAAGGGTTAGGTTTAGGGTTAGGGTTAGGGTTAGGAGACGGGGACGGTTTAGGGGACAGGTTAGTGTACAACAACGGTTTAGGGTGTGTGTATGTGTTAGGGTATGGTTTAGTGTTAGCGTACGGGTTAGGATTAGGGGACGGGTTAGGGTAAGGCTTCGGGTAAGGGTTAGGGTTAGGGTTAGGGTTAGGTTTAGGGGATGGGGACGGTTTAGGGGACAGGTTACCGTATGACAACGGTTTATGGTGAGCGTACGTGTTAGGCTACGGGTTAGTGTTAGTGTACGGTTTAGGATTAGGGGACGGGTTAGGGTAAGGCTTCGGGTAAGGGTTAGGGTTAGGGTTAGGGTTAGGGTTAGGGGACGGGGACGGGGACGGTTTAGGGGACAGGTTAGTGTACGACAACAGTTTAGGGTGAGCGTACGTGTTAGGGTACGGGTTAGTGTTAGGGTACGGGTTAGGATTAGGTGACGGGTAAGGTAAGGCTTCGGGTAAGGTTTAGGGTTAGGGTTAGGGTTAGGGTTAGGGTTAGGGGACGGGGAGGGTTTAGGGAACAGGTTAGGGTACGACAACGGTTTAGGGTGAGCATACGTGTTAGGGTACGGGTTAGTGTTATCGTATGGGTTAGGATCAGGGGACGGGTTAGGTTAAGGCTTCGGGTAAGGGTTAGGGTTAGGGTTAGGGTTAGGGGACGGGGACGGGGACGGTTTAGGGGACAGGTTAGGTTACGACAACAGTTTAGGGTGAGCATACGTGTTAGGGTACGGGTTAGTGTTATCGTATGGGTTAGGATCAGGGGACGGGTTAGGTTAAGGCTTCGGGTAAGGGTTAGGGTTAGGGTTAGGGTTAGGTGACGGGGACGGGGACGGTTTAGGGGACAGGTTAGGGTACGACAACGGTTTAGGGTGAGCGTACGTGTTAGGGTACGGGTTAGTGTTAGAGTACGGGTTAGGATTAGGGGCGGGTTAGGGTAAGGCTTCGGGTAAGGGTTAGGGTTAGGGTTAGGGTTAGGGTTAGGGAACGGGGACAGTTTAGGGGACAGGTTAGGGTACGACAACGGTTTAGGGTGAGCGTACGTGTTAGGGTATGGGTTAGTGTTAGCGTACGGTTTAGGATTAGGGGACGGGTTAGTGTAAGGCTTCGGGTAAGGGTTAGGGTTAGGGTAAGGGTTAGGGTTAGGGGACGGGGACGGTTTAGGGGACAGGTTAGGTTACGACAACGGTTTAGGGTGAGCGTACGTGTTAGGGTACGGGTTAGTGTTATCGTAAGGTTTAGGATTAGGGGACGGGTTAGGGTAAGGCTTCGGGTAAGGGTTAGGGTTAGGGTTAGGGTTAGGGTTAGGGTTAGGGGACGGGGACGGTTTAGGGGACAGGTTAGAGTACGACAACAGTTTAGGGTGAGCGTACGTGTTAGGGTATGGATTAGTGTTAGCGTACGAGTTAGGATTAGGGGACGGGTTAGGGTAAGGCTTCGGATAAGGGTTAGGGTTAAGGTTAGGGTTAGGGTTAGGGTTAGGGAACGGGGACGGTTTAGGGGACAGGTAAGGGTACGACAACGGTTTAGGGTGAGCGTACGTGTTAGGGTACGGGTTAGAGTTAGCATACGGGTTAGGATTAGGGGACGGGTTAGGGTAAGGCTTCGGGTAAGCGTTAGGGTTAGGGTAAGGGTTAGGGTTAGGCGACGGGGACGGTTTAAGGGACAGGTTAGGGTACGACAAAGGTTTAGGGTGAGCGTACGTGTTGGGGTATGGGTTAGTTTTAGCGTACGGGTTAGGATTAGGGGACGGGTGAGGGTAAGGCTTCGGGTAAGGGTTCGGGTTAGGGTTAGGGTTAGGGTTAGGGTTAGGGTGAGGGGACGGTGACAGTTTAGGGGACAGGTTAGGTTACGACAACGGTTTAGGGTGAGCGTACGTGTTAGGGTACGGGTTAGTGTTAGCGTACGGGTTAGGATTAGGGGACGGGTTAGGGTAAGGCTTCGGGTCAGGGTTAGGGTTAGGGTTAGGGTTAGGGTTAGGGGACGGGGACGGTTTAGGGGACAGGTTAAGGTACGACAACGGTTTAGGGTGAGCGTACATGTTAGGGTATGGGATAGTGTTAGCGTACGGGTTAGGATTAGAGTACGTGTTAGGGTAAGGCTTCGGGTAAGTGTTAGGGTTAGGGTTAGGGTTAGGGTTAGGGTTAGGAGACGGGGACGTTTTAGGGGACAGGTTAGTGTACAACAACGTTTTAGGGAGTGTGTATGTGTTTGGGTACGGTTTAGTGTTAGCGTACGGGTTAGGATTAGGGGACGGGTTAGGGTAAGGCTTCGGGTAAGGGTTAGGGTTAGGGTTAGGGTTAGGTTTAGGGGACGGGGATGGTTTAGGGGACAGGTTAGCGTACGACAACGGTTTATGGTGAGCGTACGTGTTAGGCTACGGGTTAGTGTTAGTGTACGGTTTAGGATTAGGGGACGGGTTAGGGTTAGGCTTCTGCTAAGGGTTCGGGTTAGGGTTAGGGTTAGGTTTAGGGTTAGGTGTAGGGGACGGTGACGGTTTAGGGGACAGGTTAGTGTACGACAACGGTTTAGGGTGAGCCTACGTGTTAGGGTACGGGTTAGTGTTAGCGTACGGGTTAGTGTAAGGCTTCGGGTAAGGGTTAGGGTTAGGGTTAGGGTTAGAGGACGGGGACGGGGACGGGGACGGTTTAGGGGACAGGTTAGGGTACGACAACGGTTTAGGATGAGCGTACGTGTTAGGGTACGGGTTAGTGTTAGCGTACGGGTTAGGATTAGGGGATGGGTTAGGGTAAGGCTTCGGGTAAGGGTTAGGTTTAGGGTTAGGGTTAGGGGACGGGGACGGGGACGGTTTAGGGGACATGTTAGTGTACGATAACGGTTTAGGGTGAGCGTACGTGTTAGGGTACGTGTTACTGTTAGCGTACGGGTTACAATTAGGGGACGGGTTATGGTAAGGCTTCGGGTAAGGGTTAGGATTAGGGTTAGGGTTAGGGTTAGGGGACGGGGACGGTTTAGGGGACAGGTTAGGGTACGACAAAGATTTAGGAATAGCGTACGTGTTAGGGTACGGGTTAGTGTTAGCGTACGGGTTAGGATTACGGGACGGGTTAGTGTAACGCTTCGGGTAAGAGTTAGGTTTAGGGTTAGGGTTAGGGTTAGTGTTAGAGGACGGGGACAGTTTAGGGGACAGGTTAGGGTACGACAATGGTTTAGGGTGAGCGTACGTGTTAGTGTACGGGTTAGTGTTAGCGTACGGGTTAGGATTAGGGGACGGGTTAGGGTAAGGCTTCGGGTAAGGGTTAGGGTTAGGGTTAGGGTTAGGGTTAGTGTTAGGGGACGGGGACGGTTTAGGGGACAGGTTAGTGTACGACAACGGTTTAGGGTGAGCGTACGTGTTAGGGTACAGGTTATTGGTAGCCTACGGGTTAGGATTAGGGGACGGGTTAGGGTAAGGCTTCGGGTAAGGGTTAGGGTTAGGGTTAGGGTTCGGGGACGGGGACTGTTTAGGGGACAGGTTAGTGTACGACAACTGTTTAGGGTGAGCGTATGTGTTAGGGTACGGGTTAGTGTTAGTGTACGGGTTAGGATTAGGGGAAGGGTTAGTGTAAGGCTTCGGGTAAGGGTTTGGGTTAGGGTTAGGGTTAGGGGTAGGGGACGGGGACGGGAACGGTTTAGGGGTTGGTTAGGGTACGACAACGGTTTAGGGTGAGTGTACGTGTTAGGGTATGTGTTAGTGTTAGCGTACGGGTTAGGATTAGGGGACGGGTTAGGGTAAGGCTTCGGGTAAGGGTTAGGGTTACGGTTAGGGTTAGAGTTAGGGTTAGGGGACGGGGACGGTTTAGGGGAGAGCTTAGTGTACGACAACAGTTTAGGGTGAGCGTACGTTTTAGGGTACGGGTTAGTGTTAGCGTACGGGTTAGGATTAGGGGACGGGTTAGGGTAAGGCTTCGGGTAAGGGTTAGGGTTAGGGTTAGGTTTAGGTTACGGGGACGGTTTAGGGGACAGGTTAGTGTACGACAACGGTTTAGGGTGAGCGTACGTGTTAGGGTACGGGTTAGTGTTAGTGTACGGTTTAGGATCACGGGACGTGTTAGTGTAAGGCTTCGGGTAAGGGTTAGTGTTAGGGTTAGGGTTAGGGTTAGGGTTAGGGGACGGGGTCGGTTTAGGGGACAGGTTAGGGTACGACAACGTTTTAAGGTGAGCGTACGTGTTACGGTACGGTTTAGGGTTAGCGTACGTGTTAGGATTAGGGGACGGGTTAGGGTAAGTATTCGGGTAAGGGTTAGGTTTAGGGTTAGGGTTAGGATTAGGGTTAGGGGACCGGGACGCTTTACAGGACAGGTTAGTGTACGACAACTGTTTAGGGTGAGCGTACGTGTTAGGGTACGGGTTAGTGTTAGCGTACGCTTTAGGATTAGGGGACGGGTTAGGGTAAGCCTTCGAGTAAGGGTTAGGGTTAGGGTTAGGGTTAGGTTTAGGGGACAGGGACGATTTAGGGGACAGGTTAGGGTATCACAATAGTTTAGTGTGAGCGTACGTGTTAGGGTACGGGTTAGTGTTAGCGTATGGTTTAGGATTAGGGGAAGGGTTAGGGTAAGGCTTCGGGTAAGGGTTAGGGTTAGTGTTAGGGTTAGGGGACGGGGACGGTTTAGGGGACAGGCTAGGGTACGACAACGGTTTATGGTGAGCGTACGTGTTAGGGTACGGGTTAGTGTTAGCCTACGGGTTAGGATTAGGGGACAGGTTAGGGTAAGGCTTCGGGTAAGGGTTAGTGTTAGGGTTAGGGTTAGGGGACGGGGACGGTTTAGGGGACAGGTTAGGGTACGACAACGGTTTAGGGTGAGCGTACGTGTTAGGGTATGGGTTAGTGTTATCGTATGGGTTAGGATCAGGGGACGGGTTAGGTTAAGGCTTCGGGTAAGGGTTAGGGTTAGGGTTAGGGTTAGGGTTAGGAGACGGGGACGGTTTAGGGGACAGGTTAGGGTACGACAACGGTTTAGGGTGAGCGTACGTGTTACGGTACGGGTTAGTGTTAGCGTACGGGTTAGGATTAGGGGCGGGTTAGGGTAAGGCTTCGGGTAAGGGTTAGGGTTAGTGTTAGGGTTAGGGTTAGGGAACGGGGACGGTTTAGGGGACAGGTTAGGGTATGACAACGGTTTTGGGTGAGCGTACGTTTTAGGGTATGTATTAGTATTAGCGTACGGGTTAGGATTAGGGGACGGGTTATGCTAAGGTTTCGGGTAAGGGTTAGGGTAAGGTTTAGGGTTAGGGTTAGGGTTAGGGAATGGGGACGGTTTAGGGGACAGGTTAGTGTACGACAACGGTTTAGGGTGAGCGTACGTGTTAGGGTATGGGTTAGAGTTAGCATACGGGTTAGGATTAGGGGACGGTTTAGGGTAAGGCTTCGGGTAAGGGTTCGGGTTAGGGTTAGGTTTAGCGTTAGGGTTAGGTTTAGGGGACGGTGACGGTTTAGGGGACAGGTTAGCGTACGACAACGGTTTAGGGTGAGCGTACGTGTTAGGGTATGGGTTAGTGTTAGCATACGGGTTAGGATTAGGGGACGGGTTAGGGTAAGGCTTCGGGTAAGGTTTAGGGTTAGGGTTAGGGTTAGGGTTAGGGTTAGGGTTAGGGGACGGGGACGGTTTAGGGGACAGGCTAGGGTACGACAATGGTTTATGGTGAGCGTACGTGTTAGGGTACGGGTTAGTGTTAGCGTACGGGTTAGGATTAGGGGACAGGTTAGGGTAAGGCTTCGGGTAAGGGTTAGTGTTAGGGTTAGGGTTAGGGGACGGGGACGGTTTAGGGGACAGGTTAGGGTACGACAACGGTTTAGGGTTAGCGTACGTATTAGGGTACGGGTTAGTGTTAGCGTACGGGTTAGGATTAGGGGACGGGTTAGGGTAAGGCTTCGGGTAAGGGTTAGGGTTAGGGTTATGGTTAGGGTTAGGGTTAGGGGACGGGGACGGTTTGGGGGACTGGTTAGGGTTAGGGTTAGGGTTAGGGTTAGGGTTAGGGTTAGGGTTAGGGGGCGGGGAAGGTTTAGGGGACAGGTTAGGGTACGACAACGGTTTAGGGTGAGCGTACGTGTTAGGGTACGGGTTATTGTTAGCGTACGGTTTAGCATTAGGGGACGGATTAGGGTAAGGCATCGGGTAAGGGTTAGGGTTAGGGTTAGGGGACAGGGACGGGGACGGTTTAGGGGACAGGTTAGGGTACGACAACGGTTTAGGGTGAGCGTACGTGTTAGGGTACAGGTTAGTGTTAGCGTACGGGTTAGGATTAGGGGATGGGTTAGGGTAAGGCCTCGGGTAAGGGTTAGGTTTAGGGTTAGGGTTAGGGGACGGGGACGGGGACGGTTTAGGGGACATGTTAGTGTACAACAACGGTTTAGGGTGAGCGTACGTGTTAGGGTACTGGTTAGTGTTAGCGTACGGGTTAGGATTAGGGGACGGGTTTGGGTAAGGCTTTGGGTAAGGATTAGGGTTAGGGTTAGGGTTAGGGTTAGGGGACGGGGACGGTTTAGGGGACAGGTTAGGGTACGACAAAGATTTAGGATGAGCGTACGTGTTAGGGTACGGGTTAGTGTTAGCGTACGGGGTAGGATTAAGGGACGGGTTAGGGTAAGGCTTCGGGTAAGGGTTAGGGTTAGGGTTAGGGTTAGGGTTAGGGGACGGGGACGGTTTAGGGGACAGGTTAGGGTACGACAACGGTTTAGTGTGAGCGTACGGGTTAGGGTACAGGTTAGTGTTAGCCTACGGGTTAGGATTAGGGGACGGGTTAGGGTAAGGCTTCGGGTAAGGGTTAGGGTTACGGTTAGGGTTAGAGTTAGGGTTAGGGGACGGGGACGGTTTAGGGGACAGCTTAGTGTACGACAACGATTTAGGGTGAGCGTACGTGTTAGGGTACGGGTTAGTGTTAGCGTACGGGTTAGTGTAAGGCTTCTGGTAAGTGTTAGGTTTAGGGTTAGGTTTAGGTTATGGGGACGGTTTAGGGGACAGGTTAGTGTACGACAACGGTTTAGGGTGAGCGTACGTGTTAGGGTACGGGTTAGTGTTAGCGTACGGTTTAGGATCACGGGACGGGTTAGTGTAAGGCTTCGGGTAAGGGTTAGTGTTAGGGTTAGGGTTAGGGTTAGGGTTAGGGGACGGGGTCGGTGTAGGGGACAGCTTAGTGTACGACAACGGTTTAGGGTGAGCGTACGTGTTAGGGTACGGGTTAATGTTAGCGTACGGGTTAGGATTGGGGGAAGGGTTAGGGTAAGGCTTCGGGTAAGTGTTAGGTTTAGGTTTAGGGTTATGGTTAGGGGACGGGGACGTTTTAGGGTACAGGTTAGGGTACGACAACGGTTTAGGGTGAGCGTACGTGTTAGGGTACGGGTTAGCGTTAGCGTACGTGTTAGGATTAGGGGACGGGTTAGGGTAAGTATTCGGGGAAGGGTTAGGTTTAGTGTTAGGGTTAGGATTAGGGTTAGGGGACCGGGACGCTTTACAGGACAGGTTAGTGTACGACAACTGTTTAGGGTGAGCGTATGTGTTAGGGTACGGGTTAGTGTTAGCGTACGCTTTAGGATTAGGGGACGGGTTAGGGTAAGCCTTCGAGTAAGGGTTAGGGTTAGGGTTAGGGTTAGGTTTAGGGGACAGGGACGATTTAGGGGACAGGTTAGGGTATCACAACGGTTTAGTGTGAGCGTACGTGTTAGGGTACGGGTTAATGTTAGCGTATGGTTTAGGATTAGGGGAAGGGATAGAGTTAGGCTTCGGGTAAGGGTTAGGGTTAGGGTTAGGGTTAGGGTTAGGGGACGGGGACGGTTTAGGGGAAGGTTAGGGTACGACACGGTTTAGGGTGAGCGTACGTGTTAGGGTATGGGTTAGTTTTAGCGTACGGGTTAGGATTAGAGGACGGGTTAGGGTAAGGCTTCGGGTAAGGGTTAGGGTTAGGGTTAGGGTTAGGGTTAGGGGATGGGGACGGGGACGGTTTAGGGGACAGGTTAGGGTATGACAACGGTTTAGGGTGTGCGTATCTGTTAGGGTACGGTTTAGTGTTAGCGTACGGGTTAGGATTAGGGGACGTGTTAGGGTAAGGCTTCGGGTAAGGGTTAGGTTTAGGGTTAGGGTTAGGGTTAGGGGACGGGGAAGGTTTAGGGGACAGGCTAGGGTACGACAACGGTTTATGGTGAGCGTACGTGTTAGGGTACGGGTTAGTGTTAGCGTACGGGTTAGGATTAGGGGAAAGGTTAGGGTAAGGCTTCGGGTAGGGTTAGTGTTAGGGTTAGGGTTAGGGGACGGGGACGGTTTAGGGGACAGGTTAGGGTACGACAACGGTTTAGGGTGAGCGTACGTGTTAGGGTACGGGTAAGTGTTATCGTATGGGTTAGGATCAGGGGACGGGTAGGTTAAGGCTTCGGGTAAGGGTTAGGGTTAGGGTTAGGGTTAGGGGACGGGGACGGTTTAGGGGACAGGTTAGGGTACGACAACGGTTTAGGGTGAGCGTACGTGTTACGTTACAGGTTAGTGTTAGCGTACGGGTTAGGATTAGGGGTGGGTTAGGGTAAGGCTTCGGGTAAGGTTTAGGGTTAGTGTTAGGGTTAGGGTTAGGGAACAGGGACGGTTTAGGGGACAGGTTAGGGTACGAAAATGGTTTAGGGTGAGCGTACGTGTTATGGTACGGGTTAGAGTTAGCATATGGGTTAGGATTAGTGGACGGGTTAGGGTAATGCTTCGGGTAAGGGTTAAGGTCAGGGATAGGGTTAGGGTTAAGGGACGGGGACGGTGTAGGGAACAGGTTAGGGTATGACAACGGTTTTGGGTGAGCGTACGTTTTAGGGTATGTATTAGTGTTAGCGTACGGGTTAGGATTAGGGGACTTGTTAGGGTAAGGCTTAGGGTAAGGGTTAGGGTAAGGGTTAGGGTTAGGGTTAGGGAATGGGGACGGTTTAGGGGACAGGTTAGTGTACGACAACGGTTTAGGGTGAGCGTACGTGTTAGGGTATGGGTTAGAGTTAGCATACGGGTTAGGATTCGGGGACGGTTTAGGGTAAGGCTTCGGGTAAGGTTTCGGGTTAGGGTTAGGTTTAGGGTTAGGGTTAGGTTTAGGGGACAGTGACGGTTTAGGGGACAGGTTAGCGTACGACAACGGTTTAGGGTGAGCGTACGTGTTAGGGTATGGTTTAGTGTTAGCGTACGGGTTAGGATTAGGGGACGGGTTAGGGTAAGGTTTCGGGTAAGGATTAGGGTTAGGGTTAGGGTTAGGGTTAGGGTTAGGGAACGGGGACGGTTTAGGGGACAGGTTAGGGTACGACAACGGTTTAGGGTGAGCGTACGTGTTAGGGTACGTGTTAGAGTTAGCATACGGGTTAGGATTAGGGGACAGGTTAGGGTAAGGCTTCTGGTAAGGGTTCGGGTTAGGGTTAGGGTTAGGGTTAGGTTTAGGGGACGGTGATGGTTTAGGGGACAGGTTAGTGTACGACAATGGTTTAGGGTGAGCCTACGTGTTAGGGTACGGGTTAGTGTTAGCGTACGGGTTAGTGTAAGGCTTCGGGTAAGGGTAAGGGTTAGGGTTAGGTTTACATTTAGGGTTAGGGGACGGGGACGGTTTAGGGGACAGTTTAGGGTACGACAACGGTTTAGGGTGAGCGTACGTGTTAGGGTACGGGTTAGTGTTAGAGTACGGGTTAGGATTAGGGGACGGGTTAGGGTAAGGCTTCGGGTAAGGGTTAGGGTTAGGGTTAGGGTTAGGGTTATGGGACGGGGACGGGGACGGTTTAGGGGACAGGTCAGTGTATGACAACGGTTTAGGGTGAGCGTACGTGTTAGGGTACGGGTTTGTGTTAGCGTACGGTTTAGGATTAGGGGACGGGTTAGTGTAAGGCTTCGGGTAAGGGTTAGGTTTAGGGTTAGGGTTAGGGTTAGGGGACGGGGACGGTTTAGGGGACAGGTTAGGGTACGACAAGGTTTAGGGTGAGCGTACGTGTTAGGGTACGGGTTAGTGCTAGCGTACGGGTTAGGATTAGAGGTCGGGTTAGGGTAAGGCTTCGGGTAAGGGTTAGGGTTAGGGTTAGGGTTAGGGTTAGGGGACGGGGACGGGGACGGTTTAGGGGACAGGTTAGGGTATGACAACGGTTTAGGGTGTGCGTATCTGTTAGGGTACGGTTTAGTATTAGCGTACGGGTTAGGATTAGGGGACGTGTTAGGGTAAGGCTTCGGGTAAGGGTTAGTTTTAGGGTTAGGGTTAGGGTTAGGGTTAGGGGACGGGGACCGTTTAGGGGACAGGCTAGGGTACGACAACGGTTTATGGTGAGCGTACGTGTTAGGGTACGGGTTAGTGTTAGCGTATGGGTTAGGATTAGGGGACAGGTTAGGGTAAGGCTTCGGGTAAGGGTTAGTGTTAGGGTTAGGGTTAGGGGACGGGGACGGTTTAGGGGACAGGTTAGGGTACGGCAACGGTTTAGGGTGAGCGTACGTATTAGGGTACGGGTTAGTGTTAGCGTACGGGTTAGGTTTTGGGGACGGGTTAGGGTAAGGCTTCGGGAAAGGGTTAGGGTTAGAGTGAGGGTTAGGGTTAGGGTTAGGGGACGGGGACGGTTTAGGGGACTGGTTAGGGTACGACAACATTTTAGTGTGAGCGTACGTGTTAGGGTACGGGTTAGTGTTAGCGTACAGGTTAGGATTAGGGGGCGGGTTAGGGTAAGGCTTCGGGTAAGGGTTAGGGTTAAGTTTATGTTTAGGGTTATTGTTAGGGGACGGGGACGCTTTAGGGGACAGGTTAGGTTACGACAACGGTTTAGCGTGAGCGTACGTGTTAGGGTACGTGTTAGAGTTAGCGTACGGGTAAGGATTAGGGGACGGGTTAGGGTAAGGCTTCGGGTAAGGGTTAGGTTTAGGGTTAGGGTTAGGGTTAGGGTTAGGGTTAGGGGACGGGGACGGTTTAGGGGACAGGTTAGGGTTAGGGTTAGGGTTAGGGTTAGGGTTAGGGTTAGGGTTAGGGGACAGGGACGGGGACGGTTTAGGGGACAGGTTAGGGTACGACAACGGTTTAGGGTGAGCGTACGTGTTAGGGTACGGGTTAGTGTTAGCGTACGGGTTAGGATTAGGGGATGGGTTAGGGTAAGGCTTCGGGTAAGGGTTAGTTTTAGGGTTAGGGTTAGGGGACGGGGACGCGGACGGTTTAGGGGACAGGTTAGTGTACGACAACGGTTTAGGGAGAGCGTACGTGTTAGGGTACTGGTTACTGTTAGCGTACGGGTTAGGATTATGGGACAGGTTTGGGTAAGGTTTGGGTAAGGGTTAGGGTTAGGGTTAGGGTTAGGGTTAGGGTTAGGGGACGGGGACGGTTTAGGGGACAGGTTAGGGTACGACAAAAATTTAGGATGAGCGTACGTGTTAGGGTACGGGTTAGTGTTAGCGTACGGGTTAGGATTACGGGACGGGTTAGGGTAATGCTTCGGGTAAGAGTTAGGTTTACGGTTAGGGTTAGTGTTAGGGGATGGGGACAGTTTAGGGGACAGGTTACGGTACGACAACGGTTTAGGGTGAGCGTACGTGTTAGTGTATGGGTTAGTGTTAGCGTACGGGTTAGGATTAGGGGACGGGTTAGTGTAAGGCTTCGGGTAAGGATTAGGATTAGGGTTAGGGTTAGGGTTAGGGTTAGGGGACGGGGACGGTTTAGGGGACAGGTTAGGGTACGACAATGGTTTAGGCTGAGTGTACGTGTTAGGGTACAGGTTAGTGTTAGCCTACGGGTTAGGATTAGGGGACGGGTTAGGGTAAGGCTTCGGGTAAGGGTTAGGGTTAGGGTTAGGGTTAGGGGACGGGGACTGTTTAGGGGACAGGTTAGTGTACGACAACTGTTTAGGGTGAGCGTATGTGTTAGGGTACGGGTTAGTGTTAGCGTACGGGTTAGGATTAGGGGAAGGTTTAGTGTAAGGCTTCGGGTAAGGGTTTGGGTTAGGGTTTGGGTTAGGGGTAGGGGACAGGGACGGGAACGGTTTAGGGGTAGGTTAGGGTACGACAACGTTTTAGGGTGAGCGTACGTGTTAGGGTATGGGTTAGTGTTATCGTATGGTTTAGGATTAGGGGACGGGTTAGAGTAAGGCTTCGGGTAAGGGTTAGGGTTAGGGTTAGGGTTAGGGTTAGGGTTAGGTGACGGGGACGGTTTTGGGGACAGGTTAGTGTACGACAACGGTTTAAGGTGAGCGTACGTGTTAGGGCATGGGTTAGTGTTAGCGTACGGGTTAGGCTTATGGGACGGGTTAGGGTAAGGCTTCGGGTAAGGGTTAGCGTTAGTGTTAGGGTTAGGGTTAGGGTTAGGGGACGTGGACGGTTTAGGGGACAGGTTATGGTACGACAACATTTTAGGGTGAGCGTACGTGTTAGGGTACGTGTTAGTGTTAGAGTACGGGTTAGGATTAGGGGACGGGTTATGGTAATGTTTCGGGTAAGGGTTAGGGTTAGGTTTAGGGTTAGGGTTAGGGGACGGCGACGGTTTAGGGGACAGGTTAGGGTACGACAACTGTTTAGGGTGAGCGTACGTGTTAGGGTACAGGTTAGTGTTAGCGTACGGGTAAGGATTAGGTGACGGGTTAGGGTAAGGCTTCGGGTAAGGTTTAGGGTTAGGGTTAGGGTTACGGTTAGGGTTAGGTGACGGGGATGGTTTTTGGGACAGGTTAGTGTACGACAACGGTTTACGGTGAGCGTACGTGTTAGGGCATGGGTTAGTGTTAGCGTACGGGTTAGGCTTATGGGACGGGTTAGGGTAAGGCTTCGGGTAAGGGTTAGCGTCAGTGTTAGGGTTAGGGTTAGGGTTAGGGGATGTGGACGGTTTAGGGGACAGGTTATGTTACGACAACGTTTTAGGGTGAGCTGACGTCTTAGGGTATGTGTTAGTGTAAGCGTACGGGTTAGGTTTAGGGGACGGGTTATAGTAATGCTTCGGGTAAGGGTTAGGGTTAGGTTTAGGGTTAGGGTTCGGGGACGGGGACGGTTTAGGGGACAGGTTAGGGTATGACAACTGTTTAGGGTGAGCGTACGTGTTAGGGTACGGGTTAGTGTTAGCGTACGGGTTAGGATTAGAGGACGGGTTAGGGTAAGGCTTCGGGTAAGGGTTAGGGTTATGGTTAGGGTTAGGGATAGGGGACGGGGACGGGGACGGTTTAGGGGACAGGTTAGAGTACGACAACGGTTTAGGGTGAGCATACGTGTTAGGGAACGGGTTAGTGTAAGCCTACGGGTTAGGATTAGTGGACGGGTTAGGGTAAGGCTTCGGGTAAGGGTTAGGGTTAGGGTTAGGGTTAGGGTTAGGGGACGTGGATGGGGACGGTTTAGGGGACAGGTTAGTGTACGACAACAGTTTAGGGTGAGCGTACGTGTTAGGGTACGGGTTAGTGTTAGCCTACGGGTTAGGATTAGGTGACGGGTTAGGGTATGGCTTCGGGTAAGGTTTAGGGTTAGGGTTAGGGTTAGGGTTAGGGTTAGGGGACGGGGAGGGTTTAGGGAACAGGTTAGGGTACGACAACGGTTTAGGTTGAGCGTACGTGTTAGGGTATGGGTTAGTGTTATCTTATGGGTTAGGATCAGGGGACGGGTTAGGTTAAGGCTTCGGGTAAGGGTTCGGGTTAGGGTTAGGGTTAGGGTTAGGGTTAGGGTGAGGGGACGGTGACAGTTTAGGGGACAGGTTAGGTTACGACAACGGTTTAGGGTGAGCGTACGTGTTAGGGTACGGGTTAGTGTTAGCGTACGGGTTAGTATTAGGGGACGGGTTAGGGTAAGGCTTCGGGTCAGGGTTAGGGTTAGGGTTAGGGTTAGGGTTAGGGGACGGGGACGGTTTAGGGGACAGGTTAGGGTACGACAAAGATTTAGAATGAGCGTACGTGTTAGGGTACGGGTTAGTGTTAGCATACGGGTTAGGATTACGGGACGGGTTAGTGTAACGCTTCGGGTAAGAGTTAGGTTTAGGGTTAGGGTTAGGGTTAGGGTTAGGGGACGGGGAAGGTTTAGGGGACAGGTTAGGGTACGACAACGGTTTAGGGTGAGCGTACGTGTTAGGGTACAGGTTAGTGTTAGCCTACGGGTTAGGATTAGGGGACGGTTTAGGGTAAGGCTTCGGGTAAGGGTTAGGGTTAGGGTTAGGGTTAGGGGATGGGGACTGTTTAGGGGACAGGTTAGTGTACGAAAACTGTTTAGTGTGAGCGTATGTGTTAGGGTACGGGTTAGTGTTAGCGTACGGGTTAGGATTAGGGGAAGGTTTAGTGTAAGGCTTCGGGTAAGGTTTTGGGTTAGGGTTAGGGTTAGGGGTAGGGGACGGGGACGGGAACGGTTTAGGGGTAGGTTAGGGTACGACAACCGTTTAGTGTGAGTGTACGTTTTAGGGTATATGTTAGTGTTAGCGTATGGGTTAGGATTAGGGGACGGGTTAGGGTAAGGCTTCGGGTAAGGGTTAGGGTTACGGTTAGGGTTAGAGTAAGTGTTAGGGGACGGGGACGGTTTAGGGGACAGCTTAGTCTACGACAACGGTTTAGGGTGAGCGTACGTGTTAGGGTACGGGTTAGTGTTAGCGTACGGGTTAGGATTAGGGGACGTGTTAGGGTAAGGCTTCGGGTAAGGGTTAGGGTTAGGTTTAGGTTTAGGTTACGGGGACGGTTTAGGGGACAGGTTAGTGTACGACAACGGTTTAGGGTGAGCGTACGTGTTAGAGTACGGGTTAGTGTTAGCGTACGGTTTAGGATCACGGGACGGGTTAGGGTAAGGCTTCGGGTAAGTGTTAGTGTTAGGGTTAGGTTTAGGGTTAGGGTTAGGGTTAGGGTTAGGGGATGGGGTCGGTTTAGGGGACAGGTTAGCGTACGACAACGTTTTAAGGTGAGCGTACGTGTTAGGGTACGGGTTAGTGTTAGCGTACGCGTTAGGATTAGGGGACGGGTTAGGGTAAGCCTTCGAGTAAGGGTTAGGGTTAGGGTTAGGGTTAGGGGACGGGGACGGGGACGATTTAGGGGACAGGTTGGGGTACGACAACGGTTTAGGGTGAGCGTACATGTTAGGGTACGGGTTAGTGTTAGCGTATGGTTTAGGATTAGGGGAAGGGGTAGGGTAAGGCTTCGGGTAAGGGTTAGGGTTATGGTTAGGGATAGGGTTAGGGGACGGGGACGGGGACGGTTTAGGGGACAGGTTAGGGTATGACAACGGTTTAGGGTGTGCGTAGCTGTTAGGGTACGTTTTAGTGTTAGCGTACGGGTTAGGATTAGGGGACGTGTTAGGGTAAGGCTTCGGGTAAGGGTTAGGTTTAGGGTTAGGGTTAGGGTTAGGGGACGGGGACGGGGACGGTTTAGGGGACATGCTAGGGTACGACAATGGTTTATGGTGAGCGTACGTGTTAGGGTACGGGTTAGTGTAAGCGTACGGGTTAGGATTAGGGGACAGGTTAGTGTAAGGCTTCGGGTAAGGGTTAGTGTTAGGGTTAGGGTTAGGGGACGGGGACGGTTTAGGGGACAGGTTAGGGTACGACAACGGTTTAGGGTGAGCGTACGTGTTAGGGTACGGGTTAGTGTTAGCGTATGGTTTAGGATTAGGTGAAGGGTTAGGGTAAGGCTTCGGGTAAGGGTTAGGGTTAGGGTTAAGGTTAGGGTTAGGGGACGGGGACGGTTTAGGGGACAGGTTAGGGTACGACACGGTTTACGGTGAGTGGACGTGTTAGGGTACGGGTTAGTGTTAGCGTACGGGTTAGGATTAGAGGACGGGTTAGTTTAAGGCTTCGGGTAAGGGTTAGGGTTAGGGTTAGGGGACGGGGACGGGGACGGTTTAGGGGACAGGTTAGGGTATGACAACGGTTTAGGGTGTGCGTAGCTGTTAGGGTACGTTTTAGTGTTAGCGTACGGGTTACGATTAGGGGACGGGTTAGGGTAAGGCTTCGGGTAAGGGATAGAGTTAGGGTTAGGGTTAGGGGACGGGGAAGGTTTAGGGGACAGGTTAGGGTACCACAACGGTTTAGAGTGAGCGTACGTTTTCGGGTACGGGTTAGTGTTAGCGTACGGGTTAGGATTAGGGGACGGGTTAGGGTAAGGCTTCGGGTAAGGGTTAGGGTTAGGGTTAGGGTTAGGGTTAGGGTTAGGGGACGGGGACGGTTTAGGGGACTGGTTAGGGTACGACAACGTTTTAGGGTGAGTGTACGTGTTAGGGTATGGGTTAGTGTTAGCGTACATGTTAGGATAAGGGGACGGGTTAGGGTAAGGCTTCGGGTAAGGTTTGGGTTAGGTTTATGTTTAGGGTTAGCGTTAGGTGACGGGGACGTTTTAGGGTACAGGTTAGGGTACGACAACGGTTTAGCGTGAGCGTACGTGTTAGGGTACGGGTTAGAGTTAGCATATGGGTTAGGATTAGGGGACGGGTTAGGGTAAGGCTTCGGGTAAGGGTTAGGTTTAGGGTTAGGTTTAGGTTTAGGGTTAGGGTTAGGCGATGGGGACGGTTTAGGGGACAGGTTAGGGTACGACAACGGTTTAGGTGAGCGTACGTGTTAGGGTACGGGTTATTGTTAGAGTTCGGGTTAGGATTAGGGGACGGGTTAGGGTAAGGCTGCGGGTAAGGGTTAGGGTTAGGGTTAGCGTTAGGGTTAGGGGACGGGGACGGGGACGGTTTAGGGGACAGGTTAGGGTACGACAGCGGTTTAGGGTGAGCGTACGTGTTAGGGTACGGGTTAGTGTTAGCGTAAGGGTTAGGATTAGGGGACGGGTTAGGGTAAGGCTTCGGGTAAGGGTTAGGTTTAGGGTTAGGGTTAGGGTTAAGGGACGGGGACGGTTTAGGGGACAGGTTAGTGTACGACAACGGTTTAGGGTGAGCGTACGTTTTAGGGTACGGGTTAGTATTAGCGTACGGGTTAGGATTAGGGGACGGGTTTGGGTAAGGCTTCGGGTAAGGGTTAGGGTTAGGGTTAGGATTACGGTTAGTGTTAGGGGACGGGGACGGTTTAGGGGACAGGTTAGGGTACGACAAAATTTAGGGTGAGCGTACGTGTTAGGGTACGGGTTAGTGGTAGCGTACGGGTTAGGATTACGTGACGGGTTAGGGTAAGGCTTCGGGTAAGAGTTAGGTTTAGGGTTAGGGTTAGGGTTAGTGTTAGGGGACGGGGACAGTTTAGGGGACAGTTTAGGGTACGACAACGGTTTAGGGTGAGCGTACGTGTTAGTGTATGTGTTAGTGTTAGCGTACGGGTTAGGATTAGGGGACGGGTTAGGGTAAGGGTTAGGGTTAAGGTTAGTGTTAGGGTTAGGGTTAGGGGACGGGGACGGTTTAGGGGACAGGTTAGGGTACGACAACGATTTAGCGTGAGCGTACGTGTTAGGGTACGGGTTAGTGTTAGCCTACGGGTTAGGATTAGGGGACGGGTTAGTGTAAGGCTTCGGGTAAGGGTTAGGGTTAGGGTTAGTGTTAGGGTTACGGGACGGGGACCGTTTAGGGTACAGGTTAGGGTAAGACAACAGTTTAGGGTGAGCGTACGTGTTAGGGTACGGGTTTGTGTTAACGTACGTGTTAGGATAAGGGGATGGGTTAGGGTAAGGCTTCGGGTAAGGTTTAGGGTTAGGGTTAGGGTTAGGGTTAGGGTTAGGGTAAGGGTTAGGTTTAGGATTAGGGTTAGGGTTAGGGTTAGTGTTAGGGGACGGTTTAGGGGACAGGTTAGGGTACGAGAACGGTTTAGGGTGAGCGTACGTTTTAGGGTACGGGTTAATGTTAGCATAAGGGTTAGGATTAGGGGATGGGTTAGTGTAAGGCTTCGGGTAAGGGTTAGGGTTAAGGTTAGGGTTAGGGTTAGGGTTACGGTTAGGGTTAGGGGTCAGGGACGGTTTAGGGGTAAGGTTAGGGTACGACAACTGTATAGGGTGTGCGTACGTTTTAGGGTACGTGTTCGTGGAAGCGTATGGGTTAGGATTAGGGGATGGGTTAGGGTAATGCTTCGGGTAAGGGTTAGGGTGAGGGTTAGGGTTAGGGTTAGGGTTAGGGGACGGGGTCGGTTTAGGGGACAAGTTCGGGTACGACAACGTTTGAAGTTGAGCGTACGTTTTAGGGTATGGGTTAGTGTTAGCGTACGGGTTAGGATTATGGGACGGGTTAGGGTAAGGCTTTGGGTAAGGGTTAGGGCTGGGTTAGTGTTAGGGTTAGGGTTAGGGGACGGGGACGGTTTAGGGAACAGGTTAGTGTACGACAACGGTTTAGGGTGAGCGTACGTGTTAGGGTACGGGTTAGTGTTAGCGTACGGTTTAGGATTAGGGGACGGGTTAGTGTAAGGATCTGGGTAAGGGTTAGTGTTAGGGGTAGGCTTAGGGTTAGGGTTAGGGTTAGGGGACGGTTTAGGGGACAGGTTAGGGTACGACAACGGTTTCGGGTGAGCGTACATGTTAGGGTATGGGTTAGTGTTAGCGTACGGGTTAGGATTAGGGGACAGTTTAAGGTAAGGCTTCGGGTAAGTGTTAGGGTTAGGGTTAGGGTTAGGGTTAGGGTTAGGGTTAGGGTTAGGGGACGGGGACGGTTTAGGGGACAGGTTAGGGTACGACAACGGTTTAGGGTGAACGTACGTGTTAGGGTACGGTTTAGTGTTAGCGTACGGGTTAGGATTATGGGACGGGTTAGGCTAAGGCTTCGGGTAAGGGTTAGGGTTAGGGTTAGGGTTAGGGTTAGGGTTAGGTGACGGGGACGGTTTAGGGGACAGGTTAGGGTACGACAACGTTTTAGGGTGAGCGTACGTGTTAGGGTATGGATTAATGTTAGCGTTCAGCTAGGATTATGGGTCGGGTTAGGGTAAGGCTTCGGGTAAGGGTTAGGGTTAGGGTTAGGGGATGGGGACGGTTTAGGGGACAGGTTACGGTACGACAACGGTTTAGGGTGAGCGTACGTGTTAGGGTACGTGTTAGTGTTAGCGTACTGGTTAGGATTACGGGACGGGTTAGGGTAAGGCTTCGGGTAAGGGTTAGGGTTAGGGTTAGGGTTAGGGTTAGGGGACGGGGATGGGGACGGTTTAGGGGACAGGTTAGTGTACGACTACGGTTTAGAGTGAACGTACGTGTTAGGGTATGGGTTAGTGTTAGAATACGGTTTAGGATTAGTGGACGGGTTAGGTTAAGGCTTCGGTTAAGGGTTAGGGTTAGGGTTAGGGTGAGTGTTAGGTGAAGGGGACGGTTTAGGGGAGAGATTAGGGTACGACAACGGTTTAGGGTGAGCGTACGTGTTAGGGTACAGGTTAGTGTTAGCGTATGGGTTAGGATTAGGGGACGGGTTAGGGTAAGGCTTCGGGTAATTTTTAGGGTTAGGGTTAGGGTTAGGGTTAGGGGACGGGGACGGTTTAGGGGCAAGGTTATGGTAGGACAAAGGTGTAGGGTGAGCGTACGTGTTAGGGTACGGGTTAGTGTTAGCGTACGGGTTAGGATTAGGGGACGGGTTAGGGTAAGGCTTCGCGTAAGGATTAGGGTTAAGTTAGGGTTAGGGTTAGGGGACGGGGACGGTTTAGGGGACAGGTTAGTGTACGACAACGGTATAGGGTGAGCGTACGTGTTAGGGTACGGGTTAGTGTTAGCGTACGGTTTAGGATTACGGGACGGGTTAGTGTAAGGCTTCGGGTAAGTGTTAGGGTTAGGGTTAGTGTTAGGGTTAGGGTTAGGGGATGAGGACGGTTTAGGGGGACAGGTTAGGGTACGACAACGTTTTAGGGTGAGTGTACGTGTTAGGGTACGGGTTAGTGATAGCGTACGGGTTAGGATTAAGGTACGGGTTAGGGTAAGGCTTCGAGTATGGATTAAGGTTAGGGTTAGGGTTAGGGTTAGGGGAAGGGGACGGTTTAGGGGACAGGTTAGGGTATACCAACGATTTAGTGTGAGCGTACGTGTTAGGGTACGGTTTAGTGTTAGAGTACGGGTTAGGATTAGGGGACGGTTAGGGTAAGGCTTCGGGTTAGGGTTAGGGTTAGGGTTAGGGTTAGGGTTAGTGTTAGGGGTCGGGGGAAGGTTTAGGGGACAGGTTAGGGTACGACAACGGTTTAGGGTGTGCGTACGTGTTACGGTACGGGTTAGTGGTAGCGTACGGTTTAGGATCAGGGGACGGGTTAGGGTAAGGCTTCGGATAAGGGTTAGGGTTAGGGTTAGGGTTAGGGTTAGTGGACAGGGTCGGTTTAGGGGACAGGTTAGGGTACGACAACGTTTTAAGGTGAGCGTACTTGTTAGGGTACGGGTTAGTGTTAGCGTACGGGTTAGGATTAGGGGACGGGTTAGGGTAAGGCTTCGGGTAAGGGTTAGGTTTAGGTTTAGGGTTAGGGTTAGGGTTAGGGGACGGGGACGTTTTAGGGTACAGGTTAGGGTACGACAACGGTTTAGGGTGAGCGTACGTGTTAGGGTACGGGTTAGTGTTAGCATACGGGTTAGGATTAGGGGACGGGTTAGGGTAAGGCTTCGGGTAAGGGTTAGGGTTAGGGTTAGGGTTAGGGGACAGGGACCGTTTAGGGGAGAGGTTAGGGTAAAACAACGGTTTAGGGTGAGCGTACGTGTTAGGGTACGGGTTAGTGTTATCGTACGGTTTAGGATTAGGGGACGGGTTAGTTTAAGGCTTCGGGTAAGGGTTAGGGTTAGGGTTAGGGTTTGGGTTAGGGGTCTGGGACGGTTTAGGGGACAGGTTAGGGTACGACAACGGTTTAGGGTGAGCGTACATGTTAGGGTACGGGTTAGTGTTAGCGTACGGGTTAGGATTAGGGGACGGATTAGGGTAAGACTTCGGGTAAGGGTTAGGTTTAGTGTTAGGTTAGGGTTAGGGGACGGGGACGGTTTAGGGGACAGGTTAGGGTTCAACAACGGTTTAGGGTGAGCATAAGTGTTAGGGTACAGTTTAGTGTTAGCGTACGGATTAGGATTAGGGTACGGGTTAGGGTAAGGCTTCGGGTAAGGATTAGGTTTAGGTTTAGGTTTAGGGTTAGGGTTAGGGGATGGGGAAGGTTTAGCGTACAAGTTAGGGTAAGACAAAGGTTTAGGGTGAGCGTACGTGTAGGGTAGATTAGTGTTAGCATACGGGTTAGGATTAGGGGACGGGTTAGGTTAAGGCTTCGGGTAAGGGTTAGGTTTAGGGTTAGGTTTAGGGTTAGGGTTAGGGGACGGGGACTGTTTAGGGGACAGGTTAGAGTACGACAACGGTTTAGGCTGAGCGTACGTCTTAGGGTGCGGGTTAGTGTTAGCGTACGGTTTAGGATTACGGGACGGGATAGTGTAAAGCTTCGGGTAAGGGTTAGGATTAGGGTTAGGTTTAGGGTTAGGTGACGGGGACAGTTTAGGCGACATGTTAGGGTACGACAATGGTTTAGGGTGAACGTACCTGTTAGCATACGGGTTAGTGTTAGGGTACTGGTTAGCAATAGGGGACGGGTTAGTGTAAGGCTTCGGGTAAGGGTTAGGGTTAGGGTTAGGGTTAGGTTTAGGGTTAGGTTACGGGGACGGTTTAGGGGACAGGTTAGGGTTCAACAACAGTTTAGGGTGAGTGTACGTATTACGGTACGGGTTAGTGTTAGCGTACGGGTTAGGATTACGGGACGGGTTAGTGTAAGGCTTCGGGTAAGGGTTAGGGTTAGGGTTAGGGTTAGGGGACGGGGACGGGGATGGTTTAGGGGACAGGTTAGGGTACGACTACGGTTTAGGGTGAACGTACGTGTTAGGGTACGGGTTAGTGTTAGAATACGGTTTAGGATTAGGGGACGGATTAGGTTAAGGCTTCGGGTAAGGGTTAGGGTTAGGGTTAGGGTTAGGGTTAGGGGACGGGGACGATTTAGGGTACAGGTTAGGGTACGACAACGGTTTAGGGTGAGCGTACGTGTTAGGGTACGGGTTAGTGTTAGCGTACGGGTAGGATTAGGGGACGGGTTAGGGTAAGGCTTCGGGTAAGGGTTAGGGTTAGGGTTAGGGTTAGGGTTAGGGTTAGGGAACGGGGACGGTTTAGGGGACAGTTTAGGGTACGACAACGGTTTAAGGTGAGCGTACGTGTTAGGGTACGGGTTAGTGTTAGTGTACGGTTTAGGATTAGGGGATGGGTTAGGGTAAGCCTTCGGGAAAGGGTTAGGTTTAGGTTAGGATTAGGGTTAGGTTTAGGGGATGGGGACGTTTTAGGGGACAGGTTAGTGTACGACAACGATTTAGGGTGAGCGTATGTGTTAGGGTACGGGTTAGTGTTAGCGTACGTGTTAGGATTAGGGGACAGGTTAGGGTAAGGCTTCGGGTAAGTGTTAGGTTCAGGGTTACGGTTAGGTTTAAGGTTAGGGGACGGGGAAGGTTAGGGGACCGGTTAGTGTAGGACAACGTTTTAGGGTGAGCGTATGTGTTAGGGTATGGGTTAGTGTTAGCGTACAACTAGGATTAGGGGTCGGGTTAGGGTAAGGCTTCGGGTAACGGTTAGGGTTAGGGTTAGGGTTAGGGGATGGGGACGGTTTAGGGACAGGTTACGGTTACGACAACGGTTTAGGGTGTGCGTACGTGTTAGGGTACGGGTTAGTGTTACCGTACGGGTTAGGATTAGGGGACCGGTTAGGATAAGGCTTCGGGTAAGGGTTAGGTTTAGGGTTTGGGTTAGGGTTAGTGTTAGGGGACGGGGACGGTTTAGGGGACAGGTTAGGTTACGACAACGGTTTAGGGTGAGCGTACGTGTTAGGGTAAGGGTTAGTGTTAACGTACGGGTTAGGATAAGGGGACGGTTTAGCGTAAGGGTTCGGGTAAGGAATAGGATTAGGGTTAGGGTTAGGGTTAGGGTACCGGGACGGTTTAGGGGTCAGGTAAGGTTACGACAACTGTTTAGGGTTAGCCAACCTTTTAGGGTACGGTTTAGTGTTAGCGTACGCGTTAGGATTAGGGGACGGGTTAGGGTAAGGCTTCGGGTAAAGTTTAGGGTTAGGGTTAGGGTTAGTGTTAGGGGACGGGGACGATTTAGGGGACAGGTTAGGGTTAGGGTTAGGGTTAGGGTTAGGGTTTGGGTTAGGGGACGGGGACGGTTTAGGGGACAGGTTAGAGAACGTAAACGGTTTAGGATGAGCGTACGTATTAGGGTACGGGTTAGTGTTAGCGTACGGGTTAGGATTAGGGGACGGGTAGGGTAAGGCTTCGGGTAAGGGTTAGGGTTAGGGTTAGGGTTAGGGTTAGGGTTAGGGTTAGGATTAGGGGACGGGGACGGTTTAGGGGACAGGTTAGTGTACGACAACGGTTTAGGGTGAGCGTACGTGTTAGGGTATGGGTTAGAGTTAGCGTACGGGTTAGGATTAGGGGACGGGTTAGGGTAAGGCTTCGGGTAAGGGTTAGGGTTAGGGTTAGGGTTAGGGGACGGGGACGGGGACGGTTTAGGGGACAGGTTAGGGTACGGCAACGGTTTAGTGTGAGCGTACGTGTTAGGGTACGGGTTAGTGTTATCGTATGGGTTAGGATTAGGGGACGGTTTACGGTAAGGCTTCGGGTAAGGTTTAGGGTTAGGGTTAGGGTTAGGGTTAGGGTTAGGGGACGGGGACGGTTTAGGGGACAGGTTAGTGTACGACAACGGTTTAGGGTGAGCGTACGTGTTAGGGTATTGGTTAGTGTTAGCGTACGGGTTAGGATTAGGGGACGGGTTAGGGTAAGGCTTCAGGTAAGGTTTAGGGTTAGGGTTAGGGTTAGGGTTATGGGACGGGGACGGTTTAGGGGACAGGTTAGGGTACAACGGTTTAGGGTGAGCGTACGTGTTAGGGTACAGGTTAGAGTTAGCATACGGGTTAGGATTAGGGGACGGGTTAGGGTAAGGCTTCGGGTAAGTTTTAGGGTTAGGGTTAGGGTTAGGGTTAGGGTTAGGCGACGGGGACGGTTTAAGGGACAGGTTAGGGTACGACAACGGTTTAGGGGGAGCGTACGTGTTAGGGTACAGGTTAGTGTTAGCGTACGGTTTAGGATTAGGGGACTGGTTAGGATAAGGCTTCGGGTAAGGGTTAGGGTTAGGATTAGTGTTAGGGTTAGGGGATGGGGACAGTTTAGGGGACAGGTTAGGGTACGACCAACTTTTAGGGTGAGCGTACGTGTTAGGGTACGGGTTAGTTTTAGCGTACGGGTTAGTATTAGGGGACGGTTTAGGGTAAGGCTTCGGGTAAGGGTTCGGGTTAGGATTAGGGTTAGGGTTAGGGTTAGGGTGAGGGGATGGTGACGGTTTAGGGGACAGGTTAGGGTACGACAACGGTTTAGGGTGAGCGTACGTGTTAGGGTACGGGTTAGTGTTACCGTACGGGTTAGGATTAGGGGACGGGTTAGGATAAGGCTTCGGGTAAGGGTTAGGTTTAGGGTTTGGGTTAGGGTTAGTGTTAGGGGACGGGGACGGTTTAGGGGACAGGTTAGGTTACGACAACGGTTTAGGGTGAGCGTACGTGTTAGGGTACGGGTTAGTGTTAGCGTACGGGTTAGGATAAGGGGACGGTTTAGCGTAAGGGTTCGGGTAAGGAATAGGATTAGGGTTAGGGTTAGGGTTAGGGTACCGGGACGGTTTAGGGGTCAGGTAAGGGTACGACAACTGTTTAGGGTTAGCCAACCTTTTAGGGTACGGTTTAGTGTTAGCGTACGCGTTAGGATTAGGGGACGGGTTAGGGTAAGGCTTCGGGTAAGGTTTAGGGTTAGGGTTAGTGTTAGGGGACGGGGACGATTTAGGGGACAGGTTAGGGTTAGGGTTAGGGTTAGGGTTAGGGTTTGGGTTAGGGGACGGGGACGGTTTAGGGGACAGGTTAGAGAACGAAAACGGTTTAGGATGAGCGTACGTATTAGGGTACGGGTTAGTGTTAGCGTACGGGTTAGGATTAGGGGAAGGGTTAGGGTAAGGCTTCGGGTAAGGTTTAGGGTTAGGGTTAGGGTTAGGGGACGGGGACGGGGACGGGGTCGGTTTAGGGGACAGGTTAGTGTACGACAAAGGTTTAGGATGAGCGTACGTGTTAGGGTACGGTTTAGTGTTAGCGTACGGGTTAGGATTAGGGTACGGGTTAGGGTAAGGCTTCGGGTAAGGGTTAGGGTTAGGGTTAGGGTTAGGGTTAGGGTTAGGGTTAGGATTAGGGGACGGGGACGGTTTAGGGGACAGGTTAGTGTACGACAACGGTTTAGGGTGAGCGTACGTGTTAGGGTATGGGTTAGAGTTAGCGTACGGGTTAGGATTAGGGGACGGGTTAGGGTAAGGCTTCGGGTAAGGGTTAGGGTTAGGGTTAGGGTTAGGGGACGGGGACGGGGACGGTTTAGGGGACAGGTTAGGGTACGGCAACGGTTTAGGGTGAGCGTACGTGTTAGGGTATTGGTTAGTGTTAGCGTACGGGTTAGGATTAGGGGACGGGTTAGTGTAAGGCTTCAGGTAAGGGTTAGGGTTAGGGTTAGGGTTAGGGTTATGGGACAGGGACGGTTTAGGGGACAGGTTAGGGTACGACAACGGTTTAGGGTGAGCGTACGTGTTAGGGTACAGGTTAGAGTTAGCATACGGGTTAGGATTAGGGGACGGGTTAGGGTAAGGCTTCGGGTAAGTTTTAGGGTTAGGGTTAGGGTTAGGGTTAGGGTTAGGCGATGGGGACGGTTTAAGGGACAGGTTAGGGTACGACAACGGTTTAGGGGGAGCGTACGTGTTAGGGTACAGGTTCGTGTTAGCGTACGGTTTAGGATTAGGGGACTGGTTAGGATAAGGCTTCGGGTAAGGGTTAGGGTTAGGATTAGTGTTAGGGTTAGGGGATGGGGACAGTTTAGGGGACAGGTTAGGGTACGACCAACTTTTAGGGTGAGCGTACGTGTTAGGGTACGGGTTAGTTTTAGCGTACGGGTTAGTATTAGGGGACGGTTTAGGGTAAGGCTTCGGGTAAGGGTTCGGGTTAGGATTAGGGTTAGGGTTAGGGTTAGGGTGAGGGGATGGTGACGGTTTAGGGGACAGGTTAGGGTACGACAACGGTTTAGTGTGAGCGTACGTGTTAGGGTACGGGTTAGTGTTAGCGTACGGGTTAGGATTTGGGGACGGGTTAGGTTAAGGCTTCGGGTCAGGGTTAGGGTAAGGGTTAGGGTTAGGGTTAGGGGACGGGGACGGTTTAGGGGACAGGTTAGGGTACGACAACGGTTTAGGGTGAGCGTACGTGTTTGGGTACGTGTTAGTGTTAGCGTACGGGTTAGGATTAGGGGACGGGTTATGGTAATGCTTCGGGTAAGGGTTAGGGTTAGGGTTAGGGTTAGGGTTAGGGAACGGGGACGGTTTAGGGAACAGGTTAGGGTATGACAACGGTTTTGGGTGAGCGTATGTGTTAGGGCATGGATTAGTGTTAGCGTTCGGGTAAGGATTAGGGGACGTGTTAGGGTAAGCTTTCGGGTAAGGTTTTGGGTTAGGTTTAGGGTTAGGGTTAGGGGACGGGGACGGTTTAGGGGACAGGTTAGGCTACGACAACGGTTTAGGTTGAGCGTACGTGTTAGGGTATGGGTTAGTGTTAGCGTACGGGTTAGGATTAAGGGATGGGTTAGTGTAAGGCTTCGGGTAAGGGTTAGGGTTAGGGTTAGTGTTAGGGTTAGGGTTAGGGGACAGGGACGGTTTAGGGGACAGGTTAGTGTACGACAACGGTTTAGGGTGAGCGTACGTGTTAGGGTACGGGTTAGTGTTAGCGTACGGGTTAGAATTAGGGGACGAGTTAGGGTAAGGCTTCGGGTAAGGGTTAGGGTTAGGGTTAGGGTTAGGGGACGGGGACGGTTTAGGGGACATGTTAGGGTACGACAACGGTTTAGGGTGAGCGTACGTGTTAGGGTACGGTTTAGTGTTAGCGTACGGGTTAGGATTAGAGGACGGGTTAGGGTAAGGCTTCGGGTAAGGGTTAGGGTTAGGGTTAGCGTTAGGGTTAGGGGACGGGGACGGGGACGGTTTAGGGGACAGGTTAGGTTACGCCAATGGTTTAGGGTGTGCGTATCTGTTAGGGTACGGTTTAGTGTTAGCGTACGGGTTAGGATTAGGGAACGGGTTAGGGTAAGGCTTCGGGTAAGGGTTAGGGTTAGGGTTAGGGTTAGGGTTAGGGGATGGGGACGGGGACGGTTTAGGGGACAGGTTAGTGTACGACAACAGTTTAGGGTGAGCGTACGTGTTAGGGTACGTGTTAGTGTTAGCGTACGGATTACGATTAGGGGACGGGTTAGGGTAAGGCTTCGGGTAAGGGTAAGGGTTAGGGTTAGGGTTAGGGTTAGGGGACGGGGACGGTTTAGGGGACAGGTTAGGGTACGACAACTGTTTAGGGTGAGCGTACGTGTTTGGGTACGGGTTAGTGTTAGCGTACGGGTTAGGATTAGGGGACGGGTTAGGGTAAGGTTTCGGGTCAGGGTTAGGTTTAGGGTTAGGGTTAAGGTTAGGGGACGGGGACGGTTTAGGGGACTGGTTAGGGTACGACAACATTTTAGGGTGAGCGTACGTGTTAGGGTACGGGTTAGTGTTAGCGTACATGTTAGGATTAGGGGACGGGTTAGGGTAAGGCTTCGGGTAAGGGTTAGGGTTAGGTTTATGTTTAGGTTTAGGGTTAGGGGACGGGGACGTTTTAGGGGACAGGTTAGAGTACGACAACGGTTTAGCGTGAGCGTACGTGTTAGGGTACGGGTTAGAGTTAGCGTACGGGTTAGGATTAGGGTACGGGTTAGGGTAAGGCTTCGGGTAAGGGTTAGGTTTAGGGTTAGGGTTAGGGTTAGGGTTAGGGTTAGGGGACGGGGACGGTTTAGGTGAAAGGTTAGGGTACGAAAACGGTTTAGGTTGAGCGTACGTGTTAGGGTACGAGTTAGTGTTAGCGTACGGGTTAGGATTAGGGGATAGGTTAGGGTAAGGCTTCGGGTAAGGGTTAGGTTTAGGGTTAGGGTTAGGGGACGGGGACGGGGATGGTTTAGGGGACAGGTTAGTGTACGACTACGGTTTAGGGTGAGCGTACGTGTTAGGGTACTGGTTAGTGTTAGCGTACGGGTTAGGATTAGGGGACGGGTTTGGGTAAGGCTTTGGGTAAGGGTTAGGGTTAGGGTTAGGGTTAGGCTTAGGGTTAGGGGACGGGGACGGTTTAGGGGACAGGTTAGGGTACGACAAAGATTTAGGATGAGCGTACGTGTTAGGGTACGGGTTAGTGTTAGCGTACGGGTTAGGATTACGGGACGGGTTAGGGTAAGGCTTCGGGTAAGAGTTAGGTTTAGGGTTAGGGTTAGGGTTAGGGTTAAGGGACGGGGACAGTTTAGGGGAGAGGTTAGGGTACGACAACGGTTTAGGGTGAGCGTAAGTGTTAGTGTACGGGTTAGTGTTAGCGTACGGGTTAGGTTTAGGTGACGGGTTAGTGTAAGGCTTCGGATAAGGGTTAGGGTTAGGGTTAGGGTTAGGGGACGGGGACGGTTTAGGGGACAGGTTAGGGTACGACAGCGGTTTAGGGTGAGCGTACGTGTTAGGGTACGGTTTAGTGTTAGCCTACGGGTTAGGATTAGGGGACGGGTTAGGGTAAGGCTTCGGGTAAGGTTTAGGGTTAGGGTTAGTGTTAGGGTTAGGGGACGGGGACTGTTTAGGGGACAGGTTAGTGTACGACAACTGTTTACGGTGAGCGTATATGTTAGGGTACGGTTTAGTGTTAGCGTACGGGTTAGGATTAGGGGAAGGGTTAGTGTAAGGCTTCGGGTAAGGGTTTGGGTTAGGGTTACGGTTATGGGTAGGGGACGGGGATCGGAACGGTTTAGGGGTAGGTTAGGGTACGACAACGGTTTAGGGTGAGTGTACGTGTTAGGGTATGTGTTAGTGTTAGCGTACGGGTTAGGATTAGGGGACGGGTTAGGGTAAGGCTTCGGATAAGGGTTAGGGTTACGGTTAGGGTTAGGGTTAGGGTTAGGGGACGGGGACGGTTTAGGGGACAGCTTAGGGTACGACAACGGTTTAGGGTGAGCGTACGTGTTAGGGTACGGGTTAGTGTTAGCGTACAGGTTAGGATTAGGGGACGGGTTAGGGTAAGGCTTCGGATAAGGGTTAGGGTTAGGTTTAGGTTTGGGTTACGGGGACGGTTTAGGGGACAGGTTAGTGTACGACAACGGTTTAGGGTGAGCGTACGTGTTAGGGTACGGGTTAGTGTTAGCGTACGCGTTAGGATTAGGGGACAGGTTAGGGTAAGGCTTCGAGTAAGGGTTAGGTTTAGGGTTAGGGTTAGGGTTAGGGAACGGGGACGATTTAGGGGACAGGTTAGGGTACGACAACGGTTTAGGGTGAGCGTACGTGTTAGGGTACGGGTTAGTGTTAGTGTATGGTTTAGGATTAGGGGAAGGGTTAGAGTAAGGCTTCGTGTAAGGGTTAGGGTTCGGGTTTGGGTTAGGGTTAGGGGACGGGGACGGTTTAGGGGACAGGTTAGTGTACGACACGGTTTAGGGTGAGCGTACGTGTTAGGGTACGGGTTAGTGTTAGCGTACGGGTTAGGATTAGAGGACGGGTTAGGGTAAGGCTTCGGGTACGGGTTAGGGTTAGGGTTAGGGTTAGGGGACGGGGACGGGGACGGGGACGGTTTAGGGGACAGGTTAGGGTACGACAACGGTTTAGGGTGTGCGTATCTGTTAGGGTACGGTTTAGTGTTAGCGTACGGGTTAGGATTAGGGGACGTGTTAGGGTAAGGCTTCGGGTAAGGGTTAGGTTTAGGGTTAGGTTTAGGGTTAGGGTTGGGGATGGGGACGGTTTAGGGCACAGGCTAGTGTAAGACAACGGTTTATGGTGAGCGTACGTGTTAGGGTACGGGTTAGTGTTAGCGTACGGGTTAGGATTAGGGGACGGGTTAGGGTAAGGCTTCGGGTAAGGGTTAGGATTAGGGTTAGGGTTAGGGTTAGGGGACGGGGACGGTTTAGGGGACAGGTTAGGGTACGAAAACAGATTAGGGTGAGCGTACTTTTTCGGGTATGGGTTAGTGTTAGCGTACGGGTTAGGATTAGGGGACGGGTTAGGGTAAGGCTTCGGTTAAGGGTTAGGGTTAGGGTTAGGGTTAGGGTTATGGTTAGGGGACGGGGACGGTTTAGGGGACTGGTTAGGGTACGACAACGTTTTAGGGTGAGCGTACGTGTTAGGGTATGGGTTAGTGTTAGCGTACATGTTAGGATTAGGGGACGGGTTAGGGTAAGGCTTCGGGTAAGGGTTAGGGTTAGGTTTATGTTTAGGGTGAGCGTTAGGGGACGGGGACGTTTTAGGGGACAGGTTAGGGTACGACAACGGTTTAGCGTGAGCGTACGTGTTAGTGAACGGGTTAGAGTTTGCGTACGGGTTAGGATTAGGGGACGGGTTAGGGTAAGGCTTCGGGTAAGGGTTAGGTTTAGGGTTAGGTTTAGGGTTAGGGTTAGGATTAGGGGACGGGGACGGTTTAGGGGACAGGTTAGGGTACGACAACGGTTTGGGTGAGCGTACGTGTTAGGGTACGGTTTATTGTTAGCGTTCGGGTTAGGATTAGGGGATGGGTTAGGGTAAGGCTTCGGGTAAGGGTTAGGGTTAGGGTTAGGGTTAGGGTTAGGGGACGGGGACGGTTTAGGGGACAGGGTAGGGTACGACAACGGTTTAGGGTGAGCGTACGTGTTAGGGTACGGGTTAGTGTTAGCGTACGGGTTAGGATTAGGGGACGGGTTAGGGTAAGGCTTCGGGTAAGGGTTAGGGTTAGGGTTAGGGTTAGGGTTAGGGTTAGGGGACGGGGACGGTTTAGGGGACAGGTTAGTGTACGACACGGTTTAGGGTGAGCGTACGTGTTAGGGTACGGGTTAGTGTTAGCCTACGGGTTAGGATTAGGGGACGGGTTAGGGTAAGGCTTCGGGTAAGGTTTAGGGTTAGGGTTAGTGTTAGGTTTAGGGGACGGGGACCGTTTAGGGTACAGGTTAGGGTACGACAACAGTTTAGGGTGAGCGTACGTGTTAGGTTACAGGTTTGTGTTAGCATACGGGTTAGGATTAGGGGAAGGGTTAGTGTAAGGCTTCGGGTAAGTGTTAGGGTTAGGGTTAGGGTTAGGGGTAGGGGACGGGGACGGGAACGGTTTAGGGGTAGGTTAGTGTTCGACAACGGTTTTGGGTGAGTGTACGTGTTAGGGTATGTGTTAGTGTTAGCGTACGGGTTAGGATTAGTGGACGGTTTAGGGTAAGGCTTCGGGTAAGTGTTAGTGTTACGGTTAGGGTTAGGGTTAGTGGACGGGGATGGGGACGGTTTAGGGGACAGCTTAGTGTACGACAAAGGTTTAGGGTGAGCGTACGTGTTAGGGTACGGTTTAGTGTTAGCGTACGGGTTAGGATTAGGGGACGGGTTAGGGTAAGGCTTCGGGTAAGGGTTAGGGTTAGGGTTAGGGTTAGGTTTGGGTTACGGGGACGGTTTAGGGGACAGGTTAGTGTACGACAACGGTTTAGGGTGAGCGTACGTGTTAGGGTACGGGTTAGTGTTAGCGTACGCGTTAGGATTAGGGGACAGGTTAGGGTAAGGCTTCGAGTAAGGGTTAGGTTTAGGGTTAGGGTTAGGGTTAGGGAACGGGGACGATTTAGGGGACAGGTTAGGGTACGGCAACGGTTTAGGGTGAGCGTACGTGTTAGGGTACGGGTTAGTGTTAGTGTATGGTTTAGGATTAGGGGAAGGGTTAGAGTAAGGCTTCGTGTAAGGGTTAGGGTTCGGGTTTGGGTTAGGGTTAGGGGACGGGGACGGTTTAGGGGACAGGTTAGTGTACGACACGGTTTAGGGTGAGCGTACGTGTTAGGGTACGGGTTAGTGTTAGCGTACGGGTTAGGATTAGAGGACGGGTTAGGGTAAGGCTTCGGGTACGGGTTAGGGTTAGGGTTAGGGTTAGGGGACGGGGACGGGGACGGGGACGGTTTAGGGGACAGGTTAGGGTACGACAACGGTTTAGGGTGTGCGTATCTGTTAGGGTACGGTTTAGTGTTAGCGTACGGGTTAGGATTAGGGGACGTGTTAGGGTAAGGCTTCGGGTAAGGGTTAGGTTTAGGGTTAGGTTTAGGGTTAGGGTTAGGGGATGGGGACGTTTTAGGGGACAGGCTAGTGTAAGACAACGGTTTATGGTGAGCGTACGTGTTAGGGTACGGGTTAGTGTTAGCGTACGGGTTAGGATTAGGGGACGGGTTAGGGTAAGGCTTTGGGTAAGGGTTAGTGTTAGGGTTAGGGGACGGGGACGGGGACGGTTTAGGGGACAGGTTAGGGTACGACAACGGTTTAGGGTGAGCGTATGTGTTAGGGTACGGGTTAGTGTTAGCGTACGGGTTAGGATTAGGGGACGGGTTAGGGTAAGGCTTCGGGTAAGGGTTAGGGTTAGGGTTAGGGTTAGGGTTAGGGGATGGGGACGGGGACGGTTTAGGGGACAGGTTAGTGTACGACAACGGTTTAGGGTGAGCATACGTGTTAGGGTACGTGTTACTGTTAGCGTACGGGTTACGATTAGGGGACGGGTTATGGTAAGGCTTCGGGTAAGGGTTAGGATTAGGGTTAGGGTTAGGGTTAGGGGACGGGGACGGTTTAGGGGACAGGTTAGGGTACGAAAACAGATTAGGGTGAGCGTACTTTTTCGGGTATGGGTTAGTGTTAGCGTACGGGTTAGGATTAGGGGACGGGTTAGGGTAAGGCTTCGGTTAAGGGTTAGGGTTAGGGTTAGGGTTAGGGTTATGGTTAGGGGACGGGGACGGTGTAGGGGACAGGGTAGGGTACGACAACGGTTTAGGGTGAGCGTACGTGTTAGGGTACGGGTTAGTGTTAGCGTACGGGTTAGGATTAGGGGACGGGTTAGGGTAAGGCTTCGGGTAAGGGTTAGGGTTAGGGTTAGGGTTAGGGTTAGGGTTAGGGGACGGGGACGGTTTAGGGGACAGGTTAGTGTACGACACGGTTTAGGGTGAGCGTACGTGTTAGGGTACGGGTTAGTGTTAGCCTACGGGTTAGGATTAGGGGACGGGTTAGGGTAAGGCTTCGGGTAAGGTTTAGGGTTAGGGTTAGTGTTAGGTTTAGGGGACGGGGACCGTTTAGGGTACAGGTTAGGGTACGACAACAGTTTAGGGTGAGCGTACGTGTTAGGTTACGGGTTTGTGTTAGCGTACGGGTTAGGATTAGGGGAAGGGTTAGTGTAAGGCTTCGGGTAAGTGTTAGGGTTAGGGTTAGGGTTAGGGGTAGGGGACGGGGACGGGAACGGTTTAGGGGTAGGTTAGTGTTCGACAACGGTTTTGGGTGAGTGTACGTGTTAGGGTATGTGTTAGTGTTAGCGTACGGGTTAGGATTAGTGGACGGTTTAGGGTAAGGCTTCGGATAAGTGTTAGTGTTACGGTTAGGGTTAGGGTTAGTGGACGGGGACGGGGACGGTTTAGGGGACAGCTTAGTGTACGACAACGGTTTAGGGTGAGCGTACGTGTTAGGGTACGGTTTAGTGTTAGCGTACGGGTTAGGATTAGGGGACGGGTTAGGGTAAGGCTTCGGGTAAGGGTTAGGGTTAGGGTTAGGTTTAAGGGACGGGGACGGTTTAGGGGACAGGTTAAGGTACGACAACCGTTTAGGGTGAGCGTATGTGTTAGGGTACGGGTTAGTGTTAGCGTACGGGTTAGGATTAGGGGACGGGTTAGGGTAAGGCTTCAGGTAAGTGTTAGGGTTACGGTTAGGGTTAGGGTTAGGGGATGGGGACGGTTTAGGGAACTGGTTAGTGTACGACACGGTTTAGGGTTAGCGTACGTGTTAGGGTAAGGGTTAGTGTTAGCGTACGGGTTAGGATTAGAGGACGGGTTAGGGTAAGGCTTCGGGTAAGGGTTAGGGTTAGGGTTAGGGTTAGGTTTAGGGGACGTGGACGGGAACGGTTTAGGGGAAAGGTTAGGGTACGACAACGGTTTAGGGTGTGCGCATCTGTTAGGGTACGGTGTAGTGTTAGCGTACGGGTTAGGTTTAGGGGACGTGTTAGGGTAAGGCTTCGGGTAAGGGTTAGGTTTAGGGTTAGGGTTAGGGTTAGTGTTAGGGGACGGGGACCGTTTAGGGGACAGGCTAGTGTACGACAACGGTTTATGGTGAGCGTACGTGTTAGGGTACGGGTTAGTGTTAGCGTACGGGTTAGGATTAGGGGACGGGTTAGGGTAAGGCTTCGGGTAAGGGTTAGTGTTAGGGTTAGGGTTAGGGGACGCGGACGGTTTAGGGGACAGGTTAGGGTACGACAACGGTTTAGGGTGAGCGTACGTGTTAGGGTACGGTTCAGTGTTAGCGTACGGGTTAGGATTAGGGGACGGGTTAGGGTAAGGCTTCGGGTAAGTGTTAGGGTTATTGTTAGGGTTAGGGTTGGGGATGGGGACGGGGACGGTTTAGGGGACAGGTTAGTGTACGACAACGGTTTAGGGTGAGCGTACGTGTTAGGGTACTGGTTAGTGTTAGCCTACGGGTTAGGATAAGGGACGGGTTTGGGTAAGGCTTTGGGTAAGTGTTAGGGTTAGGGTTAGGGTTAGGGTTAGGGTTAGGGGATGGGGACGGTTTAGGGGACAGTTTAGTGTACGACAAAGATTTAGGATGAGCATACGTGTTAGGGTACGGGTTAGTGTTAGCGTACGGGTTAGGATTACGGGACGGGTTAGGGTAAGGCTTCGGGTAAGAGTTAGGTTTAGGTTTAGGGTTAGGGTTAGGGTTAGGGGGCGGGGACAGTTTAGGGGACAGGTTAGGGTACGACAATGGTTTAGGGTGAGCGTACGTGTTAGTGTACGGGTTAGTGGTAGCGTACGGGTTAGGATTAGGGGACGGGTTAGGGTAAGGCTTCGGGTAAGGGTTAGGGTTAGGGTTAGGGTTAGGGTTAGGGTTAGGGGACAGGGACGGTTTAGGGGACAGGTTAGGGTACGACAACGGTTTAGGGTGAGCGTACGTGTTAGGGTACGGTTTAGTGTTAGCCTACGGGTTAGGATTAGGGGACGGGTTAGGGTAAGGCTTCGGGTAAGGTTTAGGGTTAGGGTTAGGGTTAGGGGACGGGGACTGTTTAGGGGACAGGTTAGTGTACGACAACTGTTTACGGTGAGCGTATGTGTTAGGGTACGGTTTAGTGTTAGCGTACGGTTTAGGATTAGGGGAAGGGTTAGTGTAAGGCTTCGGGTAAGGGTTTGGGTTAGGGTTAGGGATAGGGGTAGGGGACGGGGACCGGAACGGTTTAGGGGTAGGTTAGGGTACGACAACGGTTTAGGGTGAGTGTACGTGTTAGGGTATGTGTTAGTGTTAGCGTACGGGTTAGGATTAGGGGACGGGTTAGAGTAAGGCTCCGGGTAAGAGTTAGGGTTACGGTTAGGGTTAGGGTTAGGGTTAGGGGACGGGGACGGTTTAGGGGACAGCTTAGGGTACCACAACGGTTTAGGGTGAGCATACGTGTTAGGGTACGGGTTAGTGTTAGCGTACAGATTAGGATTAGGGACGGGTTAGGGTAAGGCTTCGGGTAAGGGTTAGGGTTAGGTTTAGGTTTAGGTTACGGGGACGGTTTAGGGGACAGGTTAGTGTACGACAACGGTTTAGGGTGAGCGTACGTGTTAGGGTACGGGTTAGTGTTAGCGTACGCGTTAGGATTAGGGGACGGGTTAGGGTAAGGCTTCGAGTAAGGGTTAGGTTTAGGGTTAGGGTTAGGGTTAGGGGACGGGGACGATTTAGGGGACAGGTTAGGGTACGACAACGGTTTAGGGTGAGCGTACGTGTTAGGGTACGGGTTAGTGTTAGCGTATGGTTTAGCATTAGGGGAAGGGTTAGGGTAAGGCTTCGTGTAAGGGTTAGGGTTAGGGTTAGGGGACGGGGACGGGGACGGGAACGGTTTAGGGGACAGGTTAGGGTACGACAACGGTTTAGGGTGTGCGTATCTGTTAGGGTACGGTTTAGTGTTAGCGTACGGGTTAGGATTAGGGGACGTGTTAGGGTAAGGCTTCGGTAAGGATTAGGTTTAGGGTTAGGGTTAGGGTTAGGGTTAGTGGATGGGGACGGTTTAGGGGACAGGCTAGGGTAAGACAACGGTTTATGGTGAGCGTACGTGTTAGGGTACGGGTTAGTGTTAGCGTACGGGTTAGGATTAGGTGACGGGTTAGTGTAAGGCTTCGGGTAAGGGTTAGTGTTAGGGTTAGGGGACGGGGACCTGGACGGTTTAGGGGACAGGTTAGGGTACGACAACTGTTTAGGGTGAGCGTACGTGTTAGGGTATGGGTTAGTGTTAGCGTACAGGTTAGGATTAGGGGACGGGTTAGGGTAAGGCTTCGGGTAAGGTTTAGGGTTAGGGTGAGGGTTAGGGTTAGGGGATGGGGACGGGGACGGTTTAGGGGACAGGTTAGTGTACGACAACGGTTTAGGGTGAGCGTACGTGTTCGGGTACGTGTTAGTGTTAGCGTACGGGTTAGGATTAGGGGACGGGTTAGGGTAAGGTTTCGGTTAAGGGTTAGGTTTAGGGTTAGGGTTAGGTTTAGGGTTAGGGTTAGGGGACGGGGACGGTTTAGGGGACTGCTTAGGGTACGACAACGTTTTAGGGTGAGCGTACGTGTTAGGGTATGGGTTAGTGTTAGCGTACATGTTAGGATTAGGGGACGGGTTAGGGTAAGGCTTCGGGTAAGGGTTAGGGTTAGGTTTATGTTTAGGGTTAGCGTTAGGGAACGGGGACGTTTTAGGGGACAGGTTAGGGTACGACAACGGTTTAGCGTGAGCGTACGTGTTAGGGTACGGGTTAGAGTTTGCGTACGGTTTAGGATTAGGGGACGGGTTAGGTTAAGGCTTCGGGTAAGGGTTAGGTTTAGGGTTAGGTTTAGGGTTAGGGTTAGGATTAGGGGACGGTGACGGTTTAGGGGACAGGTTAGGGTACGACAACATTTTGGGTGAGCGTACGTGTTAGGGTACGGGTTATTGTTAGCGTTCGGGTTAGGATTAGCGGATGGGTTAGGGTAAGGCTTCGGGTAAGGGTTAGGGTTAGGGTTAGGGTTAGGGGACGGGGACGGGGACGGGGACGGTTTAGGGGACAGGTTAGGGTACGACAACGGTTTAGGGTGAGCGTACGTGTTAGGGTACGGGTTAGTGTTAGCGTACGGGTTAGGATTAGGGGACGGGTTAGGGTAAGGCTCCGGGTAAGGGTTAGGGTTAGGGTTAGGGTTAGGGTTAGGGTTAGGGGACGGGGACGGTTTAGGGGACAGGTTAGGGTACGACAACGGTTTAGGGTGAGCGTACGTGTTAGGGTACGGGTTAGTGTTAGCCTACGGGTTAGGATTAGGGGACGGGTTAGGGTAAGGCTTCGGGTAAGGGTTAGGGTTAGGGTTAGTGTTAGGGTTAGGGGACGGGGACCGTTTAGGGTATAGGTTAGGGTACGACAACAGTTTAGGGTGAGCGTACGTGTTAGGGTACGGGTTTGTGTTAGCGTACGTTTTAGGATTAGGGGAAGGGTTAGTGTAAGGCTTCGGGTAAGGGTTAGGGTTAGGGTTAGGGTTAGGGGTAGGGGACAGGGACGGGAACGGTTTAGGGGTAGGTTAGGGTACGACAACGGTTTTGGGTGAGTGTACGTGTTAGGGTATGTGTTAGTGTTAGCGTACGGGTTAGGATTAGTGGACGGGTTAGGGTAAGGCTTCGGGTAAGGGTTAGGGTTATGGTTAGGGTTAGGGTTAGGGTTAGGGTTAGGGGATGGGGACGGTTTAGGGGACAGGTTAGGGTACGACAACGGTTTAGGGTGAGCGTACATGTTAGGGTATGGTTTAGTGTTAGCCTACGGGTTAGGATTAGGGGACGGGTTAGGGTAAGGCTTCGGGTAAGGTTTAGGGTTAGGGTTAGGGTTAGGGGACGGGGACTGTTTAGGGGACAGGTTAGTGTACGACAACTGTTTACGGTGAGCGTATGTGTTAGGGTACGGGTCAGTGTTAGCGTACGGTTTAGGATTAGGGGAAGGGTTAGTGTAAGGCTTCGGGTAAGGGTTTCGGTTAGGGTTAGGGTTAGGTGTAGGGGACGGGGACGGGAACGGTTTAGGGGTAGGTTAGGGTACGACAACGGTTTTCGGTGATTGTACGTGTTAGGGTATGTGTTAGAGTTAGCGTACGGGTTAGGATTAGTGGACGGGTTAGGGTAAGGCTTCGGGTAAGGGTTAGGGTTACGGTTAGGGTTAGGGTTAGGGGACGGGGACGGGGACTGTTTAGGGGACAGCTTAGTGTACGACAACGGTTTAGGGTGAGCGTACGTGTTAGGGTATGGTTTAGTGTTAGCGTACGGGTTAGGATTAGGGGACGGGTTAGGGTAAGGTTTCGGGTAAGGGTTAGGGTTAGGGTTAGGTTTAGGGGACGGGGACGGTTTAGGGGACAGGTTAGGGTACGACAACGGTTTAGGGTGAGCGTATGTGTTAGGGTACGGGTTAGTGTTAGCGTACGGGTTAGTATTATGGGACGGGTTAGGGTAAGGCTTCGGGTAAGGGTTAGGGTTACGGTTAGGGTTAGGGTTAGGGGACGGGGACGGTTTAGGGGACAGGTTAGGGTACGACACGGTTTAGGGTGAGCGTACGTGTTAGGGTAAGGGTTAGTGTTAGCGTACGGGTTAGGAATAGAGGACGGTTTAGGGTAAGGCTTCGGGTAAGTGTTAGGGTTAGGGTTAGGTTTAGGGGACGGGGACGGGGACGGTTTAGGGGACAGGTTAGGGTACGACAACGGTTTAGGGTGTGCGCATCTGTTAGGGTATGGTTTATTGTTAGCGTACGGGTTAGGATTAGGGGACGTGTTAGGGTAAGGCTTCGGGTAAGTGTTAGGTTTAGGGTTAGTGTTAGGGTTAGTGTTATGGGACGGGGACGGTTTAGGGGACAGGCTAGGGTACGACAACGGTTTATGGTGAGCGTACGTGTTAGGGTACGGGTTAGTGTTAGCGTACCGGTTAGGATTAGGGGACGGGTTAGGGTAAGGCTTTGGGTAAGGGTTAGTGTTAGGGTTAGGGTTAGGGGACGCGGACGGTTTAGGGGACAGGTTAGGGTACGACAACGGTTTAGGGTGAGCGTACGTGTTAGGGTACGGGTCAGTGTTAGCGTACGGGTTAGGATTAGGGGACGGGTTAGGGTAAGGCTTCGGGTAAGTGTTAGGTTTATTGTTAGGGTTAGGGTTGGGGATGGGGACGGGGACGGTTTAGGGGACAGGTTAGTGTACGACAACGGTTTAGGGTGAGCGTACGTGTTAGGGTACTGGTTAGTGTTAGCCTACGGGTTAGGATTAGGGGACGGGTTTGGGTAAGGCTTCGGGTAAGAGTTAGGTTTAGGTTTAGGGTTAGGGTTAGGGTTAGGGGACGGGGACAGTTTAGGGGATAGGTTAGGGTACGACAACGGTTTAGGGTGAGCGTACGTGTTAGTGTACGGGTTAGTGGTAGCGTATGGGTTAAGATTAGGGGACGGGTTAGTGTAAGGCTTCGGGTAAGGGTTAGGGTTAGGGTTAGGGTTAGGGTTAGGGGACGGGGACGGTTTAGGGGACAGGTTAGGGTACGACAACGGTTTAGGGTGAGCGTACGTGTTAGTGTACGGGTTAGTGGTAGCGTACGGGTTAGGATTAGGGGACGGGTTAGGATAAGGCTTCGGGTAAGTGTTAGGGTTAGGTTTAGGGTTAGGGTTAGGGTTAGGGGACGGGGACGGTTTAGGGGACAGGTTAGGGTACGACAACGGTTTAGGGTGAGCGTACGTGTTAGGGTACGGTTTAGTGTTAGCCTACGGGTTAGGATTAGGGGACGGGTTAGGGTAAGGCTTCGGGTAAGGTTTAGGGTTAGGGTTAGGGGACGGGGACTGTTTAGGTGACAGGTTAGTGTACGACAATTGTTTACGGTGAGCGTATGTGTTAGGGTACGTGTTAGTGTTAGCGTACGGTTTAGGATTAAGGGAAGGGTTAGTGTAAGGCTTCGGGTAAGGGTTTGGGTTAGGGTTAGGGTTAGGGGTAGGGGACGGGGACCGGAACGGTTTAGGGGTAGGTTAGGGTACGACAACGGTTTAGGGTGAGTGTACGTGTTAGGGTATATGTTAGTGTTAGCGTACGGGTTAGGATTAGGGGACGGGTTAGGGTAAGTCTTCGGTTTAGGGTTAGGGTTAGGGTTAGGGTTAGGGTTAGGGGACGGGGACGGTTTAGGGGACAGCTTATGGTACCACAACGGTTTAGGGTGAGCGTACGTGTTAGGGTACGGGTTAGTGTTAGCGTACAGGTTAGGATTAGGGGACGGGTTAGGGTAAGGCTTCGGGTAAGGGTTAGGGTTAGGTTTAGGTTTAGGTTACGGGGACGGTTTAGGTGACAGGTTAGTGTACGACAACGGTTTAGGGTGAGCGTACGTGTTAGGGTACGGGTTAGTGTTAGCGTACGTGTTAGGATTAGGGGACGGGTTAGGGTAAGGCTTCGAGTAAGGGTTATGTTTAGGGTTAGGGTTAGGGGACGGGGACGGGGACGATTTAGGGGACAGGTTAGGGTACGACAACGATTTAGGGTGAGCGTACGTGTTAGGGCACAGGTTAGTGTTAGCGTATGGTTTAGGATTAGGGGAAGGGTTAGGGTAAGGCTTCGTGTAAGGGTTAGTGTTAGGGTTAGGGGACGGGGACAGTTTAGGGGACAGGTTAGTGTACGACACGGTTTAGGGTGAGCGTACGTGTTAGGGTACGGGTTAGTGTTAGCGTATGGGTTAGGATTAGAGGACGGGTTAGGGTAAGGCTTCGGGTACGGGTTAGGGCTAGGGTTAGGGTTAGGGGACGGGGACGGGGACGGGGACGGTTTAGGGGACAGGTTAGGGTACGACAACGGTTTAGGGTGTGCGTATCTGTTAGGGTACGGTTTAGTGTTAGCGTACGGGTTAGGATTAGGGGACGTGTTAGGGTAAGGCTTCGGGTAAGGGTTAGGTTTAGGGTTAGGGTTAGGGTTAGGGTTAGGGGATGGGGACGGTTTAGGGGACAGGCTAGGGTAAGACAACGTTTTATGGTGAGCGTACGTGTTAGGGTACGGGTTAGTGTTAGCGTACGGGTTAGGATTAGGGGACGGGTTAGGGTAAGGCTTCGGGTAAGGGTTAGTGTTAGGGGACGGGGACGGGGAAGGTTTAGGGGACAGCTTAGGGTACGACAACGGTTTAGGGTGAGCGTACGTGTTAGGGTATGGGTTAGTGTTAGCGTACGGGTTAGGATTAGGGGACGGGTTAGGGTAAGGCTTCGGGTAAGGGTTACGGTTAGGGTTAGGGTTAGCCTTAGGGGATGGGGACGGGGACGGTTTAGGGGAAATGTTTGTGTACGACAACGGTTTAGGGTGAGCGTACGTGTTAGGGTACGTTTTAGTGTTAGCGTACGGGTTACGATTAGGGGACGGGTTAGGGTAAGGCTTCGGGTAAGGGTTAGGATTAGGGTTAGGGTTAGGGTTAGGGGACGGGGACAGTTTAGGGGACAGGTTAGGGTACGACAACAGTTTAGGGTGAGCGTACGTTTTCGGGTACGGTTTAGTGTTAGCGTACGAGTTAGGATTAGGGGACGGGTTAGGGTAAGGTTTCGCTTAAGGGTTAGGGTTAGGGTTAGCGTTAGGGTTAGGGTTAGGGGACGGGGACGGTTTAGGGTACTGATTAGGGTACGACAACGTTTTAGGGTGAGCGTACGTGTTAGGGTATGGATTAGTGTTAGCGTACAAGTTAGGATTAGTGGACGGGTTAGGGTAAGGCTTCGGGTAAGGGTTAGGGTTAGGTTTATGTTTAGGGTTAGCGTTAGGGGACGGGGACGTTTTAGGGGACAGGTTAGGGTACGAGAACTGTTTAGCGTGAGCGTACGTGTTAGGGTACGGGTTTGAGTTTGCGTACAGGTTAGGATTAGGGGACGGGTTAGGGTAAGGCTTCGGGTAAGGGTTAGGTTTAGGGTTAGGTTTAGGGTTAGGGTTAGGATTAGGGGACGGGGACGGTTTAGGTGACAGGTTAGGGTACGACAACGGTTTGGGTGAGCGTACGTGTTAGGGTACGGGTTATTGTTAGCGTTCGGGTTAGGATTAGGGGATGGGTTAGGTTAAGGCTTCGGGTAAGGGTTAGGGTTAGGGTTAGGGGACGGGGACGGTTTAGGGGACAGGTTAGGGTACGACAACGGTTTAGGGTGAGCGTACGTGTTAGGGTACGGGTTAGTGTTAGCGTACGGGTTAGGATTAGGGGACGGGTTAGGGTAAGGCTCCGGGTAAGGGTTAGGGTTAGGGTTAGGGTTAGGGTTAGGGTTAGGGGACGGGGACGGTTTAGGGTACAGGTTAGGGTACGACAACGGTTTAGGGTGAGCGTACGTGTTAGGGTACGGGTTAGTGTTAGCCTACGGGTTAGGATTAGGGGATGGGTTAGGGTAAGGCTTTGGGTAAGGGTTAGGGTTAGGGTTAGTGTTAGGGTTAGGGGACGGGGACCGTTTAGGGTACAGGTTAGGGTACGACAACAGTTTAGGGTGAGCGTACGTGTTAGGGTACGGGTTTGTGTTAGCGTACGGCTTAGGATTAGGGGAAGGGTTAGTGTAAGGCTTCGGGTAAGGGTTAGGGTTAGGGTTAGGGTTAGGGGTAGGGGACGGGGACGGGAACGGTTTAGGGGTAGGTTAGGTTACGACAACGGTTTTGGGTGAGTGTACGTGTTAGGGTATGTGTTAGTGTTAGCGTACGGGTTAGGATTAGTGGACGGGTTAGGGTAAGGCTTCGGGTAAGGGTTAGGGTTACGGTTAGGGTTAGGGTTAGGGGACGTGGACGGGGACGGTTTAGGGGACAGCTTAGTGTACGACAACGGTTTAGGGTGAGCGTACGTGTTAGGGTACGGTTTAGTGTTAGCGTACGGGTTAGGATTAGGGGACGGGTTAGGGTAAGGCTTCGGGTAAGGGTTAGGGTTAGGGTTAGGTTTAGGGGAAGGGGACGGTTTAGGGGACAGGTTAGGGTACGACAACGGTTTAGGGTGAGCGTACGTGTTAGGGTACGGGTTAGTGTTAGCGTACGCGTTAGGATTAGGGGACAGGTTAGGGTAAGGCTTCGAGTAAGGGTTAGGTTTAGGGTTAGGGTTAGGGTTAGGGAACGGGGACGATTTAGGGGACAGGTTAGGGTACGACAACGGTTTAGGGTGAGCGTACGTGTTAGGGTACGGGTTAGTGTTAGTGTATGGTTTAGGATTAGGGGAAGGGTTAGAGTAAGGCTTCGTGTAAGGGTTAGGTTTCGGGTTTGGGTTAGGGTTAGGGGACGGGGACGGTTTAGGGGACAGGTTAGTTTACGACACGGTTTAGGGTGAGCGTACGTGTTAGGGTACGGGTTAGTGTTAGCGTACGGGTTAGGATTAGAGGACGGGTTAGGGTAAGGCTTCGGGTACGGGTTAGGGTTAGGGTTAGGGTTAGGGGACGGGGACGGGGACGGGGACGGTTTAGGGGACAGTTTAGGGTACGACAACGGTTTAGGGTGTGCGTATCTGTTAGGGTACGGTTTAGTGTTAGCGTACGGTTTAGGATTAGGGGACGTGTTAGGGTAAGGCTTCGGGTAAGGGTTAGGTTTAGGGTTAGGTTTAGGGTTAGGGTTAGGGGATGGGGACGGTTTAGGGGACAGGCTAGTGTAAGACAACGGTTTATGGTAAGCGTACGTGTTAGGGTACGGGTTAGTGTTAGCGTACGGGTTAGGATTAGGGGACGGGTTAGGGTAAGGCTTCGGGTAAGGGTTAGTGTTAGGGTTAGGGGACGGGGACGGGGACGGTTTAGGGGACAGGTTAGGGTACGACAACGGTTTAGGGTGAGCGTATGTGTTAGGGTACGGGTTAGTGTTAGCGTACGGGTTAGGATTAGGGGACGGGTTAGGGTAAGGCTTCGGGTAAGTGTTAGGGTTAGGGTTAGGGTTAGGGTTAGGGGATGGGGACGGGGACGGTTTAGGGGACAGGTTAGTGTACGACAACGGTTTAGGGTGAGCATACGTGTTAGGGTACGTGTTACTGTTAGCGTACGGGTTACGATTAGGGGACGGGTTATGGTAAGGCTTCGGGTAAGGGTTAGGATTAGGGTTAGGGTTAGGGTTAGGGGACGGGGACGGTTTAGGGGACAGGTTAGGGTACGAAAACAGATTAGGGTGAGCGTACTTTTTCGGGTATGGGTTAGTGTTAGCGTACGGGTTAGGATTAGGGGACGGGTTAGGGTAAGGCTTCGGTTAAGCGTTAGGGTTAGGGTTAGGGTTAGGGTTATGGTTAGGGGACGGGGACGGTTTAGGGGACTGGTTAGGGTACGACAACGTTTTAGGGTGAGCGTACGTGTTAGGGTATGGGTTAGTGTTAGCGTACATGTTAGGATTAGGGGACGGGTTAGGGTAAGGCTTCGGGTAAGGGTTAGGGTTAGGTTTATGTTTAGGTTGAGCGTTAGGGGACGGGGACGTTTTAGGGGACAGGTTAGTGTACGACAACGGTTTAGCGTGAGCGTACGTGTTAGTGTACGGGTTAGAGTTTGCGTACGGGTTAGGATTAGGGGACGGGTTAGGGTAAGGCTTCGGGTAAGGGTTAGGTTTAGGGTTAGGTTTAGGGTTAGGGTTAGGATTAGGGGACGGGGACGGTTTAGGGGACAGGTTAGGGTACGACAACGGTTTGGGTGAGCGTACGTGTTAGGGTACGGTTTATTGTTAGCGTTCGGGTTAGGATTAGGGGATGGGTTAGGGTAAGGCTTCGGGTAAGGGTTAGGGTTAGGGTTAGGGTTAGGGTTAGGGTTAGGGGACGGGGACGGTTTAGGGGACAGGGTAGGGTACGACAACGGTTTAGGGTGAGCGTACGTGTTAGGGTACGGTTTAGTGTTAGCGTACGGGTTAGGATTAGGGGACGGGTTAGGGTAAGGCTTCGGGTAAGGGTTAGGGTTAGGGTTAGGGTTAGGGTTAGGGTTAGGGGACGGGGACGGTTTAGGGGACAGGTTAGTGTACGACACGGTTTAGGGTGAGCGTACGTGTTAGGGTACGGGTTAGTGTTAGCCTACGGGTTAGGATTAGGGGACGGGTTAGGGTAAGGCTTCGGGTAAGGTTTAGGGTTAGGGTTAGTGTTAGGTTTAGGGGACGGGGACCGTTTAGGGTACAGGTTAGTGTACGACAACAGTTTAGGGTGAGCGTACGTGTTAGGTTACGGGTTTGTGTTAGCGTACGGGTTAGGATTAGGGGAAGGGTTAGTGTAAGGCTTCGGGTAAGTGTTAGGGTTAGGGTTAGGGTTAGGGGTAGGGGACGGGGACGGGAACGGTTTAGGGGTAGGTTAGTGTTCGACAACGGTTTTGGGTGAGTGTACGTGTTAGGGTATGTGTTAGTGTTAGCGAACGGGTTAGGATTAGTGGACGGTTTAGGGTAAGGCTTCGGGTAAGTGTTAGTGTTACGGTTAGGGTTAGGGTTAGTGGACGGGGACGGGGACGGTTTAGGGGACAGCTTAGTGTACGACAACGGTTTAGGGTGAGCGTACGTGTTAGGGTACGGTTTAGTGTTAGCATACGGGTTAGGATTAGGGGACGGGTTAGGGTAAGGCTTCGGGTAAGGGTTAGGGTTAGGGTTAGGTTTAAGGGACGGGGACGGTTTAGGGGACAGGTTAGGGTACGACAACGGTTTAGGGTGAGCGTATGTGTTAGGGTACGGGTTAGTGTTAGCGTACGGGTTAGGATTAGGGGACGGGTTAGGGTAAGGCTTCAGGTAAGTGTTAGGGTTACGGTTAGGGTTAGGGTTAGGGGATGGGGACGGTTTAGGGAACTGGTTAGGGTACGACACGGTTTAGGGTTAGTGTACGTGTTAGGGTAAGGGTTAGTGTTAGCGTACGGGTTAGGATTAGAGGACGGGTTAGGGTAAGGCTTCGGGTAAGGGTTAGGGTTAGGGTTAGGGTTAGGTTTAGGGGACGGGGACGGGAACGGTTTAGGGGAAAGGTTAGGGTACGACAACGGTTTAGGGTGTGCGCATCTGTTAGGGTACGGTGTAGTGTTAGCGTACGGGTTAGGTTTAGGGGACGTGTTAGGGTAAGGCTTCGGGTAAGGGTTAGGTTTAGGGTTAGGGTTAGGGTTAGTGTTAGGGGACGGGGACCGTTTAGGGGACAGGCTAGTGTACGACAACGGTTTATGGTGAGCGTACGTGTTAGGGTACGGGTTAGTGTTAGCGTACGGGTTAGGATTAGGGGACGGGTTAGGGTAAGGCTTCGGGTAAGGGTTAGTGTTAGGGTTAGGGTTAGGGGACGCGGACGGTTTAGGGGACAGGTTAGGGTACGACAACGGTTTAGGGTGAGCGTACGTGTTAGGGTACGGTTCAGTGTTAGCGTACGGGTTAGGATTAGGGGACGGGTTAGTGTAAGGCTTCGGGTAAGTGTTAGGGTTATTGTTAGGGTTAGGGTTGGGGATGGGGACGGGGACGGTTTAGGGGACAGGTTAGTGTACGACAACGGTTTAGGGTGAGTGTACGTGTTAGGGTACTGGTTAGTGTTAGCCTACGGGTTAGGATTAGGGGACGGGTTTGGGTAAGGCTTTGGGTAAGGGTTAGGGTTAGGGTTAGGGTTAGGGTTAGGGTTAGGGGATGGGGACGGTTTAGGGGACAGTTTAGTGTACGACAAAGATTTAGGATGAGCATACGTGTTAGGGTACGGGTTAGTGTTAGCGTACGGGTTAGGATTACGGGACGGGTTAGGGTAAGGCTTCGGGTAAGAGTTAGGTTTAGGTTTAGGGTTAGGGTTAGGGTTAGGGGGCGGGGACAGTTTAGGGGACAGGTTAGGGTACGACAATGGTTTAGGGTGAGCGTACGTGTTAGTGTACGGGTTAGTGGTAGCGTACGGGTTAGGATTAGGGGACGGGTTAGGGTAAGGCTTCGGGTAAGGGTTAGGGTTAGGGTTAGGGTTAGGGTTAGGGTTAGGGGACAGGGACGGTTTAGTGGACAGGTTAGGGTACGACAACGGTTTAGGGTGAGCGTACGTGTTAGGGTACGGTTTAGTGTTAGCCTACGGGTTAGGATTAGGGGACGGGTTAGGGTAAGGCTTCGGGTAAGGTTTAGGGTTAGGGTTAGTGTTAGGGGACGGGGACTGTTTAGGGGACAGGTTAGTGTACGACAACTGTTTACGGTGAGCGTATGTGTTAGGGTACGGTTTAGTGTTAGCGTACGGTTTAGGATTAGGGGAAGGGTTAGTGTAAGGCTTCGGGTAAGGGTTTGGGTTAGGGTTAGGGATAGGGGTAGGGGACGGGGACCGGAACGGTTTAGGGGTAGGTTAGGGTACGACAACGGTTTAGGGTGAGTGTACGTGTTAGGGTATGTGTTAGTGTTAGCGTACGGGTTAGGATTAGGGGACGGGTTAGAGTAAGGCTCCGGGTAAGAGTTAGGGTTACGGTTAGGGTTAGGGTTAGGGTTAGGGGACGGGGACGGTTTAGGGGACAGCTTAGGGTACCACAACGGTTTAGGGTGAGCATACGTGTTAGGGTACGGGTTAGTGTTAGCGTACAGATTAGGATTAGGGACGGGTTAGGGTAAGGCTTCGGGTAAGGGTTAGGGTTAGGTTTAGGTTTAGGTTACGGGGACGGTTTAGGGGACAGGTTAGTGTACGACAAATGTTTAGGGTGAGCGTACGTGTTAGGGTACGGGTTAGTGTTAGCGTACGCGTTAGGATTAGGGGACGGGTTAGGGTAAGGCTTCGAGTAAGGGTTAGGTTTAGGGTTAGGGTTAGGGTTAGGGGACGGGGACGATTTAGGGGACAGGTTAGGGTACGACAACGGTTTAGGGTGAGCGTACGTGTTAGGGTACGGGTTAGTGTTAGCGTATGGTTTAGATTTAGGGGAAGGGTTAGGGTAAGGCTTCGTGTAAGGGTTAGGGTTAGGGTTAGGGTTAGGGTTAGGGGACGGGGACGGGTTAGGGGACAGGTTAGTGTACGACACGGTTTAGGGTGAGCGTACGTGTTAGGGTACGGGTTAGTGTTAGCGTACGGGTTAGGATTAGAGGACGGGTTAGGGTAAGGCTTCGGGTACGCGTTAGGGTTAGTGTTAGGGTTAGGGGACGGGGACGGGGACGGGAACGGTTTAGGGGACAGGTTAGGGTACGACAACGGTTTAGGGTGTGCGTATCTGTTAGGGTACGGTTTAGTGTTAGCGTACGGGTTAGGATTAGGGGACGTGTTAGGGTAAGGCTTTGGTAAGGATTAGGTTTAGGGTTAGGGTTAGGGTTAGGGTTAGGGGATGGGGACGGTTTAGGGGACAGGCTAGGGTAAGACAACGGTTTATGGTGAGCGTACGTGTTAGGGTACGGGTTAGTGTTAGCGTACGGGTTAGGATTAGGTGACGGGTTAGTGTAAGGCTTCGGGTAAGGGTTAGTGTTAGGGTTAGGGGACGGGGACCTGGACGGTTTAGGGGACAGGTTAGGGTACGACAACTGTTTAGGGTGAGCGTACGCGTTAGGGTACGGGTTAGTGTTAGCGTACAGGTTAGGATTAGGGGACGGGTTAGGGTAAGGCTTCGGGTAAGGTTTAGGGTTAGGGTGAGGGTTAGGGTTAGGGGATGGGGACGGGGACGGTTTAGGGGACAGGTTAGTGTACGACAACGGTTTAGGGTGAGCGTACGTGTTCGGGTACGTGTTAGTGTTAGCGTACGGGTTAGGATTAGGGGACGGGTTAGGGTAAGGTTTCGGTTAAGGGTTAGGTTTAGGGTTAGGGTTAGGTTTAGGGTTAGGGTTAGGGGACGGGGACGGTTTAGGGGACTGCTTAGGGTACGACAACGTTTTAGGGTGAGCGTACGTGTTAGGGTATGGGTTAGTGTTAGCGTACATGTTAGGATTAGGGGACGGGTTAGGGTAAGGCTTCGGGTAAGGGTTAGGGTTAGGTTTATGTTTAGGGTTAGCGTTAGGGAACGGGGACGTTTTAGGGGACAGGTTAGGGTACGACAACGGTTTAGCGTGAGCGTACGTGTTAGGGTACGGGTTAGAGTTTGCGTACGGTTTAGGATTAGGGGACGGGTTAGGGTAAGGCTTCGGGTAAGGGTTAGGTTTAGGGTTAGGTTTAGGGTTAGGGTTAGGATTAGGGGACGGTGACGGTTTAGGGGACAGGTTAGGGTACGACAACGGTTTGGGTGAGCGTACGTGTTAGGGTACGGGTTATTGTTAGCGTTCGGGTTAGGATTAGCTGATGGGTTAGGGTAAGGCTTCGGGTAAGGGTTAGGGTTAGGGTTAGGGTTAGGGTTAGGGGACGGGGACGGGGACGGTTTAGGGGACAGGTTAGGGTACGAGAACGGTTTAGGGTGAGCGTACGTGTTAGGGTACGGGTTAGTGTTAGCGTACGGGTTAGGATTAGGGGACGGGTTAGGGTAAGGCTCCGGGTAAGGGTTAGGGTTAGGGTTAGGGTTAGGGTTAGGGTTAGGGGACGGGGACGGTTTAGGGGACAGGTTAGGGTACGACAACGGTTTAGGGTGAGCGTACGTGTTAGGGTACGGGTTAGTGTTAGCCTACGGGTTAGGATTAGGGGACGGGTTAGGGTAAGGCTTCGGGTAAGGGTTAGGGTTAGGGTTAGTGTTAGGGTTAGGGGACGGGGACCGTTTAGGGTATAGGTTAGGGTACGACAACAGTTTAGGGTGAGCGTACGTGTTAGGGTACGGGTTTGTGTTAGCGTACGTTTTAGGATTAGGGGAAGGGTTAGTGTAAGGCTTCGGGTAAGGGTTAGGGTTAGGGTTAGGGTTGGGGTAGGGGACAGGGACGGGAACGGTTTAGGGGTAGGTTAGGGTACGACAACGGTTTTGGGTGAGTGTACGTGTTAGGGTATGTGTTAGTGTTAGCGTACGGGTTAGGATTAGTGGACGGGTTAGGGTAAGGCTTCGGGTAAGGGTTAGGTTTATGGTTAGGGTTAGGGTTAGGGTTAGGGTTAGGGGATGGGGACGGTTTAGGGGACAGCTTAGGGTACGACAACGGTTTAGGGTGAGCGTACATGTTAGGGTATGGTTTAGTGTTAGCCTACGGGTTAGGATTAGGGGACGGGTTAGGGTAAGGCTTCGGGTAAGGTTTAGGGTTAGGGTTAGGGTTAGGGGACGGGGAGTGTTTAGGGGACAGGTTAGTGTACGACAACTGTTTACGGTGAGCGTATGTGTTAGGGTACGGGTCAGTGTTAGCGTACGGTTTAGGATTAGGGGAAGGGTTAGTGTAAGGCTTCGGGTAAGGGTTTCGGTTAGGGTTAGGGTTAGGTGTAGGGGACGGGGACGGGAACGGTTTAGGGGTAGGTTAGGGTACGACAACGGTTTTCGGTGAGTGTACGTGTTAGAGTATGTGTTAGTGTTAGCGTACGGGTTAGGATTAGTGGACGGGTTAGGGTAAGGCTTCGGGTAAGGGTTAGGGTTACGGTTAGGGTTAGGGTTAGGGGACGGGGACGGGGACTGTTTAGGGGACAGCTTAGTGTACGACAACGGTTTAGGGTGAGCGTACGTGTTAGGGTATGGTTTAGTGTTAGCGTACGGGTTAGGATTAGGGGACGGGTTAGGGTAAGGTTTCGGGTAAGGGTTAGGGTTAGGGTTAGGTTTAGGGGACGGGGACGGTTTAGGGGACAGGTTAGGGTACGACAACGGTTTAGGGTGAGCGTATGTGTTAGGGTACGGGTTAGGGTTAGCGTACGGGTTAGTATTATGGGACGGGTTAGGGTAAGGCTTCGGGTAAGGGTTAGGGTTACGGTTAGGGTTAGGGTTAGGGGACGGGGACGGTTTAGGGGACAGGTTAGGGTACGACACGGTTTAGGGTGAGCGTACGTGTTAGGATAAGGGTTAGTGTTAGCGTACGGGTTAGGAATAGAGGACGGTTTAGGGTAAGGCTTCGGGTAAGTGTTAGGGTTAGGGTTAGGTTTAGGGGACGGGGACGGGGACGGTTTAGGGGACAGGTTAGGGTACGACAACGGTTTAGGGTGTGCGCATCTGTTAGGGTACGGTTTATTGTTAGCGTACGGGTTAGGATTAGGGGACGTGTTAGGGTAAGGCTTCGGGTAAGTGTTAGGTTTAGGGTTAGTGTTAGGGTTAGTGTTAGGGGACGGGGACGGTTTAGGGGACAGGCTAGGGTACGACAACGGTTTATGGTGAGCGTACGTGTTAGGGTACGGGTTAGTGTTAGCGTACCGGTTAGGATTAGGGGACGGGTTAGGGTAAGGCTTTGGGTAAGGGTTAGTGTTAGGGTTAGGGTTAGGGGACGCGGACGGTTTAGGGGACAGGTTAGGGTACGACAACGGTTTAGGGTGAGCGTACGTGTTAGGGTACGGGTCAGTGTTAGCGTACGGGTTAGGATTAGGGGACGGGTTAGGGTAAGGCTTCGGGTAAGTGTTAGGTTTATTGTTAGGGTTAGGGTTGGGGATGGGGACGGGGACGGTTTAGGGGACAGGTTAGTGTACGACAACGGTTTAGGGTGAGCTTACGTGTTAGGGTACTGGTTAGTGTTAGCCTACGGGTTAGGATTAGGGGACGGGTTTGGGTAAGGCTTCGGGTAAGAGTTAGGTTTAGGTTTAGGGTTAGGGTTAGGGTTAGGGGACGGGGACAGTTTAGGGGATAGGTTAGGGTACGACAACGGTTTAGGGTGAGCGTACGTGTTAGTGTACGGGTTAGTGGTAGCGTACGGGTTAAGATTAGGGGACGGGTTAGTGTAAGGCTTCGGGTAAGGGTTAGGGTTAGGGTTAGGGTTAGGGTTAGGGTTAGGGGACGGGGACGGTTTAGGGGACAGGTTAGGGTACGACAACGGTTTAGGGTGAGCGTACGTGTTAGTGTACGGGTTAGTGGTAGCGTACGGGTTAGGATTAGGGGACGGGTTAGGATAAGGCTTCGGGTAAGTGTTAGGGTTAGGTTTAGGGTTAGGGTTAGGGTTAGGGGACGTGGACGGTTTAGGGGACAGGTTAGGGTACGACAACGGTTTAGGGTGAGCGTACGTGTTAGGGTACGGTTTAGTGTTAGCCTACGGGTTAGGATTAGGGGACGGGTTAGGGTAAGGCTTCGGGTAAGGTTTAGGGTTAGGGTTAGGGGACGGGGACTGTTTAGGTGACAGGTTAGTGTACGACAACTGTTTACGGTGAGCGTATATGTTAGGGTACGTGTTAGTGTTAGCGTACGGTTTAGGATTAAGGGAAGGGTTAGTGTAAGGCTTCGGGTAAGGGTTTGGGTTAGGGTTAGGGTTAGGGGTAGGGGACGGGGACCGGAACGGTTTAGGGGTAGGTTAGGGTACGACAACGGTTTAGGGTGAGTGTACGTGTTAGGGTATATGTTAGTGTTAGCGTACGGGTTAGGATTAGGGGACGGGTTAGGGTAAGTCTTCGGTTTAGGGTTAGGGTTAGGGTTAGGGTTAGGGTTAGGGGACGGGGACGGTTTAGGGGACAGCTTATGGTACCACAACGGTTTAGGGTGAGCGTACGTGTTAGGGTACGGGTTAGTGTTAGCGTACAGGTTAGGATTAGGGGACGGGTTAGGGTAAGGCTTCGGGTAAGGGTTAGGGTTAGGTTTAGGTTTAGGTTACGGGGACGGTTTAGGTGACAGGTTAGTGTACGACAACGGTTTAGGGTGAGCGTACGTGTTAGGGTACGGGTTAGTGTTAGCGTACGTGTTAGGATTAGGGGACGGGTTAGGGTAAGGCTTCGAGTAAGGGTTATGTTTAGGGTTAGGGTTAGGGTTAGGGTTAGGGGACGATTTAGGGGACAGGTTAGGGTACGACAACGATTTAGGGTGAGCGTACGTGTTAGGTCACAGGTTAGTGTTAGCGTATGGTTTAGGATTAGGGGAAGGGTTAGGGTAAGGCTTCGTGTAAGGGTTAGTGTTAGGGTTAGGGGACGGGGACAGTTTAGGGGACAGGTTAGTGTACGACACGGTTTAGGGTGAGCGTACGTGTTAGGGTACGGGTTAGTGTTAGCGTATGGGTTAGGATTAGAGGACGGGTTAGGGTAAGGCTTCGGGTACGGGTTAGGGCTAGGGTTAGGGTTAGGGGACGGGGACGGGGACGGGGACGGTTTAGGGGACAGGTTAGGGTACGACAACGGTTTAGGGTGTGCGTATCTGTTAGGGTACGGTTTAGTGTTAGCGTACGGTTTAGGATTAGGGGACGTGTTAGGGTAAGGCTTCGGGTAAGGGTTAGGTTTAGGGTTAGGGTTAGGGTTAGGGTTAGGGGATGGGGACGGTTTAGGGGACAGGCTAGGGTAAGACAACGTTTTATGGTGAGCGTACGTGTTAGGGTATGGGTTAGTGTTAGCGTACGGGTTAGGATTAGGGGACGGGTTAGGGTAAGGCTTCGGGTAAGGGTTAGTGTTAGGGGACGGGGACGGGGAAGGTTTAGGGGACAGCTTAGGGTACGACAACGGTTTAGGGTGAGCGTACGTGTTAGGGTATGGGTTAGTGTTAGCGTACGGGTTAGGATTAGGGGACGGGTTAGGGTAAGGCTTCGGGTAAGGGTTACGGTTAGGGTTAGGGTTAGCCTTAGGGGATGGGGACGGGGACGGTTTAGGGGAAATGTTTGTGTACGACAACGGTTTAGGGTGAGCGTACGTGTTAGGGTACGTTTTAGTGTTAGCGTACGGGTTACGATTAGGGGACGGGTTAGGGTAAGGCTTCGGGTAAGGGTTAGGATTAGGGTTAGGGTTAGGGTTAGGGGACGGGGACGGTTTAGGGGACAGGTTAGGGTACGACAACAGTTTAGGGTGAGCGTACGTTTTCGGGTACGGTTTAGTGTTAGCGTACGAGTTAGGATTAGGGGACGGGTTAGGGTAAGGTTTCGGTTAAGGGTTAGGTTTAGGGTTAGCGTTAGGGTTAGGGTTAGGGGACGGGGACGGTTTAGGGTACTGATTAGGGTACGACAACGTTTTAGGGTGAGCGTACGTGTTAGGGTATGGATTAGTGTTAGCGTACAAGTTAGGATTAGTGGACGGGTTAGGGTAAGGCTTCGGGTAAGGGTTAGGGTTAGGTTTATGTTTAGGGTTAGCGTTAGGGGACGGGGACGTTTTAGGGGACAGGTTAGGGTACGACAACTGTTTAGCGTGAGCGTACGTGTTAGGGTACGGGTTTGAGTTTGCGTACAGGTTAGGATTAGGGGACGGGTTAGGGTAAGGCTTCGGGTAAGGGTTAGGTTTAGGGTTAGGTTTAGGGTTAGGGTTAGGATTAGGGGACGGGGACGGTTTAGGTGACAGGTTAGGGTACGACAACGGTTTGGGTGAGCGTACGTGTTAGGGTACGGGTTATTGTTAGCGTTCGGGTTAGGATTAGGGGATGGGTTAGGTTAAGGCTTCGGGTAAGGGTTAGGGTTAGGGTTAGGGGACGGGGACGGTTTAGGGGACAGGTTAGGGTACGACAACGGTTTAGGGTGAGCGTACGTGTTAGGGTACGGGTTAGTGTTAGCGTACGGGTTAGGATTAGGGGACGGGTTAGGGTAAGGCTCCGGGTAAGGGTTAGGGTTAGGGTTAGGGTTAGGGTTAGGGGACGGGGACGGGGACGGTTTAGGGTACAGGTTAGGGTACGACAACGGTTTAGGGTGAGCGTACGTGTTAGGGTACGGGTTAGTGTTAGCCTACGGGTTAGGATTAGGGGATGGGTTAGGGTAAGGCTTTGGGTAAGGGTTAGGGTTAGGGTTAGTGTTAGGGTTAGGGGACGGGGACCGTTTAGGGTACAGGTTAGGGTACGACAACAGTTTAGGGTGAGCGTACGTGTTAGGGTACGGGTTTGTGTTAGCGTATGGGTTAGGATTAGGGGAAGGGTTAGTGTAAGGCTTCGGGTAAGGGTTAGGGTTAGGGTTAGGGTTAGGGGTAGGGGACGGGGACGGGAACGGTTTAGGGGTAGGTTAGGTTACGACAACGGTTTTGGGTGAGTGTACGTGTTAGGGTATGTGTTAGTGTTAGCGTACGGGTTAGGATTAGTGGACGGGTTAGGGTAAGGCTTCGGGTAAGGGTTAGGGTTACGGTTAGGGTTAGGGTTAGGGGACGTGGACGGGGACGGTTTAGGGGACAGCTTAGTGTACGACAACGGTTTAGGGTGAGCGTACGTGTTAGGGTACGGTTTAGTGTTAGCGTACGGGTTAGGATTAGGGGACGGGTTAGGGTAAGGCTTCGGGTAAGGGTTAGGGTTAGGGTTAGGTTTAGGGGAAGGGGACGGTTTAGGGGACGGGTTAGGGTACGACAACGGTTTAGGGTGAGCGTATGTCTTAGGGTACGGGTTAGTGTTAGCGTACGGTTTAGGATTAGGGGACGGGTTAGGGTGAGGCTTCAGGTAAGGGTTAGGGTTACGGTTAGGGTTAGGGTTAGGGGACGGGGACGGTTTAGGGGACAGGTTAGGGTACGACACGGTTTAGGGTGAGCGTACGTGTTAGGGTAAGGGTTAGTGTTAGCGTACGGGTTAGGATTAGAGGACGGGTTAGGGTAAGGCTTCGGGTAAGGGTTAGGGTTAGGGTTAGGGTTAGGTTTAGGGGACGGGGACGGGGACGGTTTAGGGGACAGGTTAGGGTACGACAACGGTTTAGGGTGTGCGCATCTGTTAGGGTACGGTTTAGTGTTAGCGTACGGGTTAGGATTAGGGGACGTGTTAGTGTAAGGCTTCGGGTAAGGGTTAGGTTTAGGGATAGGGTTAGGGTTAGTGTTAGGGGACGGGGACGGTTTAGGGGACAGGCTAGGGTACGACAACGGTTTATGGTGAGCGTACGTGTTAGGTTACGGGTTAGTGTTAGCGTACGGGTTAGGATTAGGGGACGGGTTAGGGTAAGGCTTCGGGTAAGTGTTAGTGTTAGGGTTAGGGTTAGGGGACGCGGACGGTTTACGGGACAGGTTAGGGTACGACAACGGTTTAGGGTGAGCGTACGTGTTAGGGTACGGGTCAGTGTTAGCGTACGGGTTAGGATTAGGGGACGGGTTAGGGTAAGGCTTCGGGTAAGTGTTAGGATTATTGTTAGGGTTAGGTTTGGGGATGGGGACGGGGACGGTTTAGGGGACAGGTTAGTGTACGACAACGGTTTAGGGTGAGCGTACGTGTTAGGGTACTGGTTAGTGTTAGCCTACGGGTTAGGATAAGGGGACGGGTTTGGGTAAGGCTTTGGGTAAGGGTTAGGTTTAGGGTTAGGGTTAGGGTTAGGGTTAGGGGACCGGGACAGTTTAGGGGACAGGTTAGTGTACGACAAAGATTTAGGATGAGCATACGTGTTAGGGTACGGGTTAGTGTTAGCGTACGGGTTAGGATTACGGGACGGGTTAGGGTAAGGCTTCGGGTAAGAGTTAGGTTTAGGTTTAGGGTTAGGGTTAGGGTTAGGGGACGGGGACAGTTTAGGGGACAGGTTAGGGTACGACAACGGTTTAGGGTGAGCGTACGTGTTAGTGTACGTGTTAGTGGTAGCGTACGGGTTAGGATTAGGGGACGGGTTAGGGTAAGGCTTCGGGTAAGGGTTAGGTTTAGGGTTAGGGTTAGGGTTAGGGGACGGGGACGGTTTAGAGGACAGGTTAGGGTACGACAACGGTTTAGGGTGAGCGTACGTGTTAGGGTACGGTTTAGTGTTAGCCTACGGGTTAGGATTAGGGGATGGGTTAGGGTAAGGCTTAGGGTAAGGTTTAGGGTTAGGGTTAGGGTAAGGGGACGGGGACTGTTTAGGGGACAGGTTAGTGTACGACAACTGTTTACGGTGAGCGTATGTGTTAGGGTACGGTTTAGTGTTAGCGTACGGTTTAGGATTAGGGGAAGGGTTAGTGTAAGGCTTCGGGTAAGGGTTAGGGTTACGGTTAGGGTTAGGGTTAGGGTTAGGGGACGGGGACGGTTTAGGGGACAGCTTAGGGTACCACAACGGTTTAGGGTGAGCGTACGTGTTAGGGTACGGGTTAGTGTTAGCGTACAGGTTAGGATTAGGGGACGGGTTAGGGTAAGGCTTCGGGTAAGGGTTAGGTTTAGGTTTAGGTTTAGGTTACGGGGACGGTTTAGGGGACAGGTTAGTGTACGACAACGGTTTAGGGTGAGCGTACGTGTTAGGGTACGGGTTAGTGTTAGCGTACGCGTTAGGATTAGGGGACGGGTTAGGGTAAGGCTTCGAGTAAGGGTTAGGTTTAGGGTTAGGGTTAGGGTTAGGGGACGGGGACGATTTAGGGGACAGGTTAGGGTACGACAACTGTTTAGGGTGAGCGTACGTGTTAGGGTACGGGTTAGTGTTAGCGTATGGTTTAGGATTAGGGGAAGGGTTAGGGTAAGGCTTCGTGTAAGGGTTAGGGTTAGGGTTAGGGTTAGGGTTAGGGGACGGGGACGGGTTAGGGGACAGGTTAGTGTACGACACGGTTTAGGGTGAGCGTACGTGTTAGGGTACGGGTTAGTGATAGCGTACGGGTTAGGATTAGAGGACGGGTTAGGGTAAGGCTTCGGGTACGGGTTAGGGTTAGGGTTAGGGTTAGGGGACGGGGACGGGAACGGTTTAGGGGACAGGTTAGGGTACGACAACGGTTTAGGGTGTGCGTATCTGTTAGGGTACGGTTTAGTGTTATCGGACGGGTTAGGATTAGGGGACGTGTTAGGGTAAGGCTTCGGGTAAGTGTTAGGTTTAGGGTTAGGGTTAGGGTTAGGGTTAGGAGATGGGGACGGTTTAGGGTACAGGTTAGGGTACGACAACGGTTTAGGGTGAGCGTACGTGTTAGGGTACGGGTTAGTGTTAGCGTACGGATTAGGATTAGGGGACGTGTTAGGGTAAGGCTTCGGGTAAGGGTTAGGGTTAGGATTAGGGTTAGGGTTAGGGGATGGGGACGGGGACGGTTTAGGGGACAGGTTAGTGTACGACAACGGTTTAGGGTGAGCGTACGTTTTAGGGTACGTGTTAGTGTTAGCGTACGGGTTAGGATCAGGGGACGGGTTAGGGTAAGGTTTCGGTTAAGGGTTAGGGTTAGGGTTAGGGTTAGGGTTAGGGTTAGGGTTAGGGGACGGGGACGGTTTAGGTGACTGGTTAGGGTACGACAAAGTTTTAGGGTGAGCGTACGTGTTAGGGTATGGGTTAGTGTTAGCCTACATGTTAGGATTAGGGGACGGGTTAGGGTAAGGCTTCGGGTAAGGGTTAGGGTTAGGTTTATGTTTAGGGTTAGCGTTAGGGGACGGGGACGTTTTAGGGGACAGGTTAGGGTACGACAACGGTTTAGTGTGAGCGTACGTGTTAGGGTACGGGTTAGAGTTTGCGTACGGTTTAGGATTAGGGGACGGGTTAGGGTAAGGCTTCGGGTAAGGGTTAGGTTTAGGGTTAGGTTTAGGGTTAGGGGACGGGGACCCGGACAGTTTAGGGGACAGGTTAGGGTACGACAACGGTTTAGGGTGAGCGTACGTGTTAGGGTACGGGTTAGTGTTAGCGTACGGGTTAGGATTAGGGGACGGGTTAGGGTAAGGCTCCGGGTAAGGGTTAGGGTTAGGGTTAGGGTTAGGGTTAGGGTTAGGGGACGGGGATGGTTTAGGGGACAGGTTAGGGTACGACAACGGTTTAGGGTGAGCGTACGTGTTAGGGTACGGTTTAGTGTTAGCCTACGGGTTATGATTAGGGGACGGGTTAGGGTAAGGCTTCGGGTAAGGGTTAGGGTTAGGGTTAGTGTTAGGGTTAGGGGACGGGGACCGTTTAGGGTACAGGTTAGGGTACGACAACAGTTTAGGGTGAGCGTACGTGTTAGGGTACGGGTTTGTGTTAGCGTACGGGTTAGGATTAGGGGAAGGGTTAGTGTAAGGCTTCGGGTAAGGGTTAGGGTTAGGGTTAGGGTTAGGGGTAGGGGACGGGGACGGGAACGGTTTAGGGGTAGGTTAGGGTACGACAACGGTTTTGGGTGCGTGTACGTGTTAGGGTATGTGTTAGTGTTAGCGTACGGGTTAGGATTAGTGGACGGGTTAGGGTAAGGCTTCGGGTAAGGGTTAGGGTTACGGTTAGGGTTAGGGTTAGGGGACGGGGACGGGGACGGTTTAGGGGACAGCTTAGTGTACGACAACGGTTTAGGTTGAGCGTACGTGTTAGGGTACGGTTTAGTGTTAGCGTACGGGTTAGGATTAGGGGACGGGTTAGGGTAAGGCTTCGGGTAAAGGTTAGGGTTAGGGTTAGGTTTAGGGGACGGGGACGGTTTAGGGGACAGGTTAGGGTACGACAACGGTTTAGGGTGAGCGTACATGTTAGGGTAAGGGTTAGTGTTAGCGTACGGGTTAGGATTAGAGGACGGGTTAGGGTAAGGCTTCGGGTAAGGGTTAGGGTTAGGGTTAGGGTTAGGTTTAGGGGACGGGGACGGGGACGGTTTAGGGGACAGGTTAGGGTACGACAACGGTTTAGGGTGTGCGCATCTGTTAGGGTACGGTTTAGTGTTAGCGTACGGGTTAGGATTAGGGGACGTGTTAGGGTAAGGCTTCGGGTAAGGGTTAGGTTTAGGGTTAGGGTTAGGGTTAGGGGACGGGGACGGTTTAGGGGACAGGCTAGGGTACGACAACGGTTTATGGTGAGCGTACGTGTTAGGGTACGGGTTAGTGTTAGCGTACGGGTTAGGATTAGGGGACGGGTTAGGGTAAGGCTTCGGGTAAGGGTTAGTGTTAGGGTTAGTGTTAGGGGACGCGGACGGTTTAGGGGACAGGTTAGGGTACGACAACGGTTTAGGGTGAGCGTACGTGTTAGGTTACGGGTCAGTGTTAGCGTACGGGTTAGGATTAGGGGACGGGTTAGGGTAAGGCTTCGGGTAAGTGTTAGGGTTATTGTTAGGGTTAGGGTTGGGGATGGGGACGGGGACGGTTTAGGGGACAGGTTAGTGTACGACAACCGTTTAGGGTGAGCGTACGTGTTAGGGTACTGGTTAGTGTTAGCCTACGGGTTAGGATTAGGGGACGGGTTTGGGTAAGGCTTTGGGTAAGGGTTAGGTTTAGGGTTACGTTTTGGGTTAGGGTTAGGGGACGGGGACGGTTTAGGGGACAGGTTAGTGTACGACAAAGATTTAGGATGAGCATACGTGTTAGGGTACGGGTTAGTGTTAGCGTACGGGTTTGGATTACGGGACGGGTTAGGGTAAGGCTTCGGGTAAGAGTTAGGTTTAGGTTTAGGGTTAGGGTTAGGGTTAGGGGACGGGGACAGTTTAGGGGACAGGTTAGGGTACGACAACGGTTTAGGGTGAGCGTACGTGTTAGTGTACGGGTTAGTGGTAGCGTACGGGTTAGGATTAGGGGACGGGTTAGGGTAAGGCTTCGGGTAAGGGTTAGGGTTAGGGTTAGGGTTAGGGTTAGGGTTAGGGGACGGGGACAGTTTAGGGGACAGTTTAGGGTACGACAACGGTTTAGGGTGAGCGTACGTGTTAGTGTACGGGTTAGTGGTAGCGTACGGGTTAGGATTAGGGGACGGGTTAGGGTAAGGCTTCGGGTAAGGGTTAGGGTTAGGGTTAGGGTTAGGGTTAGGGTTAGGGGACGGGGACAGTTTAGGGGACAGGTTAGGGTACGACAACGGTTTAGAGTGAGCGTACCTGTTAGGGTACGGTTTAGTGTTAGCCTACGGGTTAGGATTAGGGGACGGGTTAGGGTAAGGCTTCGGGTAAGGTTTAGGGTTAGGGTTAGGGTTAGGGGACGGGGACTGGTTAGGGGACAGGTTAGTGTACGACAACTGTTTACGGTGAGCGTATGTGTTAGAGTACGGTTTAGTGTTAGCGTACGGTTTAGGATTAGGGGAAGGGTTAGTGTAAGGCTTCGGGTAAGGGTTTGGGTTAGGGTTAGGGTTAGGGGTAGGGGACGGGGACCGGAACGGTTTAGGGGTAGGTTAGGGTACGACAACGGTTTAGGGTGAGTGTACGTGTTAGGGTATGTGTTAGTGTTAGCGTACAGGTTAGGATTAGGGGACGGGTTAGGGTAAGGCTTCGGGTAAGGGTTAGGGTTAGGTTTAGGTTTAGGTTACGGGGACGGTTTAGGGGACAGGTTAGTGTACGACAACGGTTTAGGGTGAGCGTACGTGTTAGGGTACGGGTTAGTGTTAGCGTACGCGTTAGGATTAGGGGACGGGTTAGGGTAAGGCTTCGAGTAAGGGTTAGGTTTAGGGTTAGGGTTAGGGTTAGGGGACGGGGACGATTTAGGGGACAGGTTAGGGTACGACAACGGTTTAGGGTGAGCGTACGTGTTAGGGTACGGGTTAGTGTTAGCGTATGGTTTAGGATTAGGGGAAGGGTTAGGGTAAGGCTTCGTGTAAGGGTTAGGGTTAGGGTTAGGGTTAGGGTTAGGGGATGGGGACGGTTTAGGGGACAGGCTAGGGTAAGAGAACGGTTTATGGTGAGCGTACGTGTTAGGGTACGGGTTAGTGTTAGCGTACGGGTTAGGATTAGGTGACGGGTTAGGGTAAGGCTTCGGGTAAGGGTTAGTGTTAGGGTTAGGGGACGGGGACGGTTTAGGGGACAGGTTAGGGTACGACAACGGTTTAGGGTGAGCGTACGTGTTAGGGTACGGGTTAGTGTTAGTGTACGGGTTAGGATTAGGGGACGGGTTAGGGTAAGGCTTCGGGTAAGGGTTAGGGTTACGTTAGGGTTAGGGTTAGGGGATGGGGACGGGGGCGGTTTAGGGGACAGGTTAGTGTACGACAACGGTTTAGGGTGAGCGTACGTGTTAGGGTAGGTGTTAGTGTTATCGTACTGGTTAGGATTAGGGGACGGGTTAGGGTAAGGTTTCGGTTAAGGGTTAGAGTTAGGGTTAGGGTTAGGGTTAGGGTTAGGGGACGGGGACGGTTTAGGGGACTGGTTAGGGTACGACAACATTTTAGGGTGAGCGTACGTGTTAGGGTATGGGTTAGTGTTAGCGTACATGTTAGGATTAGGGGACGGGTTAGGGTAAGGCTTCGGGTAAGGGTTAGGGTTAGGTTTATGTTTAGGGTTAGCGTTAGGGGACGGGGACGTTTTAGGGGACAGGTTAGGGTACGACAACGGTTTAGCGTGAGCGTACGTGTTAGGGTACGGGTTAGAGTTTGCGTACGGTTTATGATTAGGGGACGGGTTAGGGTAAGGCTTCGGGTAACGGTTAGGTTTAGGGTTAGGTTTAGGGTTAGGGTTAGGATTAGGGGACGGTGACGGTTTAGGGGACAGGTTAGGGTACGACAACTGTTTGGGTGAGCGTACGTGTTAGGGTACGGGTTATTGTTAGCGTTCGGGTTAGGATTAGGGGATGGGTTAGGGTAAGGCTTCGGGTAAGGTTTAGGGTTAGGGTTAGGGTTAGGGTTAGGGGATGGGGACGGGGACGGTTTAGGGGACAGGTTAGGGTACGACAACGGTTTAGGGTGAGCGTACGTGTTAGGGTACGGGTTAGTGTTAGCGTACGGGTTAGGATTAGGGGACGGGTTAGTGTAAGGCTCCGGGTAAGGGTTAGGGTTAGGGTTAGGGTTAGGGTTAGGGTTAGGGGAAGGGGACGGTTTAGGGGACAGGTTAGGGTACGACAACGGTTTCGGGTGAGCGTACGTGTTAGAGTACGGGTTAGTGTTAGCCTACGGGTTAGGATTAGGGGACGGGTTAGGGTAAGGCTTCGGGTAAGGGTTAGGGTTAGGGTTAGTGTTAGGGTTAGGGGACGGGGACCGTTTAGGGTACAGGTTAGGGTACGACAACAATTTAGGGTGAGCGTACGTGTTAGGGTACGGGTTTGTGTTAGCGTACGGGTTAGGATTAGGGGAAGGGTTAGTGTAAGGCTTCGGGTAAGGGTTAGGGTTAGGGTTAGGGTTAGGGGTAGGGGACGGGGACGGGAACGGTTTAGGGGTAGGTTAGGGTACAACAACGGTTTTGGGTGAGTGTACGTGTTAGGGTATATGTTAGTGTTAGCGTACGGGTTAGGATTAGGGGACGGGTTAGGGTAAGGCTTCGGGTAAGGTTTAGAGTTACGGTTAGGGTTAGGGTTAGGTTTAGGGGACGGGGACGGTTTAGGGGACAGGTTAGGGTACGACAACGGTTTAGGGTGAGCGTATGTGTTAGGGTACGGGTTAGTGTTAGCGTACGGGTTAGGATTAGGGGACGGGTTAGGGTAAGGCTTCGGGTAAGTGTTAGGGTTAGGGTTAGGGTTAGGGTTAGGGGACGCGGACGGGAACGGTTTAGCGGACAGGTTAGTTTACGACAGCGGTTTAGGGTGAGCGTACGTGTTAGGGTACAAGTTAGTGTTAGCGTACGGTTTAGGTTTAGGGGACGGGTTAGGGTAAGGCTTCGGATAAGGGTTAGGGTTAGGGTTAGGGTTAGGGTAAGGGTTAGGTTTAGGATTAGGGTTAGGGTTAGGGTTAGGGTTAGGGTTAGGGGACGGGGACGGTTTAGGGGACAGGTTAGGGTACGAGAACGGTTTAGGGTGAGCGTACGTGTTAGGGTACGGGTTAGTGTTAGCATAAGGGTTAGGATTAGGGGACGGGTTAGGGTAAGGCTTCGGGTAAGGGTTAGGGTTAGGTTTAGGGTTAGGGTTAGGGTTAGGGTTAGGGGTCAGGGACGGTTTAGGGGTCAGGTTAGGGTACGACAACGGTTTAGGGTGTGCGTACGTTTTAGGGTACGGGTTCGTGGAAGCGTACGGGTTAGGATTAGGGGATGGGTTAGGGTAAGGCTTCGGGTAAGTGTTAGGGTGAGGGTTAGGGTTAGGGTTAGGGTTAGGGGACGGGGTCGGTTTAGGGGACAGGTTAGGGTACGACAACGTTTGAAGGTGAGCTTACGTTTTAGGGTATGGGTTAGTGTTAGCGTACGGGTTAGGATTATGGGACGGGTTAGGGTAAGGCTTTGGGTAAGGGTTAGGGCTGGGTTAGTGTTAGGGTTAGGGTTAGGGGACGGGGACGGTTTAGGGAACAGGTTAGTGTACGACAACGGTTTAGGGTGAGCGTACGTGTTAGGGTACAGGTTAGTGTTAGCGTACGGTTTAGGATTAGGGGACTTGCTAGTGTAAGGCTCTGGGTAAGGGTTAGTGTTAGGGTTAGGCTTAGGGTTAGGGTTAGGGTTAGGGGACGGTTTAGGGGACAGGTTAGGGTACGACAACGGTTTAGGGTGAGCGTACATGTTAAGGTATGGGTTAGTGTTAGCGTACGGGTTAGGATTAGGGGACAGTTTAAGGTAAGGCTTCGGGTAAGAGTTAGGTTTAGGGTTAGGGTTAGGGTTAGGGTTAGGGGACGGGGACGGTTTAGGGGACAGGTTAGTTTACAACAACGTTTTAGGGTGAGCATAAGTGTTAGGGTACGGGTTAGTGTTAGCGTACGGATTAGGATTAGGGTACGGGTTAGGGCGAGGCTTCGGGTAAGGATTAGGTTTAGGGTTAGTGTTAGGGTTAGGGTTAGGGGACGGGGACAGTTTAGGGGACATGTTAGGGTACGACAATGGTTTAGGGTGAGCGTACATGTTAGCGTACGGTTTAGTGTTAGGGTACTGGTTAGCATTAGGGGACGGTTTAGTGTAAGGCTTCGGGTAAGGGTTAGGGTTAGGGTTAGGGTTAGGGTTAGGGGACGGTTTAGGGGACAGGTTAGGGTACGACTACGGTTTAGGGTGAACCTACGTGTTAGGGTACGCGTTAGTGTTAGTGTACGGTTTAGGATTAGGGGATGGGTTAGGGTAAGCCTTCGGGAAAGGGTTAGGTTTAGTTTAGGGTTAGGGTTAGGTTTAGGGGACGGGGACGTTTTAGGGGACAGGTTAGGGTACGACAACGATTTAGGTTGAGCGTATGTGTTAGGGTATGGGTTAGTGTTAGCGTACGTGTTAGGATTAGGGGACGGTTAGGGTAAGGCTTCGGGTAAGGGTTAGGTTTAGGCTTACGGTTAGGGTTAAGGTTAGGGGACGGGGAAGGTTTAGGGGACAGGTTAGGGTAGGACAACGGTTTAGGGTGAGCGTACGTGTTACGGTATGGTTTAGTGGTAGCGTACGGGTTAGGGTTGGGGACGGGTTAGGGTAAGTCTTCGGGTAAGGGTTAGGGTTAGGGTTAGGGTTAGGGTTAGGTGACTGGGACGGGGACGGTTTAGGGGACAGGTTAGGTTTCGACAACGGTTTAGGGTGAGCGTACGTGTTAGGGTCCGGATTAGTGTTAGCGTACGTGTTAAAATTAAGGGACGGGTTAATGTAAGGCTTCGGGTAAGCGTTAGGTTTAGGGTAAGGGTTAGGGTTAGGGTTAGGGGACCGGGACGGTTTAGGGGACAGGTTAGGGTACGACAACTGTTTAGGGTGAGCATACGTGTTAGGGTACGGGTTAGTTTTAGCGTACGGTTTAGGATTAAGGGTCGTGTTAGGGTAAGGCTTCGGGTAAGTGTTAGGGTTAGGGTTAGGGTTAGGGTTAGGGTTAGGGTTAGGGTTAGGGGACGGGGACTGTTTAGGGGACAGGTTAGGGTACGACAAAGGTTTAGGGTGAGCGTACGTGTTAGGGTACGGATTAGTGTTAGCGTACGGGTTAGGATTAAGGGACGGGTTAGGGTAAGGCTTCGGGTAAGGGTTAGGTTTAGGGTTAAGGTTAGGGTTAGGGTTAGGGGACCGGGACGGTTTTGGGGACAGGTTAGGGTACGACAACTGTTTAGGGTGAGCATACGTGTTAGGGGACGGGTTAGTTTTAGCGTACGGGTTAGGATTATGGGACGGGTTAGTGTAAGGCTTCGGGTAAGGTTTAGGGTTAGGGTTAGGGTTAGGGTTACGGGACGGGGACAGTTTACGGGACATGTAAGGGTACGACAACGGTTTAGGGTGAGCCTACGTGTTAGGGTACCGGTTAGTGTTAGGGTACGGGATAGGATTAGGGGACGGGTTAGTGTAAGGCTACGGGAAAGGATTAGGGTTAGGGTTAGGGTTAGGGGACGGGGACGGGGACGGTTTAGGGGACAGATTATGGTACGAAAACGGTTTAGGGTGAGCGTACGTGTTAGGGTACGGGTTAGTGTTAGCATACGGGTCAGGATTGGGGACGGGTTTGGGTAAGGCTTCGGGTAAGGGTTAGGGTTAGGGTTAGGGTTAGGGTTAGGGGACGGGGACGGTTTAGGGGACAGGTTAGGGTTCGACATCGGTTTAGGGTGAGCGTACGTGTTAGGGTACGGGTTAGTGTTAGCGTACGGGTTAGGATTAGGAGACGGGTTAGGGTAAGGCTTCGGGTAAGGGTTAGGGTTAGGATTAGGTTTAGGGTTATGGGTCAGGGACGGTTTAGGGGACAGGTTAGGGTTCGACAACGGTTTAGGTTGAGCGTACGTGTTAGGGTACGGATTATTGTTAGCGTACGGGTTAGGATTAGGGGACGGGTTAGTGTAAGGCTTCGGGTAAGGGTTAGGTTTAGGGTAAGGGTTAGGGTTAGGGTTAGGGGACCGGGACGGTTAAGAGGACAGGTTAGGGTACGACAACTCTTTAGGGTGAGCATACGTGTTAGGGTATGTGTTGGTGTTAGCGTACGATATCGGATTAGGGGACGGGTTAGTGTAAGGCTTCGGGTAAGGGTTAGGGTTAGGGTTAGTGGACGGGGACGGTTTAGGGGACAGATTAGGGTACGACAAAGTTTTAGGGTGAGCGTACGTGTAAGGGTACGGATTAGTGTTAGCGTACAGGTTAGGATTAAGGGACGGGTTAGGGTAAGGCTTCGGGTAAGGGTTAAGTTTAGGGTTAGGGTTAGGGTTAGGGTTAGGGGACCGGGACGGTTTAGGGGACAGGTTAGGGTACGAAAACTCTTTAGGGTGAGCATACGTGTTAGGGTACGGGTTAGTGTTAGCGTATGGTTTAGGATTAGGGGACGGGATAGGGTAAGGCTTCGGGTAAGGGTTAGGGTTAGGGTTAGGGTTAGGGTTTGGGTTAGGGGACAGGGACGGTTTCGGGGACAGGTTAGAGTACGACCACGGTTTAGGGTGAGTGTACGTATTAGGGTACGGGTTAGTGTTAGCGTACGGGTTAAGTTTATGGGACAGGTTAATGTAAGGCTTCGGGTAAGGGTTGGGTTAGGGTTAGGGTTAGGGTTAGGGGACGGGGACAGTTTAGGTGACATGTTAGGGTATGTCAACGGTTTAGGGTGAGCGTACGTGTTAGGGTACGGGTTAGTGTTAGGTTACGGTTTAGGATTAGGGAGGGGTTAGGGTAAGGCTTCGGGTAAGGATTAGGGTTAGGGTTAGGGTTAGGGTTAGGGTTAGGGGACGGGGATGGTTTAGGGCACAGGTTAGGGTACGACAACTGTTTAGGGTGAGTGTACATGTTAGGGTACGGGTTAGTGTTAGCATACGGTTTAGGATTAGGGGACGGGTTAGGGTAAGGCTTCGAGTAAGGGTTAGGGTTAGGGTTAGGGTTAGGGGACGGGATCGGTTTAGGGGACAGGTTAGGATACAACAACATTTTAGGGTGACCGTACGTGTTAGGGTATGGTTTAGTGTTAGCGTACGGGTTAGGATTAGGGGATGGGTTAGGGTAAGCCTTCGGGTAGGGCTTAGGGTTAGGGTTAGGGTTAGGGTAAGGGGACGGGGACGTTTTAGGGGACAGGTAAGGGTATGACAACAGTTTAGGGTGAGCGTATGTGTTAGGGTACGGGTTAGTGTTAGCGTATGGGTTAGGATTAGGGGACGGTTTATGTTAAGGCTTCGGGTAAGTGTTAGGGTTAGGGTTAGGGTTAAGGTTAGGGTTAGGGGATGGGGACGGTTTAGGGGACAGGTTAGGGTAGGACAACGGTTTAGGGTGAGTGTACGTGTTAGGGTATGGGTTAGTGGTAGCGTACGGGTTAGGATTAGGGGCGGGTTAGGGCAAGGTTTCGGGTAAGGGTTAGGGTTAGGGTTAGGGTTAGGGGACGGGGACGGTTTAGGGGACAGGTTATGGTACGACAACGGTTTAGGGTGAGAGTACGTGTTAGGTTACGGGTTAGTGTTAGCGTACGGGTTAGGATTAGGGGACGGGTTAGGGTAAGGCTTCGGGTAAGGGTTAGGGTTAGGGTTAGGTTTAGGGGACGGGGACGGGGACGGTTTAGGGGACAGGTTATGGTACGACAACGGTTTAGGGTGAGCGTACGTTTTAGGGTACGGGTTAGTGTTAGCGTACGGTTTAGGATTCGGGGACGGGTTAGGGTAAGGCTTCGGGTAAGGGTTAGGGTTAGGGTTAGGGTTAGGGGACGGGGACGGGGACGGTTTAGGGGACAGGTTAGGGTACGACAACGGTATAGGGTGAGCGTACGTGTTAG